>NC_046158.1:112401213-112729994 GCF_011064425.1 Rattus rattus | reverse complement strand
AATGGACAGAAACTTGAAGCAATCCCACTAAAATCAAGGACTAGACAAGGCTGCCCACTCTCTCCCTACTTATTCAATATAGTACTCGAAGTCCTAGCCAGAGCAATCAGACAGAGAAAGGAGGTCAAAGGGATACAAATTGGAAGGGAAGAAATCAAAATATCACTATTTGCAGATAATATGATAGTATACTTAAGCGACCCCAACAGTTCCACCAGAGAACTACTTAACCTGATAAACAACTTCAGCAAAGTGTCGGGGTATAAAATTAACTCAAACAAATCAGTAGCCTTCCTCCAATCAAAGAATAAACAGGCTGAGAAAGAAATTAGGGAAAGGAAATGACACCCTTCACAGTAGTCCCAAATAACATAAAATATCTTGGAGTGACTTTAACCAAGCAAGTGAAAGATCTGTATGACAAGAACTTCAAGCCTCTGAAGAAAGAAATTGAGGAAGATCTCAGAAGATGGAAAGATCTTTCATGCTCATGGATTGGCAGGATTAATATAGTAAAGATGGCCATTTTGCCAAGAGCAATCTACTGATTCAATGCAATCCCCATCAAAATTCCTACTCAGTTATTTATAGAGATAGAAAGAGCAATTTGCAAATTCATTTGGAATAACAAAAAACCCAGGATAGCGAAAACTATCCTCAACAATAAAAGAACTTCTGGGGGAATCACTATCCCTGACTTCAAGCAGTATTACAGAGCAATAGTCATAAAAACTATATGGTATTGGTACAGAGACAGGCAGGTAGATCAGTGGGACAGAATTGAAGACCCAGAAATGAACCCATACACCTATAGCCACTTAATCTTTGACAAAGAAGCTAAAACTATCCAATGGAAGAAAGATAGCATTTTCAACAAATGGTGCTGGTTCAACTGGAGATCAGCATGTAGAAGAATGCAGATCAATCCATTCTTATCACCATGTACAAAGCTTAAGTCCAAGTGGATCAAGGACCTCTAACCAGATACATTCAAACTAATAGAAGAAAAAGTGGGGAAGAATCTCAAACACATGGGCACTGGAAAAAATTTCCTGAACAAAACACCAATGGCTTATGCTCTAAGATTAAGAATGGACAAATGGGACCTCATAAAACTGCAAAGCTTTTGTAAAGCAAAAGACACTGTCATTAGGACAAAACGACAACCAACAGATTGGGAAAAGATCTTTACCAATCCTACATCTGATAGAAGGCTAATATCCAAAATATACACAGAACTCAAGACGTTAGACTCCAGAGAGCCAGATCACCCTATTAAAAATGGGGTACAGAGCTAAACAAAACATTCTCAGCTGAGGATTATCGAATGGCCAAAAAGCACCTAAAGAAATGTTCAACATCCTTAGTCATCAGGGAAATTCAAATCAAAACAACCCTGAGATTCCACCTCACACCAGTCAGTATGGCTAAGATAAAAAACTCAGGTGACAGTAGATGCTGGTGAGGATGTAGAGAAAGAAGAACATTCCTCCATTGTTCTGGGATTGCAGACTGGTATAACCACTCTGGAAATCAGTCTGGAGGTTCCTCAGAAAATTGGACATTACACTATCTGAGGACCCACCTCTCGTGGGCATATACCCAAAAGCTGCTCCAACATAAAACAAAGGCACATGCTCCACTATGTTCATAGTAGCCTTATTTATAATAGCCAGAAGCTGGAAAGAACCCAGATGCCCTTCAACAGAGGATGGATACAGAAAATGTGGTACATCTACACAATGGAATATTACTCAGCTATCATAAACAATGACTTTATGAAATTCATAGGCAAATGGAGGGAACTGGAAAATATCATCCTGAGTGAGGTAACCCAATCACAGAAAAACACACATGGTGTGCACTCATTGATAAGTGGATATTAGCCAAAAAGCTCAAATTACCCAAGATGCAATCTACAGACAACAGGAAGCTCAAGAAGAAGGATGCCCAAAATGCAGATGCTCCCACTCCTTCTTAAAAGGGGGAAAAATATTCATAGGAGAGGATATGGAAACAAAGGAATGGCCATTCAGAGCCTGACACACATGTGGCCCATATCTATACAGCCACCAAAACTAGATAAGATTGATGAAACTAAAAAAATGCATGCAGAAAGGGACCGGATATAAATCTCTCCCGAGAGACACATCCAGAGCATGTCCAATACAGAGGTCAATGCTACCAGCAAACCACCGAACTGAGAATAGGACCCCCTTGGGGGGAATTAGAGGAAGTATTGAAAGAGTTGAAGGAGCTTGCAACCACATAAAAACAACAATGCCAACCAACCAGAGCTTCCGGGGACAAACCACTACCAAAAGACTATACATGGACTGACCCAGGGCTCCAACTGCATTTGTAGCAGAGAATAGCCTTGTTGGGGCACCAGTGGAAGGGAAAACCCTTGGTCTTGCCAAGATTGGACCCCCAGTGCAGGGGAATATGGGGGAAGGTATTAAGGGGGATGTATAGGGGAACACCCGTATGGGGAAGGGAATGGGGGCTTAAGGATAGGAAACCAGGAAGGGGAATAACCTTTGAAATGTAAGTAAAGAAATATATAATAAAAAAGGCTAGGCGTGGCGGCATATGGTTAAAATTCAATCACAGGGGAGGTTTAGACAGACAGTTCCCTGGGACTTGCTGGACAACCAGTATAATCTACTAGGTGAGTTCTAAGTCTATGAGAGACCCAGTTTAAAAAAAAACAGGTGGACAGTGCCTGAGGATGGACACACACACACACACACACACACACACACACACACACACACACACACACTGATATACAGAATTAATGGGATTTTTTGTTGGTAGTTCTTTGGTATGTTTTGTGATTTGGTTTGGTTTGCTTTACTTTGGTTTTGGTTTTTATGGATTATCTTCTAGACAGGGTTTCTTAATGTAACCCTGGCTATTCTGGAACTATCTGTAAACCAGGTTGGCTTCAACCTAAGAGATCTGCCTGCTTCTGCCTCCCAAGTGCTGGGACTAAAGGCATGGATCACCACCATCCAGCCACAGAATTCATTTTTAACAGGATAATCTCTAAACTAATCTATAAGTGTCATCCAATGAATATTTGAATATGGAACCAAGATATTTGCCTTATCAATCATTAGGGCTCATTTTAAGCTATAGAAAATCCAGCTGGATGTGATGATGCACATCTGTAATGGAAGGACTTGGGAGACTAAGAAAAGAGGTCACATGTTCAAGAACAAGCATGGTGACATAGCAGATCCCTGTGTGGTGGGGACATAAAGCTACAGAAATCTTGATGGTACAAAGCAGATAAATCAACTAATGATTCAAAGCGTTGTGCCCAGAAATGAACCTATTGACATATGGACATGGTAGAAATGGCAGTGTAGACCAACAGAAAAAAGCAAATTATCTGAAAGTTCCTAGGACCATTTAAAGATGTTATGTTTTATCACATATACTTATGAATTATACACATGGATGCAAAGGTGAAAACATCTTTAGTACTAGGACAAAGCTAGAGAATGTCTTTGTGGCCTTTTGGTGATCTAAGGTCTACAATAAGGCAAGTAAAAGCATAATAGAGGTCATAACAATATAATAGGCACCTTAGCTTTTAAAACTTGGGTTCCTGTAAAAGTTGGCATAAAGAATAGAAATGATAAACTATGATCTGACTTTTAAAAAAAAAGAGAGGAAAAAAGGAAAAGCAAGCTTTCTACCCATCACACCAAGAAGATGGGGCAATCCTAGAGAAGGATAACAAAAGAGCAAGAAATACATGAAAGTATCCTCAATATCACTGACAATCAGAGGGAGTAAATACAAAACCAGAGTGATCGATCATTCCTACCCGCCTGGATGACACTGAGCGTCATGGAAGCTCGGGATAACATGGGCATTTAGACAATTCCCAAGTTGCAAGAAGTGGGGGAGAAGGAGGCCAGACAATGGAGGAGCAAATTTCAAATACCTATGCAAAAATATATGTACCATGCCCATGTGCTGGGAGCAGCCTCAAGATGTTAGAAGCAACCTTCATGTTAAAAAGCAATTGTATTTTAACCTTATATTAGATCAAAAGCAATAGCCTTACGTTAGATCAGAGCAGCCATACCTAAGCCTGCACCTGCAGTTCTGCTTGAACTCAACAGGTAGAATAAATCTGGCTGTCAGGTCGCTTGGCACCGGTGGTCAGGTCACTAAGCAACCCACCCTACTGTTCCCCCACCCCCCGGCCGATTTACCCAGCCAATATCCTGGTCATCGAGCCAGGCCCATTCCTTTGTAGTTACCTAACCCCTCCCCACATTTTGTTTCTACCAGTGTATCTTCTGCCTGAGAAAAATTAAAAATTGTCAGCTTGATCAGACCTCTTGACTTGCTGTCCATTCTTTGTGTCCCCTATTCTCTCCTAGATAGACCCCAGACCCTGGTCGACTGCCCTGCAGGATGGGGCAACTCTCATGGGCAGATGAACACATGACTAGAACTGGAGGAAGATTCCTGCAACATGAGAGTCTGTAAATACGTTGGGAGGATGAGCCACGAGAGGCCCAAAGGGCCTTTGCTTCACACTCCCAGCATCTTAGCTAAGTCACTATTTCAGCAATCCCACCCTGATACCATTTGGGCTTCTTGCTCAGTTAGGAAACGGCAGTGAAAAGAGAATTTTCTTGAGTTGAAGAGTATGAAGTACACTTAACCACTTTAAGTGTGGGGATGGGGTTGGTTTTTGTTTTTTGGTTTTGTGGTTTATTTTCACTTGTCCAGATTTTGTTTAAACCATAATTTTTATTGACTATTCTGAAATTTCACATCATGAACCCTGATCTCACTCACTCCCAGTCCTTCCATATGCATCTTCTACCCTTGTAGTGTCCTCCTCAAAGGAAATAAAAAATACGAATAAAAATTAGAAAAGAAAGAAAACATTCTCTGAGACCTTTCTGAGCAATGACCTCCTCTATGGACTGCAGCCCTCTGTGCATGTACCACTCCATTCCTCTGTCTTTCCCTCATCTCCATCACACCCTCATTCCTAGTAGTGGCATTGGAATCTGCCCTTTGTCTCACAGTATACCTTTTAGCCCAGCTTTACTTGTGAATGTTAATTGCAATGAGTCATTAGTCAAGTTCAAGGCTTCTGGCATCTTCTACACCACTGATACTGGACCCTCCTAGAGGCAGCAGCTCAGGCAGACATCACTGTGGCCTCTGGTGGCAGTGTGCCTCCCACATTAGTCTGTTCCTCACCGGTGGAGGGCCAGGCAGGGAACAGAGTCTTGATGCTTCCACCATACCCCTTGATTTGTATTTTTAAAACTTCATAAAAGACATGGCTTAAAATGAAGATTCTAGAGATGCACATAGTCCCAAGACACAAACACATTAGAATATTACCATAGGGAAGTCTCGTCCTGGATGCATATTAAGTTCCCTAGTAACAGAGAAGGAGCAATTACTTCTCGAGTGAGGTTAAAAGGAAAGGCACTGAAGGCATCACAGGCTTTGGCAAATGAGGAATCTGCCACAAATCCTCCAGCCAGAGACATCTGCTCAGAAAAAGCCCACATCTTCCACAGACATCAATTGGGTGTGATATTTGGACAAGTGGTACAGAAAGGGTTAGAAATGGAAAACTCCTGGGTTAAGATTCAGATTTGGGAATTCTGGAGTGCGGTTAGCAGTTCTGTAGCTCTCACAAGGTTTGTAGGAGTATAGACATTACTAATCACAATTGCACACTATTGAAAGCAAGGCACTCACACCCAGCTTGGCAGTGTAGTAGCCTTACAACATGTTCTGGTTAAAATTTAAATTATATGTTATATATATTTAAATTTTAAAATATAAATTATATATTATATTGTATGTTTTATATTTATATTATATAAAATTTAAATTGTGTATTTAAATTGTATATAAAGTTAAAATCTAGATCTTCATTTATACTTAGTGCATTTCAGACACTGGGTAGTCATGTGGATTCAAAGGAGCTATACTGGACCATGTAAAAATAAAGCATGTCTACCATTTTGCTGGTCGTGGCTAACTCTAGGAAACCATATGGCACCATAAAGCATTTTCAGGCAATTGTTGAAACTACCTAATACTGAACACCTGTTGGCTGGAATGACCCCAACACTGTAGAGGGCTTTAAATACATCCATAAGTTTGTTGATAAATCTCCTTTAACCGGTTTGTTCCACTCCCCTTAAGTGTGGTGTCCCTTCTAGTGAATGAGACATGAAGAGATATGATGGCATGACTTCTGAACCTCTGTAGTGGAAAACAAAAAGCGCCCCCCTCCCTCTCTTTCAAATTCAGCTGACACACTGGAAAGACATTTAAGCAACCAAACATAGGGACCTGTGAAGGGAGGATCCTGCCAACAACCACGTGACTTGACTACATGGGAAGTGGGTAATTCTCCAGCCCCCTTCCAGATTTTTTGGCATCTCTCCTTTTAAGGACATTTTATTGTTTATGCTGAGGTAAACACCATGATGCCATAATGGACATATATAGTAAAATGTCTACTGTTGTAGAATAATGTAACAAATCCATCATCATCATCATCCTACAGAGGTACCCATTTCATTCCCTATAGCAATAGCAGCTAATAATCGTCAAACCTCTTAAATAAAGTCACTGATGACCAATGTAAATTATCAACATGACAGAAGTTAGAATCAGCTGAAGATGGGCCTCTAGGCATGTTTGGAAGGAGGCGGTATATTAACTATGTTATCCAAGGTGGAACTCTATCTCAGTTGGTTAAAATGTGCCTCCAGGGAAGTCTGACAGTTTCAGCAAAACACTGAAGGAGAAATGACTTCCTCTTCCTGTGGTAGCATATTAAAATTACTCAGAAACTTAAATGAATGCCCATGTGTACACATGGTTGGTCTTGATTATCAACTTGGAAGCATGTAGAATCACCTAGGAGACACAACTCTAGAAATGTCCACGAGGACGTCTTCAGAAAAGACACACTCAAAGCAGATCACAGAATGTCGCCTACCTGAGCTTTTGTAGTGACCATTTGGGAATTTTGGTTTCTTTTAAAACTGCAAGAATATTATAAGGATCATCTTAATCCCAGGTGTGGGATATGCAGCTGCTTCAGGTTGTCCTCAGCAGCTATGATTTGCCTCATGCTCTAGCAGGGGTGTGATTTTGCCAGCTGCACATAGTTTCTGCGATTGTGTGATGTTTGGAATTCTGGGTACTTTTCAGAAGTACCCGGGGCACCAAGAGTTGGGGAACTGTTGGTGGGTTGTATGTTGATTGGTAGTAGTTGCTGGTAGTCATGGTTTCTTAAGTCCTCGTGTGCAAAGAAGAAACAAGAAGAAATTAGATATCCTGAGAGTGAAGATCAATTTTGCCCCAAGAAACTCAGTGCCCCTAATCAGTTGGAAGTATTCTAATGATAACATCATCCCCTTCCCTATGCCTGACTTTGTTCAGGGATCTCTTTCCTTTTCTCTCTATCCTTTTTTTTCTCTCATCCAGTGTTAAAGGATTGAAAGAGTAGAAGAGAAGGGGTTGAGAAGGATGGGAGGAAGAAAGTAGCAAAAGACAGGATACAGGCATCTTCAGAGAGTATGTCTACCACTGAAGTTGTTTTCCACCAACGTCATATATAGCTTCTCTGGATCTGAATGCCAGCAACTCTCAGGCAATCTCCTAGGCCTTCAGGGCAGGATTAAGACAGCTGAGCCATGCAGCTTCATAGACTGAGCAGCTGCCCAGCTCTCTGCCCAGTATGCAAAAGCATTATTAAGCTGCCCGGCCTGTCATGTAAGCAATATGATAAACCCTTTTACAATAATGTTCTATTGGTTCTGTTCTGCTATGTAACTGCCTAATAGATCGTGCTTCACCCAAATGAGGCACAACCTATGAGAGACGGTGTCAGCCTTGGCAGGCTTCAAACACCTTACCACCTGCAGGTGATTGCGGTATGGTGCTAAAGTCAAGAATACAAGATAGAATACAAGATCCTAATGACTCCATCAGAAATTTTTTAGACTAGATAAGATGGATGAAGCAAAGAAGTGCAGGCTGACAGGAACCGGATGTAGATCTCTCCTGAGAGACACAGCCAGAATATGGCAAATACATAGGCGAATGCCAGCAGCAAACCACTGAACTGAGAACGGGACCCCCATTGAAGGAATCAGAGAAAGGACTGAAAGAGCTGAAGGGGCTTGAGACACCATCTGAACAACAATACCAACCAACCAGAGCTTTCAGGGACTAAGCCACTACCCAAAGACTATACATGGACTGACCTGGGCTCCAACTGCATAGGTAGCAATGAATAGCCTAGTAAAAGCACCAGTGGAAGGGGAAGCCCTTGGTCCTGCCAAGGCTGGACCCCCAGTGAATGGGATTCTTGGGGGGAGGGCATTAATGGGGAGAGGATGGAACACCCACATAGAAGGGGAAGGGGAGGAGTTAGGGGGATTTTGGCCCGGAAACTGGGAAAGGGAATAACATTTGAAGTGTAAATAAGAAATACCCAATTTAATAAAGATGGGGGAAAAAAGAAATCTTTTAGATCTAATGAACACTTTCAGCGAAGCACAAAAACATAAAATACATAAAAATCAGTAAAGTTTATAGCAATAATGATCATGCTTAGGAAAAACAGTCTTATTCCCAATAACTTTAGAAAAATAAACTATATAACAGACCTCTGCAGAATATCCCCACAGGCTGCAGAATAGGCACACCTCACAAGCCACAGAGCTTCATTTTAACAAGTTATTTTAGGATACAAAGTAAGTTTTAAAAGTATAGAAAACTGATATAATTTCTTATATTCTTTTTGATCACAAGGAACTAAAACTAGAAATTAATAACAGATTGATAAGCCTTTAACTAAACTAGCAAAAAAAAAAAGACACAAATCAGTAAAATTAGTGAAAGGACAGTTTTCACAAGAAATACTAAAGTAATTTGTTGGCTTGTTAAGATATGAATAGGATATATACAACCTAATCAGACCCATAACAAGCCAGGCAACTGAAGCGATAATAAACAATTTTTCAACTTAAAGTGGTGAATTCATGGCCGGATTTAACCAGATCTTCCAGGGTTCCTCAGACTTCTCCATACAGAGAAAGGGAAAGAACGATGCCAAACCCATCACAAAGCATTGTTACTCTGATCTCGAAACCCAACAAACACACAATGAAAGAAGCAAGAAAGCCAATTTCCTGATGAACGCAGAGGCAGAAATAGTCAATGAAATTCAACAATAAATCAAAACCATCATCCATTATGATCCACTTCAATTCATTTCTAGTATGTACGGGTGGTTCTGCATACAACACGCAGTCAATAAATATGTAAATAGACTCAGAGACAGAAATCATATGATCATATGAACACATAAAGAAAAATGTCGTTGTCTCTTTATGAAAATACACTTCAGGGGTTGGGGAGTTAGCTCAGTGGTAGACCGCTTGCCTAGCAAGTGCAAGGCCCTGGGTTCGGTCCCCAGCTCCGAAAAAAAAGAAAAAAAAAAAGAAAGTACACTTCAGTGTAATAAAAATGCTATGACATTCTACAGTTCCTGAAGGCTCAGCTAGAGCTGAGTGAGAAAACTACAAGGGCACAAATAAGAGAGAAGTCAAATTACCTTTACTTGCAGATCCTATTAGACAAATTAATAGTTGGCCAGAAACCTCTTACAGCTGACAGACACTGCCAGTCATGTAGCAGGATACAAAACCAACATATAAAAATCAGCAGCCTTCCTGTGTACCAGTTGGTGAGTTGGCACTGACCTGTGGTTGGATCCTGAGCTATATAAGTTGTCTCAGCACCGTCCTTTGAGGGGATTCTGAGCTGTATAAGATGCAGGCAGTGACCCAAACACTAGCATTCATCACTCTGTGACCCTGTGTCTGCAATGCCTCTAGGTCCTGCTGCATGACTTCTCTGCAATGAGGAGCTATAGTCTTAAACTGCGATACAAAGTAAGCCCATCCTCCCTTAAGTTGCTTCGGTCAGAATATGTTATCGCAGCAACAATTAAAAAAATAGAATGACAAAATCTAGGAATAAGATTAACCAAGAAAGTAAAAGAAGTTAGCAGTAAGGCTTTAAAATGCTGAGAAAAAGAACTGGAGAAGATATAATGACCGCTCAGGTGTAATGGTCATTAGAACTAACATTGGTAATTGGTTATATTATCAAAAACTATAGATTAAATGCAATTCTATCAAAATTACAATGTCATTGTTCACAGAAATAGACGAAAATGTTAAAATTCACATACAATCCTGAAAAATCCTGAATAGTCAAAGTAAGCTTAAGCAAACAGAACACATTAGAGATACCTCAATGTCTGATATCAAATTAAACTACAGATAACAAAACAGCTCACTACACAGAGAGAGGCACACACACACACATCACATAGACCAATGGAATAGTATAGAGGATATAAATACAAATACACACAGGTAAAGATACCTCACTTTTGAAAAGGTGTGACATTAGAAAATATGGAACATATTCAATGAACAGTGTTCAAAAAACCAGTATCTACATGCAGAAGAATAAAATCAGACCCTTATCTCTTACTTTGAACAAAAACCAATTCAAAGTAGATCAAAGAGTTTTCTAGAAGACCTGAAACTCCTAAACTGTTCAAATGAAACATAGGAAAATAGAGATCAGCACAGACTGAAAAGGACATGAGTAGCTCAAGAAATAAAACCAAGAATTGACAGATGGGACATTATGAAGTTGAAATACTTCTGTACAGCAAAAGAAACAAGTAAGTGGAGAGACAGACTACAGGACAGGAGAAAAATCTCCAGATAAATATCTGATAGAGGTTAATGTCTAAAATCTATAAAGAGTTTAAAAAATTGAACAAGAAAAAAATCATCCAATCTATGGATAATGAATCCATTTCAATGAAATCAACAGACAGTTGTCAAAAGAAATATAAATGAGCAATAAATACAAAAAAAAAACTAACCAGACAGAATGGCACACATTCCGGTACTCAGGAAGCAGGAGTGGGTGGATCTCTGTGACTTCAAGTCCTGCCTGGTCTTAATAGTGAGTCCCAGGGAAGTCGGTGCTAATATAAAGCCTTGGGGGGACCTGGGGGAGAGAGGGGGATATGGGGGAGGGAGAGGGAGACACAGAGATAGAGAAGAAGACAGAGAGACAGAAGAGGGAGAAAGAAAGGGAAGGAGGGAGGGAGATGAGGAGGGAGGGAGGAAGGGAAGAAGGAAGGAAAGAAGGAGGGAAGGAAGGAAGGAAGGAAGGAAGGAAGGAAGGAAGGAAGGAAGGAAGGAAGGAAAAGAAAACCTGATCAAAATTCTTAGCCATGAGAAAGTGCAAATTAAAACTGTATTCACATTCTACTTCACCGTACTCTGGAGATAAATGACAATAGTCATACAGTGTGATCCACCAAGAAAATCCATATGGAGGATCCTCAAAAGACTAAAAGCAGAATTACCATATAACTCAGGTATACCATCCCTAGGTATATACTCAAAGGTATCTAAGTTTAGCACAGAGATCCCTGCACATCCATTGTTCACAATAGCCAAGATATGGTATCTGTCTAGATGCCCATCAACAGACCGATGGACAAATAAGATGGGGTATATACATCCAATGGATTTTTATTCAGCATAGGAAAGATGAAATTATTCCCCAAAGTGGAAGAAACTGGAAATCATCATGTTAAGGGAAGCACTGAGTTTTTCTTTCATATACAGAAATAAAATATGCACATTTGACATGAAAGGAGAAGGGGACTTATTTGTCGGGAGGAAGGAGACAGTAAGAAGGTGGAGAGAGAACAAGTGAGGTCATGAGGTAATGTAAAGAAGAAATGAAAGCTATGTGGGAAACACCATAGCCCTATCACTTCATATGCTAGTTCTGGGAATTTACTGTAGCCTTAGATTTTCAAAATCTACTTTAATAAGGATTCTCAAAAGTTTTGACCCCCTTCTAGTCCACTATCCAAAAGTAGGGGAGAAAAGATGATAAATGGGACAAAGGGATGTAGAAGTAATTCTTTGGGGCAATTGCAATCTCCTTGGTGAGGCTACCAGCAGACCAGTTCGGTAGTGTCAGTATACCAACAGTCCAGTTCAAAAGTGATAACAGCATCACGATCCAGCAGAAACCACCAGACCTCCGCCAAATCTGCAGGACCAGGGAGTGACCAGGACCAGCCAGAATGCCAGGAATTCTCGGCTGTGCCTCTCTCAACTAAATGAAGAAAAGCAAAGACACATGATACCAACAATGCATTGCGCAGCTTGCTATACAAGTGCCCTGTCACTGTCTGTTGAGTCCTATTTATACCCTCTCCAAACATCATGTGTCCTCTCACAGGTCTTGCCTCACAAAACATCATATGAGTCTGCTTCAGCAAATCATCATGTGAGTCTGCATCATATGACACAGTCAAAAATTTACACCACCATTTACATATATATTTACAAAACTGTTGGGGGGGTGCGGCAAACAGGTAAAATTTAGCTGCTCCAAGAAACTTATTGGGAGCTGAAATTGCATTTCAACAGGATTTCCCAGTTGCCCTGTGCAACAGTAAAGTTTGAGAAACAATGTTGCAATCTCTTCCTAAGGCCATGCCTGGTACAGGCGGCAGCTGAACATCAGGCATTGAATGAAGTTGGGTGCACAGAGAAAAGTATCCTATAACATCATGCACGAAGGAAGGACGGAGAAAACCTGAAAAGACAGGAGACAAAAGTAGGAGAGGATAAATTTTTGTGTCCAGGAAAAGTAAAGAACTCCAGGGCGGTTAGTAAAATTGGAGCATCTGAAGAAACCTTCATGAAAAGACAAAAAACAAACAAGACAGCAAAATTTCCTCCCATCCATTTGAAGCCAGGAGTAGTATTATACTCACTATATACCTTGGAGGTTTTGTGCGAAAAAAAATTAAGTACTTTACTCTAGGCCTTACTTATCTACAGTATACACCGGTGAAAGTCACAGTGGAAAGGGAAGGAAAGAAAAGCCTTCCCTTATTCCTATTCAACTAGTAGCAGTATAATTAGAATTAATCCCCAATTATATGTAGCCAACTTTATAATCTACCCGTGGGCTGTTGATCTTATCAGAGCAACCTGTTATGCTAAAAGCCAGTCACTATGAGAGCCAGCCGTCAGAGATGATGCCTCCAGGTCAGTACCAGCTTGGCTAGCTCTCACAGGGTTGGAAGGTGCTATGCAAGCTGCCAGGGGAAAAGAGTTATTGCCTGCCCAATCCAGCTGTAAATCTGGTGAAGTACAGAAACAGCCAGCCCGACAGGTTATGCCCACTGGTACTACCATGGCACTGAGATTTGGCAGTATCTCAGTCTGTCTGATTGAACTTGAGGCCTACTCAGTAGGAAGGAACTCACGATCGGCACTGTAAACCCAGCCAAGAGCACACGACTGGAGAGGCCCTAGATAAACCCTGAAGGAGAACCTACGACTGCCATTTTGCTAAAATGATATAGTGATACCCAGCTGCCTTCTGAATAGTCGCCTGTGCCCGGAAATGTGTGCAGCTCTTCCCCTCACCTAAGAAGCTTCTTTCTGCAGCCGATGGAGGCTACCACAGAGAAGCATAGCTGATCAGAGTCTAGAGAGTAGGTGACTGTGGACCGCCCATCCCCACAGGGGACATCTATCACACAAGTTCAACATCCAAGCCTCAGACGTAGCATCAAGAATGGAAAGGGTGGAAGAGGCAGGACAGCGATGGCTGCAGAGCCATGGGGCCACCTGACATGGCAGAGACATCGCTTCCATAACACTCAGCAGTATGATTACCTACACAAGACCACACCACTCAGCATACTAATGTGAACGAAGAAGAGGCTCACAGGGCTTTACCTCTAACTGAAAAGAAGGTTTTCTTCAGGGACAAGTACACTGATAGGCTGCCCATGCCAAGTAGTTAGCCCTACATTTATGTCTATAAAAGCAACCGTAATTAGATTTAATAGGCGATAGATAGATAGATAGATAGATAGATAGACAGACAGACAGATAGACATAATAATAGCTAATATTACAGAAGAGTAGTAGTACATAAATTTGAGAGAGAGAGGGGGGGTGGAAGGGTACACAAGATTTGAGGAGAAATAGATGCTGGGTATGATAAAAATACATCTGATTCATATACATATAAAGTTTCTTAAATTTTGAAAACATATACCTAATGCTATTAAGCAAAGTTTGAGAATTGTCTATGAACAATGAGCCTACAATTAAAAAGTTTTCTCATTTAAAAAAAGAAAAAACCAATCACATTCCCATCATTCTCCACGGAGCTTCCATAAAATCAGAAATGGGACATTGTAACAACTCACACGAGAAAACAAATGTTTATGGAGGACATTAATCGTATTGTGTGATTGAACACACAATAGAAAGCTACTCCCATGAGACCGCTTAGACAGAAGTTCCTATCACTCTACAAGCTGACAAAACTCTAAGGCAAACCCAGGACACGTGTGCTGTAGATGAGAGAGTAGCATGATTTCCTATAATTGAGAACACGCATATTCTGGAAGGCACACGCTGTAATGTGCCACAAGCCTGTAGCTACTGCAGATGCAAAAGACATTGCAATTGTTTTAAAAAGGAGTTAAATGACCCATGAAATGACATTGAAAGGAGATTTACTTAAAAAGAAAAGGAAGTGAGATCATTGGAATGAACTGTTCAGAGCAGGAATGGACCGTCTGGGACCATTTGGGACAAAACATGATGAGGAAATAGGAAGGGGGTCATATGGGTGCAAAATGACTGCCGCTGCTTTGAGTGCTGGAGACCAGGCTAGTAAATCGTCAGAGAGTGCTGCAGAAGACGCTGTGGTGGTTTGAATGAGGAATGTCCCTCGCAGGCTTGGGTACCTGAACATTTGGTCACCACCTGCTCAGGCTAATGGGAAGGAACCTTTAGGGTGTGCAGCCTTGCTGCAGGGAAGACATCCTTACGATGATGGACTTTGAGGGTTTATAGCTCCAGTTCCTTCTCTGGGTCCTGCATTTGGATGAAAATGTGATCTCCAACCTTCCTGTGATCGAGTCCATGCCTCCCCCATTGTGGAATACCCCTCTAGAACCACAAACCCAAATAAATTCCTTATTCAATCAGAGGCATTGGTTGTGGTATTTTATTACACTAAAAAGCCTCTCAAGTCATCTAAAAGAATTTAGAAAAGGCAAATCCTGAGCTCAACAGGCAGGAAGGTGCAAGCAATTGAGGAGATCTGGCATTGCCTGGGGTGTCCAGAGACACGAGCTAAGACCTTCCGGAGGCTCTGTTAATATAGCGTTTTTTTCTGCTCAAGGAAATACTGTAAACTGAATTTTCATCTTCATAATCTTCTAACTGGACTAATGCTTTACAACTGCATGAAAACACGTGCTAGTGAGCAATGACCATACCTGTGCTAACCTCAGTCAGCTCATTTACTGCAAGCATCTCTTCTTGTGAACTCCTTACACTCTTTTTTTTTCATACACAGATTATGAAGTCTCTTTTATTTTTTTAATATTTTTTAATACTTAATATTTTTATTTTTTAATCATTGGTTGTAGATATTCTTTGACACTGTGGTAGAATTCTACTGCAAATCACCTGTGTATCAGCATTTTTTTCATTTTTTTTATCTTTATTAACTTGAGTATTTCCCATTTACATTTCGATTGTTATTCCCTTTCCTGGTCTCCGGGCCAACGTCCCCCCAACCCTTCCCCCTCCCCCCAATACTGGTGTTCCCCTCCCCATCCTCCCCCCATTACCGCCCTTCCCCCGACAATCACGTTCACTGAGGGTTCAGTCTTGGCAGGACCAAGGGCCTCCCCTTCCACTGGTGATCTTACTAGGCTATTCATTGCTACCTATGAGCTTGGAGCCCAGGGTCAGTCCACGCATAGTCTCTGGGCAGTGGCTCAGTCCCTGGAAGCTCTGGTTGCTTGGCATTGTTGTTCATATGGGGTCTCGAGCCCCTTCGAGCTCTTTCAGTCCTTTCTCTGATTCCCTCAACGGGGATCCTGTTCTTAGTTCAGTGGTTTGCTGATGGCATTCGCCTATGTATTTGCTGTATTTTGGCTGTGTCTCTCAGGAGAGACCTACATCCAGTTCCTGTCAGCCTGCACTTCTTTGCTTCATCCATCTTATCTAATTGGGTGGCTGTATAAGTATGGGCCACATGTGGGGCAGGCTCTGAATGGATGTTCCTTCTGCCTCTGTTTTAAACTTTACCTCCCTATTCCCTGCCAAGGGTATTCTTGTTCCCCTTTTAAAGGAGTGAAGCATTCGCGTTTTGGTCATCCTTCTTGAGTTTCATGTGTTCTGTGCATCTAGGGCAATTCAAGCATTTGGGCTAATAGCCACTTATCAAAGAGTGCATACCATGTGTGTTTTTCTGTGATTGGGTTACCTCACTCAGGATGATATTTTCCAGTTCCATCCATTTGCCTATGAATTTCATAAAGTCATTGTTTTTGATAGCTGAGTAATATTCCATTGTGTAGATGTACGACGTTTTCTGTATCCATTCCTCTGTGGAAGGGCATCTGGGTTCTTTCCAGCTTCTGGCTATTATAAATAAGGCTGCTATGAACATAGTGGAGCATGTGTCTTTGTTATATGTTGGGGCATCTTTTGGGTATATGCCCAAGAGATATAACTGGGTCCTCAGGTAGTTCAATGTCCAATTTTCTGAGGATACTCCAGACTGATTTCCAGAATGGTTGTACCAGTCTTCAATCCCACCAACAATGGAGGAGTGTTCCTCTTTCTCCACATCCTCCCCAGCATTTGCTGTCACCTGAGTTTTTGATCTTAGCCATTCTCACTGGTGTGAGGTGAAATCTCAGGGTTGTTTTGATTTTCATTTCCCTTATGATTAAAGATGTTGAATATTTCTTTAGGTGTTTCTCAGCCATTCGGCATCCTCACACTCTTTAATACCAAATCACAATCCAATTGCTCTGCTCTCCCAAAGCAAATTCATCATCCCCACCCCATGCTCAGTTTACCAGCATACAACATTCTACTTCATGGTAAGAGCATGATCCCTGCCAGTCCCATGTGACTAGCACTGTCCAACCAACATTCTCAGCACAAGACATGTCCATGGTATACACTCTGCACTTACTATTCTCCGAGGATAGACTTTCCAAGTGCAAGTGTCTTGGGATAGCCCTTCATAGTCTTTGCCCAGATCTCTGGATTATCCTAGTTTATGCTAAGAAAAAGTGCAGTAACGCCCCTGGAAAATACCTTCACCATTTGTGGTCATGGACTTCATAGAATAATATTCCCATTCCTCTTCTACCTGGGGTAATACATTTAGTTCTAGTCAATCTCAAAGAGCTCGCCAAGTAGGTGAGGGGCTTCACTGTTCATTGACAAATCCTGTATTGTCTCCTTTTCCATATCATTCTTACTTCCCAAGCACTTTGTTGGGGTTTCCTGGAATCACTTTTCAAACAAATACCTCTTCTAGAGCATTTGTCTTCAAGTCTCTGGATGAGCCTTACCAACCTAAAGCAGTGTTGTCACAATGGAGCTGTATCCTCCAGGCATGGCACAACCGATTGTCACCCATCACAAACAGATTTTCTGTGACAACCTCCTGGCTCAGCCCACAGTCATGGAAACGGGAGAAACATAATGATACAGGTCTATGGCAACAGTAATATGGTGGTTAACACTCCCCCCACAGAAAAGAAGAGACAGCAGGCCTTGCTGAGGTGCCTGTCAGTAAGAACCCTATCACTAGGTCATCCCCCAACCCCTGTATATGTGATATTGAGAGTCAAGGTGTTAGACTTTAGAGGGACTAGAAGGCTACCTTGGGATGGGGACTGCAGAAGTGCATCTGTCATGGGTTACCACTCCTCTTGGGGTGCAAGTTTCTTAGTGATACAGTTTCCTTTGAGTCACCTGTTCCTAAAAATCACTTATTGGTCTGTAAATAGCTTCAGTAAACTTACTGATTAACCAAGATAAGCTTACACCAAATCCCTATTTGAGACCCAGGGTCACCCAGGTGTCCATATAAAATGGGATAGATTGGGTGGAGTCATTCAAGGCAATGGCGCAACAGAAGAATAGAGAGATTCAGAGGTGAAGCATGCTTCAGGCTTTGACAACAGAGTAGGAACTCATGAGTCAAATGCTCAGATGCTGCAAAACAGACATAAAATCTGAGAAGGGGCGTGGCCATAACTCAGTGGATAAAGAGCTTACTGTACAAGCATGAGGACCTGAGTTCACATTTCCAGCATCAGTGAAAAAAGTCAGGCCACATGGCACACCTGTAATTCCAGCACTGGAAACTGGAATCAGAAGGATGTCCAGAACCAGCCGTCCAATCAGCAAGTTCAAGGTTCTATGGGAAAGGTTCTAACAGAACACTTAACATCAACATTTGGCCTCCACATGGACACATGCCCATGCATGAGCACATGGCCGCACACATAAACACACACACACACACACACACATACACACACACACTCCACACTCTAAACCATGCTCCTAGAGATCTCTAATTTCCACCTGCACCAGGTTACTTGACAATCATCAAACTTAAGACATTTTTCTATTCAAATATATTCCCAGATGTAGTTAATACAAGCAGTGGAAAGTCTGAGCTGGCTTCAACAGATTTCAGGAACAAGTACAATAGGGCAAAATTGTTTGCTCGTGTTAACTTTTAGGGAGAATCCCCTATCGATCACTTTGTGCCTATGCATGATTGGGAGTGCACATGACTAAACACGATGCGTTATAGAAAGGAATAGACATAGACATAGTAAAAAAAATTACCTTATCCATCAATTGAAACAGAGAACCACCCTCACTGTGCTCCCTAGAAACCCATCTTCTTTTCTTGAACCCCATAAAATAACGTCTCCAGCAATTATTGAACCTCTGAGTACTTTATTACTCCCGTAGTTTGCTATTCTTACAGCATATTCTGATCTTTTCTATTGTTTTGCATTCAATAAGGTCTCCTTGCTATTTGGCAATCTGTGTGTACTTGTATTTTAATTGCTTGAGTCAGAGACTAAGACCCGGAAATATTCAGCCCAGACCCTGGCTAGGGGTAATGTGATGAATTAAAGCTTTGGGAGATAATTAGAGTCTGAGAACAAAGCTAAGTCACCTGTTGATTGGATGAGTCTGGATGATCTACGCAACGCCTCACAAAATAGAGAAGGCCTTGGCTGAAGAGTTGGCTCAGTAGTTAAGAGCTCTTCTTGTTCTCATAGAGGAGCCAGGATTAGTTCCCAGCATCCACATGGCAACCTGCAACCATCTGTAACTCCAGCCTCAGGGGAGCCAATACCCTTATCTGACTTTTGAGGGTACCAGGCACATGGAGAACATACATACATGCAGGCAAAACACTCAGACACACAAAATAATAAAATAAGTCAGCCTTGTTTGTTTGTTTGTTTGTTTGTTTTTAAATAGATAAGGCTTTCAGGAAGAAAGGGAACTTATGGAGTCAGCAGGTACAGCAAGGCAGGAGAGGAAGAAAGATCGACCTGAGGAGGTCAAGTGGAGTGAATCAACCGCTTCAGGAATGCTGGACAGAGGAGTTGTCTAAGACCCTCAAATGTATCACACTGCAAACTCGGGATGTGGTCTCCAATCATTGAAGGAAAGATTGTAGCTGGCAGGTTTCATCCAAGAGAAAACCCTGACTGAGAAAAGCGAAGCTGAAAATGGTTGGGGTACACAGAAGCTGGGGAGAGCCACGCTTCCTTCCCCTCCTAAAACTGAGCCCTGAGTTTTCAAGTCTAAGTGTGGGAAAAGATGGGTTTTCTACAGAAAGTAACACTGAGAGTATTAATGGATCTTGGACTAGTTTGTAACAGGAAAACAAGGCTGGATGTGGGGAAAGGTGTCGTGGGGAGGAAAAACAGCAAGTGAACCCCAAGAGAGGATGCTTAAAGTCAGTAACAGAACAAAATCCCATGGCTTAGTTTTGCCGCCCTCAAGCTTAGCCCAATTCACTGCACCTGCTAAAAAACCAAAGCAAAATGCTCTACAAACATTCCTCTCAGCCTCTGCCTTGTGAGATAAAGGTAGAATGGAGAGGAACATTTACTTCATTCTCTTCTGAGTCCTCTCTGTCACAGGCCATTAAAGGCAGTTTTCCTTTGTAGATACCCAGTAAGCTCTCAGTTAGCAGGATCACCAAAAGTGGCCAGATACAAACTTCCCATCATTTTAGGTAACATGGGAAGCAGCAGCTGTGGTAATTCTGTGGCTCAATCACATCATGATTTTGAGTCTGAGGTCGCTTTGGCTTTACCTCTCAGTCCCAAAAGAGTGCTGACCCCTTGCTAATACATTCTCATTTAACTATGAGCCATTCTTCCGGCCCTGACTGGCCACATTCTTAAACCACTCCCTGAGGTGTGGAGGAAATGCTTATCACTAACAAGAAGAAGAAGCCAGAGCTCATAGCCATTTGGTACATGAGCGAAGTGTGCTCACTTAAAGGGGAGGAGACGTCAGTTGCACCTGAACACCCAGCAGGTCTCACAACAGCAGTGTTTGAACTCCAGCTACAGCCAGTGCACGTCTGGGTGAGGAAGTGGGTGAGGGTGGACAGAGCAGGCAGAGGCAAGGAGAAGGCAATTTCCACTGGCCTCTCCCTTCAGCCTGACTCAACAGAGTGCTGGACCATGCGTCGCATCACAGAATTGACTGCAACCTTGAGACAGGGGACTGAAGTTTGTATCCCATTTCCTGTCTGTCCTGATGTGCAAGTTGCTAGAAGAGATACAAACTCCAAAACAGTGTGCCTCCCCAGCACTCTAGCACCTAGGTGTGTGCAGGGCCCAAGCACAGGGTCTGGGCAGGGCACTCAAGTGCCTACCCTAGATGACGTCCTGGAGATGGGCCTGCGGAAAACGGCAGCAGGTCTCTGGACATTCCCTCACATGGGGAGAGCATGACATGCTGGGCCGTTCTAATCTCTCCATTGCTAGTCAGTTACAGAATATGTTCCCATGTCATGTCAATGCCTGTTTGTTTCCTGAGGAGCCTCCTGCTATATCCTGCAACCCAGTGCATAGCTTGCTGGGATTCCACAGAATTCCAAGCCCTACTTTGGAAGCTTCCACAGACACAGAGACCAAGAAAACATGCATCTCTATTTATGTCTCCCAACACCCCGATACCAAAATATTAAACAGTTCTGCCGCTTTCAGATCTCATTCTAAATTTCCTCCAGGAGGAAGAGAGTGGTTTTTCTTTGCCCAGGAAATGGAAAGTCTTTAGACAACACTGAGGCAGTGAACAAGTCTATCTTCAGATTTGATTTTCCAAGTCACCTATCTTTAAAATTAAGGGTCGAATTGCAACGTACAGATGAATTCCCTCTTAAAATAGAACCTGAGCTTAAAAGTAAAAGGAAAGAAAGAAGGCCTGAGCAGATCAGTTTTGGCAAAAGTTGAAACACTTTGAAAATGAATTGGCAGTTCTCTCTGCCATCAACAACAGGAAAGTAGAAAGACTTCTGCCTCCCACCCCTGACTATCGGAGACATCGTTACTTCTAATAAGCATGCATTTGGGGCAGGAAGACCCACACACATACGTATGCACAGGCTTACATTCTCTCCTCCTGCGTTTCTGTCTTACTCTCTTTGTGTGTTGGAAGCCTCTTTGGGGGAAGATTTGATTGGGGCTCACTCCATCCTCCTCTCCCCATTTCCACGACTTGCACACAAAGAACACCCCGCCAATATTTATGGAATTTATGAGTAAATAAAATCAACAGATATTTAGCTAACCCATTTTACAGTCTGCTATCACCCTCATTAAAAGTGCAGTTTATCACTTGGCCAACTATGAAAAACATTGGAACAAGCCTTCTTAACACTTTAACACCTTAGGGATAAATGACTTGCCAGAAGCAAGCCGAGCTGCAAAGCCTACAGGAGCAAGAGCAGTAACCCAGTGCCGTTCAATAGCACCAAGTACTTGAGTCCTTGAAAATCCACTGAGTAAGAGCGCCCTCTGCTGGAAGTAGTCATTTCCGCTAAGCAAGCAATAAGCAGACATCACAGTTTTCATCAAAAGCCCAAAGGCAAGGTCTGCGATCTGAATGCATGAGGTTTACAGGTTCTGAGGAGTAATTGGCGGACCCCATCGCCCTCACATTAGGTAAAATCAATTCAAAATGAGCTTCAAGGGAAAAATACATCTTGACAGAGAAGCTTGGAAATGAAAGTGTTCAAGCTCCTTCACTTAACACAATACACCGGTGTCCAATTTCATCCCGTTTGAGTCGCCTTTAAAGACATCTTAATTTGTTTAGGGTCAGAAGCATTATACCCAGTGCCCTGGCCGAACTCCATCTACAGAAATTAAATTCTGGCATTTTTCCCCTTACATTTCAGCTAAAAATGAATTGCTTTCTTCCCGGTCCAAGCTAACCTTAGTAACACTGGAACGCAGCTGGCTACCACTAGGGTTTAAAGCCAAGATGGCGCCTACCTGTTCTCCATCTCTCCCTCCTTCCTGCTCCGTGTCCTTGATTCTAGTTGAATACTCTGTGACTGACAACCAGATGTTGGCAGAAGGCCTTTTTAGGGGTAAGTTTCGCACATCTCCTATTGCGTCACAAGGCTGCTCAGAGATTCAGTCCTACTAATATTGAAAGGTTAAAACCATCATCCCAACATCTATAGCTTTAACCAACAGAGTGAGGGAATGCTTCGGGTGCTGGGGATGGGGGACACATAAATGCATGACAGAGATGGCTAGGACGAGCAATTTCTAGTTTAGAATTCAGTATCAGGATGTGGCCAAAACCTCGCATCTCCTTTGCACCTTTGCTTTGTGACTGCGAGGGCTCCCGACCACGCCCTTTCTCCCACTCCCTGCCTCTCTGGACCTCCTTCCAGGGGATGCTCTAAGGTCTCCACCTTCTCCCCCAGTCCAGATCTCTAATAGCAGCAACAAGTTAAGCAGGATTTGCAGCACCAATACTGCCATCCGTGGTCAAAGCTTAAGACAAAACCAGAGGCTCTACCCCTAACTTCTTTTTGTAGATTTTCCAGTTTCTTCACTTTGCCTGGCTATGATCTGATAAGACAAAGTGATTTTAAAAATTAGACCTCCTGTTTTTTGTTGTTGTTGCTTTGTTTTGTTTTGTTTTTGTTTGCCTGTTTGTTTTTCTCAAAGCACATTATACCTTCCAAGCTCTCCGTAACTTGCTTAATAAACCAGATAGTAATTTTGTAGGGAGGCGCTACTAAACACATTACCACACAACTAGGTTCTCTGTAGGGTCCATCTGAGCTGTTACTTTTATTAAAAGATTTGTTCCGAATTTAGATGCGTTTTCAGTTTCTTTACTCTGTCCTTACAATAAAATCATGAATCCAAACCAAATCTGGAGAATGCTTCTGCATAGATGAGTTTCCGAGTTATAGTGCCTTCCTGTTTGCCTTGACAGAAAGCAAGTGCAGAGAAGAAGTGTGTGGATCTCGAAGCCTCGAATGGAATATTACATCACACCGTCTTCCCCATAAGGCTCAGGGACCAGTGTGGAAGAAGTCCACTGTCTGGTTTTTTCATTGAACACTCTTCCTTCATCTGTATATTTTCTTTTGGAGGAGGATGTGTTTTCTTTTGAGACCTCGGAAAGCCATGCTCAGATAAAAATAACAATAACAGATAAAGGACGATATTTACTTTCATTGTGAAAATTCACAGGAAAACAAAAACTAAGGTTGAGCTTATTTTTATCTCCGCCTCCGATGACAAGTGTTGTGGTTTGTATTTTCCTGTTCTGATGAGACCACCTTAGTGATCGCTGTCCCAAAATGGCCATGTTAAAGAAGCTCTAAGATGTCGGAGAAGCTGACAACGAGTAGCCATTGTCACGGGAGAGACAGATTTGAGTCTATCACTTGTGGCATTCTCTGCCTGCCTGGCTATGCATGGGGAGAGATCTGTCATAGTCAGGAGGCTGTTCAGTGACAGTGAAGTCGGAATAGGGGCATTAAATGAATTAATAGTATTTAGAGGCTTGTGTCCTCAGTCAACACAAGAATGTTGCCAATCACTGGACTTGACCTGCATGCCTCTAACACGCTGACGAGTTTTCAGACTCACTTGGAAAGCTCAAGCCATTCACAGAGACCCTGGCTGGTTCAAGCAGAAAAGGACTGGACTATAGAAGTCCAATATCCCCTCGGTGACCCTGATACAAATGAAACTTGAGAACCACCTGGCACGCATTTGCTGTTGAGATGGGAAATACTCAAGGTCTATTGTTGAAAGCCCCAGGATAGCTCATGAAGAACACTGGCAGTGTTTTCTCCTTTTCCTACTCTCCCTAACAGGCTGCAGCTCCCCATTCCCTGCCTAGATTAAAGCATGTCACTTGCCCAGTTCTGTCTGTTGAAGGTTTCCCATCTATCCCTGATGCCTCTGTATCTCAACTCTAAATGGACCCCTTAATGCTCTACAGTCTAAATAGCTTTATTTCCAGTATTTTATTTCAAATATTTTTCATCCAATATATTTTGATTATGTGGTCCCTTCCCCAACTCCTCCCAACCTCTCTACCCAACTGACTTCATGCTCCTCTCCTCTCCCTCCCTCCCTCCTCTCCCTCCCTCTCCCCTCTCCCTCTCCCTCTCCCTCTCCCTCTCTCTCTCTCTCACAGATGGATGCTATATAAACTGCTACTTCTTCCTGACTCTCTTCAGGCTACTTAGTATCCGAAGCCTCCAGGTCGCCCTGCCTGGTGATTGCCTTTTTTTTCCCCCTGAGATAGATTCTTACCCTATAACTCAGGCTAGCACTAAACTCATGGTGATCCACCTACCTCAGCCTCCCAAATGTGATGGTCAATTTTTTACTTGACTCTTCCTTGACTGTTGGCACCAGTTTTCCACAGCCGTGGCTCTGATCATTGAAGATTCTTCTCCCAGTTTGGGAATAGCTGGTCTACCTCCTTTTTTAGCCGACGGTGTTCAGTTTCCTCAGATGGTGCTTCCTGCTCTGACTGAAATTGAATGCTTCTCAGCATTCTTCCCTGTGCCCTATTCTCTTAACCTAGCCATTCTGGATATAGGAGTTCTCAATGTTCTAATGGTTTTCATAATTTTCTGTGCATTGAGCACCTATCCATCCCACTCCAGATTCTCTAAGGACTCCAAATGTTCATTTGACATCTCAACTTAAACACCTAACATAACTTCTCTGCATGTGGCCCACTCTCCAAGCCCAAACCAGAAGGCACTACATCCATTAAGGGTGGTGTATAACCTTCCATCCATCATACCAGAGATTTGGGGGCCATGCTGCTCAGTCTAGTTTTTGTCTAGTCTACTCCTGCTGGCCAACCAGTTCCTCTCATTAACCTCTCCCTTATACACTATGCACCAGCTGCACCAGGTTTCCATCATATCTTTAAGCAAAGAAAATTTTAGGGCCTTCCCACTGCTGTCCTTTAACCTAAAACATACCTAAATCTACTTACATCTAACATAAATACTACCAATTTTCCAGGATCAAATTAAATGCCACTGTCTCAAAGAAACACTCTCTGGGCTTTCAATTAGAATAAAACCCATCCTTGCTTTGGTAATATAACCTATATATCAGCTTCATGCATGGGGGTGTATTTTCATCTGGGTGGTTCTTAGTGTCTGTTTCTTCCTAAGACATGGAGCTCCATTAGAGCTCCAAAGACTGTAAGAGAGGATGTCTGCCATTGATGTATCTAAGGTACTCAGTAAATGCCCCTGAATAAATAAAGACTGTATAGAATGTCTCTTCTTAAGTTTATGAGCAACAAAGAGGTGAGTGTTTAAGGTAAATAATTCACGTTGGATTCTAATTCCTAAATGTACTCTAAAGTGATTATTGTATTCAGACTGAGAACAGATTGTGTGGTTTCAGAAGATGCCGATGTGCATGAGGTAAAGGTTACTCTCCTGGATGATGACAACATGAACATAGAAGCAGGGAGAGGGGGATGACATAGTGATACTCTGAAGGCTCTTTGGATAGTCCTAGCTTCCCATACACCTTTTCATTCCTTTTATTACCAGGTTTCTTTTTCTATTGGATATTTATTTACTTTCAAATGTTATTCCCTTTCCCTGTTTCCTGTCCATAAGCCCCCTATCCCCTCCCCACTTCTTCTATAAGGGTGTTCCCCTCCCCATTCACCTCCCCTTACCACTCCCAACAATCCCCTACACTGAGGCTCCTTAGCAGGACCAAGGGCTTCTCCTTCCATTGGTGCCTAACAAGGTCATCCTCTGCTGCACATGCAGCTGGAGCCATGGGTCTATCCATGTATAGTCTTTGGGTGGTGGTTTAGTCCCTAGGTGCTCAAGTTGGTTGGTATTGTTGTTCTTATGGGGCTGCAAGCCCTTTCAGCTCTTTCTCTAATTCCTCCAGTGGGGGTCTCATTCTCAGTTCAGTGATATTACAGGGTTTCTACGATAGCAACGAACATACTTATTGCAATTTTTCCTGCTAAGAGCAGATTCTAAGTATTTTATTCTATTCAATGTGTTTATGCCTCTTCTCCACACTTCAGTTCAAATCAAACATATTATCCTTGTCTCAGGGTGCCACCCTAATGGAACTTAGACTGGTTTCTTATAAATCATGGACATGCAAGTAACACAGCAGACCTTTGCTAGAAATGGGAAGTGTCTGAGGCCTCAGGAAACCAATTCCCCTGTTGTTTTAATGTTTCTAAGAAGGATACACTGCCATAAAAATCAGCGTAAACAGGAATTGTGTGTGTGTGTGTGTGTGTGTGTGTTTTATTAGCTACCAGAATGATTTAACAAACATTTTAGAGTGACAACAGACACCTGAATAATGGAAATTTGGATTCTTCTTCATTGTTATCCTGTATCTCATGACTTTGTTCTACAGACTTTTACACGTGTAGGTGCTAAAGGGAACTTTAGGTTTGCAGAGAGCTTAACTGTTCAATGGACACAAGACATATGGCTGTTCATGAAGGGGTTTCCAATGCTTATTGGGGAATCACCTTAAGGTAGACAATCCAGAGTACTTGCTGGGTCCTGGGAACCCTAGCTGCTCAGAACAGTTTATCACTTAAAAGCTTTACTGCCTAACAATGTGTGCCACCCATTTTAACAAATGGACAGTTGATGGTGACCGATCTCATTTGGTTCCAGGATTAAGTTCAATTAGCCAATTATACCCAAAATGTTTTTGTTCTTGTTTGAGCATGAATGTAACAAGAGAGATGATGAGGTATAATTTGGCTAGATATCAGGATAAAGAGTTTCTTGAAAGGGTACAGAAATAGGAATCTGAGCTCAGAAATCAGGGTGGGCCCCAGAAGATCATGCCGAGGTCATTGTACCTCCCAGCATAAAAATAAAAAAGAACTGAGGTTGTTCACTGAACCAATACAAACTGGATTTACAAGCATAAACCCAGAAAGACAAAGAAAGGAACGAAACTGTTGCAGATAGTTGGCAATTTCCTCAAAGTGAAGCTGAGGAAGCATAGATCCTCAGATGGAGTGAGTGAGACGCCATGTGGAAAACAGGACTGTTGAATGAAAATCAACACAGGCAAAAGGAAGGACACCCGAACCTTCCCTTCTCAAGTGCCAAAGGTAAAGGTGGCCCCTGTTACCTGTCTTGGGGAAAAGAATGAAAATCTCCTTACTAGGGAAACTTGATCCAAATTTATGAGTTGAAACATTATCAACTTAAGAAAATAATAAACAGCTAAAGGAGAAAGACAAGCATAAAGATACTGAGCTATGTGGATTCCCAATGACACAGTTCAGTCAGGTCACACACAGCAAGGACACTACCAATGGTCTCCAAGCAGCAATACCTCACTCTTAGTGAAAGAGGTACCAGGTATTAGTGAGAAGCTTAAACCATGAAAATGAGAGACTGGATAAACAAACATTTCTTTTAAACTGGAAAATGATAAGAAAATCAATTCATCAGATCAGGATAGGGAAGAAAAATATCAAGGAAACCCTTCCATGGTAAAGAGCAAGGTATAAGTGTCCAGAATAATATAAGAAAGTAGACCCATACCAAGATGCATCACCACAAACTTTCAGAACTTTGGGGAGAAAGAAATTTCCAGAGAGTAAGAAAGGCTCTATGTGAAAATTTAGAGTCAACATGACCTTGAGTATCATCAACAATAATAAAAACAAAATTATAATTAGTAATCTCAGAATTTTGCATCTAGATCTTTGTGTCTTTTTTATTTTAACTAAAATATAATCAGGGCATTTCCCTCTCACCTCCCTGTTTTTCCCATACCCCTGCTCCATCTCAAATTCATGGCCTCTTTTTTATCAATTATTATTGGGGTGTATGTGTGTGTGTGTGTGTGTGTGTGCAAATGCAACCTGCTGAGTCTCTCTTTCTATATATGTATACATATACATTATACACATATGTACACACATATATACATTAGAGCTGACTGCATAGTACTAGATAACCAATTAGGGACCTCATCCCTGGGAAAGACTAACTCTTTTCCTCTCTGTTGTAACTAATTGCCAGTAGCTCTTCAACTAGAATTGGGCCCCGTGAAATTTTTATCATCTATGTTGGGATATCAGCCACTTTGGGAATTGTTGCAGTTTTATTTAGGCAGCTTTGTGGGCTGAGACTTCATGAGTGTAGCTCCGCTATCATATCTAGAAGACTCAATCTCACGGTAGACGTCCTGCTCCCTGGCTCTTAGAATCTTTCTGCCCTCCATTCTGAGATGTTCCAGAGCTTTACGAGTAGGAGTTATATTACAGATGCATTTATTAGGACTAGAACCACAAAGTACTCTGCATTTTAGCCAAGTTTAGTTTTCTGTAGTGGTCTCTATCTGCTGAACTAAAAAGAAAGGAAGAAAGGAAGGAAGGAAGGAAGGAAGGAAGGAAGGAAGGAAGGAAGGAAGAAAGAAAGGAAGAAAGAAAGAAAGAAAGGAAAGAAAGAAAGGAAAGAAAGAAAGAAAGGGAGAAAGGAGGGAGGAAGGGAGGAAGGGAGGAGGGAGGGAGGAAGGAAGGAAGGAAGGGAGGAAGGAAGGAAGGAAGGAAGGAAGGAAGGAAGGAAGGAAGGAAAGAAAGAAGTAATGAAGCCTCTTTTAGAGGAGCGATGACCACACACACAGATTTGTAAATATAAGGCTAATCATTTAGAATACACTTAGGAACCATGCTGATTTAGGAAAGGGGCAGTAGTGAGTTCTCCTCTGAGAGACATGACTTCACTGGCCATAATTAGCTGGGTTTACAGTACCAGGCATGGTGTCCCTTCTGTTAAACAGGTCTGCAGTCCAATTAGACAGCTGATGGCTACCACCAGCATATGAGTGCCACTATTATCCCTTTAGGGATATCTTTCGTATCTGGTCATTGTTGTGGTTCATAGGCATCATAGCTGGGTAGGAATTTTCATTGCTTTTCTTTTCGGAAACTTGCATAACACCTTCTGCTATTGTGAAAGTTACACCCCAGGGAAGAGTTTTTAGGTCAGATCAAGCCCAAATCCTTCAAGTGTTAGAGTTCAGGAATCACTGAAGACTGATACCCCAGACTTAAATAGAATGCAAAAGCAAAGAGCATTTATTCAGCTGAATTTCCTGCATGCAGGGGTCTCTCCATTGGGAATGGAGACCTCTGGTGGAAGGCCCAGCTTTTATTGTCAATTAAGAGAATTCCAGGGACAGGGTATGTGTCCTTTTTCCTTGATTGGTTACCTCTGTCTCTAGGGGTCTGACTGATTCTACATTTCATTAGGCTCTGGAGACTTCTCAGGGCTTGCTTACTCATTCTAGCTACCTATTTTTACCTTAGGCCAAATGACAAGGTGTCCTTGGATTGACTGCCCACAGCTGTGGTTTGCTGACCACAAGTTCCTGGATCTGAGTTCTTGTGTTTGGGAAACAGAAACTTAAGCTTAGTCTCCCAAACTGCCAGTTTGCAGCCTGTCATGAAATCGGCCTGGCTCTAGCTAACTCAGTCCTTTCACAAGTCCTATATCCAAAGTATGTGGAATACTCAGCAATAGAGACTTAACTTCAACTTCTTGTGGGCAACCAGCAATAGACTGCATTGTTTGGAGAGTCTCTTGTACATTCCCTAGCCAACAGCTCAAAAGAAGGTCTCCCAGGGAGTTTTGTTAGGGAGACTAAGACTATTGTTGAGAACATTATCATGCCAAATGGCAAAACTTCACTGTGAGTGAGTGTGTGTGTGTGTGTGTGTGTGTGTGTGTGTGTGTGTGTTTGTGTGTACACATGAGCTCATCTCTGTAATTTTATGTAAATATAAAATGTTATTCCCTATGGTTTTTTCAAACTCTTAATTTTATTTATTCCCCCTCCCCTTCCTTCTGTACTCTTCTCTCTTTTCCCTGCTGTTGGTATTCTGTCTAAGCTCCACCCCACAGCTACCTGGAAACAGCCAGGTATGCTCCGCCCCACAGTTGCCTAGCAACAGCCAGCTGTGCCTGATTATAAAGGGCTGCTTGTCCCCTCCTCCCTCTCTTGCTCTTTGTTCTTCCCCACTCTTCCCCTCTTCCCTGTTCCTTCTCTCCCCTCCCTTCCCCACTTTTCCTCCACATGCTCATGATCGGCCTTTCCTCTCCTCGCCCTCTTCTTCTCTCATTAAACCTCTCCACAAGGAACCATGTTGGCTTGGTGTGTTCTGTCCAGGCACGGGACGGGACGAGATTTAAACCCTAACACCTGCTCCCTCCTGAAGTAAATCACCCCACTTTTCCCATTTACCCCCTTCATAGCACCTCCGTTGTCCTATTCTGCTCTCTAAAGCTCCTTCCATACCCCCATGATTCCTTTTTACTTTCCTGGTTTCTGAGGTTTCTCCAGCTTGTATACTCACATCTGAAGAACTGAAGCTAGAGTTTAAAGTGGAAACTTAAGGGTTCTTTGGAAATTCAATTGTGTTGGACGGTGTTTTGCTGAGGCAAACACACAAAGGAACATTTTGCTAAAGCAGACACAGGTGAAAGGACGTTCTGCTAAAGCAAGCACGTGAAACACATGTCCGCCTTCCATTTCATAGTTGGGCTCCATTTTTTCAGACTCCATAAAGAACAACGCACCAAAAAACATCTGGTGGTGTGCTGCAGTTTCTTGCTACTTCCTTGAACTGGGCTGATTGGCAGAGTGGTCAGCTGAGAAAGACTCACATGGAGTTTTGCTAAGACTCACATGCTGAGGCAAAACATGTGGAGAGGCAAGGCCCATGGAGGACACATGATGCTTGGAGGGAGTATAAATAGGAATCAACGGACAGTGATGAAGGCTTGGCTGGGCTTTCCTATCTGTACAACACTTATTGGTCTCACATCTTCGCTGATCTCATTCTGCTGAGAAAGGCATAGCCAAGAGCTTTTCCTGGTATTCTTACTGGTCCTGGTCCCTCCTGCTGACTCGTGCCAAGGCTGTCTCTGCTATTAGTGCCACTGCTGCTGATTTGTGTTTGCTATCCCGACTCTACCAAACTGGACTTCTGGTGTATCCATGAAGTGTTTGCTAGTGGATCAAGCTGCCACTGCTGACCTATGAACTGAACTGCTGGTTGCCTGACGACACAGAAGGGATTCGTTCCAAAGAACCATTTCTAAACGGGTTCACTTCCCCCATAGCCTTTCTTTCCTACTATCTCTGATAGGTAGTGGGCTAGAAGGAAAGTTAAAGCATTTAAAAACTGTCATTAAAAGTAGGCTTTGAAAAAATTAAAGTTATAAAAATGTCTCTCCCACAAATGAGAAAAAAAAAAAAAAACAAGGCATTTGGACTTTCTGGCTCTGGGTTACCCACTTCAATATAATACTTTCTATTTCCATTTATTTATCTATAATTTCATGATTTCAGTTTTCGTTACAGCTGAATAGTATTTGAATATTTATTTTATTCATTACCCATTCATTTGGAAGGACGTTTAGTTTGCTCCATTTTATTTTTCAAGTATTTAACACTAACAGACAAAATGACTGTTTCTAAATTTAGTCACATCAATAATGATGATCACATCACATCTCCATGCTTATAAACATCCAAATACATCATTTTAAATCAAGACATTCTTCCCACCTTGACCCCTAAAGTCTCACCCCATCTCATAATACGAAATGCCTTTAGTTCATCTCTAAAAGTCCCCAAAGTTTTTAACAGTCCCAAAACTGTTCAAAAGGCCAAAGTTGATCCTGAGATTCAAGATGAAATTATGAGTCCCTGTGAAATCAGAAAAGTTACACAATCCAGTATAAACGGTAACAAACTAAGCATTCGCATTTCAATATCTGGGGTGGGACAACAGCAAGGAAAGATCAGGTCAATGCAAGAGTGAACCTCAGCGGAGCAGACACCTAATCCCACAGACACCTAATTCTACAGCCCCGTGTCTAAAATCTGGGAGTCGTGGTATAATCAATGGCCTTAGGAAGACCTACCCTTCCAGCATTTCTGTCTATATTACATGCAACTTCTCTCAGGCTGGCTCAATTCTCTGCCTGACATAATCATGGCATCTTGAGCATCCTCAAGTCTCTATGCAAATTAGGTTTTACCTTCTCAGTGTTATACTTTGTCTTCCAAGGTTCTTCTTACGAGGGATCTGACACTGTCATACATTGTGTGCCTTAGTAGCTTTCTGGAACTTTGGTACAAAATAATCTACACACACACACACACACACACACACACACACACATATTGAGTGAGATCATCCAGAATCCAGAAAGACAAAGACAAATAGCATGGTTTCTCTTATTGAGGCCCCTTCCTCCAAATCCTCAGCTGTGAGTACACGGCTTGGACTGACAACAAAATTCAGGCAAATAAATGGGACCATTGCCAGGATAGAGGTTGGGGAGCACAGTTAAAAGCCACAACCAATCAAAATACAGAGTTGTGGATTCCATTACCAATGGAAACATCTACAAAACACTCCTGAATCTATAAGAGTCAGGAAACATTTGGAAGAGGGGGTGGAAAGATTGTAATAACCAGAAGATCGGGGAGCTTCCGGTGAGATTTTTGTCTCCTGGTAAAGTCAGTCAGAAGCCAAACCCATTAAGTCTCACCAACATCACTACCAAATGTGAGCTGATCGAAGACAACAGACATGCCAAAGTGGGTCAAGGAAAAGCCCATGAGGCCTCAAACCTACACAAAGAACTTCAGGCAACTAAGGAATGCTGGAGAGTGGGAGCAATAGTCTTTCTTCACCAGGGAAGAGCTCATCAAGTAGTTATCCAATACCAAATGCAGTAACTTTATACAGACTGGGCGGGCACTATTTAGGAATATATGTGTATATGTACATAATGTGCACATGCATGCAATAACAATTCCTGAAAAGAGGCCATGAATTTGAAAGAGCAAGGAGGGATATGTGGGAGGTTTTGGAGGGAGGAAGAAGGGACATTGGAATTATAATCTCAAAAAAATTGAAGTACACAATTAAAAAGCATCCAATGGGGGTTGGGGATTTAGCTCAGTGGTAGAGCGCTTGCCTAGCAAGCGCAAGGCCCTGGGTTTGGTCCCCAGCTCCGATGGCCCCTTGCTGTGCATTTTTCATGCCTGTAAACCAAGTGCCACCACATGACCCTTTCACCTCAAAATGTAACCTGATTCCCTGGACAGAGGTGGTGTCAGTCTCTGGGTATACTTCAGGGCTGACCCTAGGTGGCCATTTGGGAGCAAGGAAGCATTTTAATGGCAGGCACTCTCAGTTCAGGCTCTCTCCTTTCAAAAGTATTTGCCTTGTTGCAAGCTGACCTTTCCTGAGGGCACAATGGCTATTGTAGTGCAGAGAAGAGGTTTCCCTTAACAGATGCTAATCTCTATCAATTACAGCCACTTTGCCCTCACTCTCCTCCTCCACAACTTTCACCTCCCTCCACCGTCTTTCACCAAAATGCTATATTTAGGAATATATCTATACACAAATAGATATATGCATGTGATAGCAATTAATAGAAAAAGGGCCCTGAATTTAATAGAGAGCAAGGGAAGATTTATGGGAGGCCACTTGCTGGCTTCTTACTCTGGACCTGGATAGTGCAGTGCACAGTAACGAGAGCAGAGTCTAAATGCTATCCTGTCTTCAAATTTTCTCCACTAGCAAATTACTCCATTACTTTTTAATTCAGCCTCACTGAAGTCTCAGAACATAAGCAAGATTACAGCCAGCCTTTGCCACTATGTCACATGAATGGCCCCTTGCCTAGTTCCCAGCAGATTTTTGCCCTATTCTAAATCTTCATGGGCCAGGATTCCACTGTCCATGTATGTCTCTTGGCATTCTAGTCTTCCCAGCTCCCACCTGTATGACCCAGAAGGTTTACCTAACTAAGATGTCTCTAGTCTAAAGCTCCAGACTTTCCCAGTTCTTCTAAAGATAATCTTAGTAATCATAGACAGATGAATCTCAGCATCAGCCTCGTAACTCATCTAAGTGTCTGCATTGCTTACTCTTCTTGCTGCTGTGAAAGATCCCCTGACAAACTCAAGTTAAGGAAGGAAGGAAGGGAGGGAGGGAGGAGGGAGGGAGAGAGGAGGAAGGAAGGAAGGAAGGAAGGAAGGAAGGATGGGAGGGAGGGAGGGAGGGAGAGAGAGGGAGGGAGGGAGGGAGGAGGGAGGAGGGAGGGAGGGAGGAGGGAGGAGGGCTTATGTTTGGACCCACAGTTTGAAAGTACAGTCCATCATGAAGGACATCTTAGTATTCTGTTGCTATGAAGGGACACCATGGGCAAGGCAGCTCATACAAGAGAAAATACTTAACTGGGGGCTTGCTTACAGTTTCTGAGGTTTTAGACCCTCATCATCCGGAGCTACGAGCTACATCCTGATCCACAGGGGGAGAGACAGAGACAGAGACAGAGACAGAGACAGAGACAGACAGACAGACAGACAGACAGACAGACAGAGAGAGAGAGAGAGAGAGAGAGTTGGTTCTGGGCTTGAATTGGGATTTTGTGGGTCTTTTGTTTTGCTTTTCTTTTGGGGGTCATGAACAGGATTGATTGATTTATTTATTTATTCATTCATTTACTGTCCAAACACTACCCTCCATTCTGTTTCCCCCCCTTACAGAGCCCCTCTCCCCATTCCCCCTTCCCTTCTTTCATAAGAGAGTGGGTCCCCCATTGGTATACTCCCATCCTGGCACATCAAGTGAGGCTAGGCATTCCTCTCCCAATGAAGCCAAACAAGGGAGCTCCATTGGAGAATGGATTCTACAGTCAGGCTACAGCTTTAGGGACAAGCCCTGCTCCAATTGCTAGGGGACCCACATGGAGACTGAGCTACAAGTCTGCTACATACACTTCCAGGAGTCTCAGTCCCACCTGTGTATGCTCTTTGGTTGGTGGCTCAGTCTCTGAGAGCTCCCAGGGGTCCAGTTTAGTTGACTCTGTTAGTCTTCTTATGGAGTTCCTTTCGCCTTCAAGGCCTTCAATTCTTTGCCGAACTATTCCATAAGAGTCCCCAACTCCATCCAATGTTTGGCTGTGGGTATCTCCATCTGTTTCAGTCAGCTGCTAGGTAGAACCCCTCAGAAGACAGTTATGCTAGGCTCCTGTATGCAATCAAAATAGAGCATCATTAATATTGTCAGAAATTGGTACTTACCCATAAGATGGGCCTCAATTTGGGTCCGTTATTGGTTGGCCATTCCTTTAGTATCTGCCTCATTTTTGTCCCTTCATTTCTCTTTAATGGGACAAATTTTGGATCAAAAGTTTTATGGGTGGGTTGGTGTCCTTATCCTTCCACTGGGTGCCTGGCTTACAGAAGGTGGCCCCTTCGGGTTCCATGTCCCCACTATTAGGCATCTCTGCTAAGGTCACCCTCATTGACTCCTAGCACAGCAGCTTTATTTGTAATAACCAGAAACTGGAAACGATGTAGATGTCCCTCAACCACAGAGTGGATACAGAAAATGTGGTTCATTTACACAATGGAATACTATCCAACTACTTAAAGCAAGAACATGAAGAATTTTGCAGGCAGATGGATGGAACTAGAAAATATCATCCCCTTCCCAGGTCTCTGGTACTTCCTAAAGATCCCCCAAGCCCCACTCCAGGCAGCTACAGATTTTCATTCATTCTTCTCTCCTGTCTTTCTCAATACCTGCTCCTGCCTGCCCCCAATCCCTTCTCCCACCCAGTTTACTCCCTTCATCTGCCTCCTATGATATTTTACTCCCCCTTCTAAGTGAGGTGCAAGCATCCTTGGGCCTTCCTTCTTCTTTAATTTCTTTGGGTCTGTGTGGTATTTATGGGTATCCTATATTTTATGGCTAATATCCATTCCTCAGTGAGAACATACCATTCATGTCCTTTCGGGTCTGAGTCGCCTCAGAATGATATTCTCTGGTTCCGTCCATTTGCCCATAAAATTCTTGATATTCTTGTTATAAATAGCTAAATAGTATCCCATTGTGTTAAGGAACCACATTTTCTGTATCCACTCTTTGGTTGCAGGACATCCACATTGTCTCCAGTGTCTAGTTATTACAAATAAAGCTGCTATAAACATAGTGAAGATGTGTCCTTGTGGTATGGTGGAACATCTTTTGGGTATATGCCCAAGAGCAGTAAAGCTAGGTCTTTAGGTAGAACTATTTCCAATTTTCTAAGAAACCACCAGAGTGATTTTCAGAGTGGTTGTACAAGCTTGCAACCCCACCAGCAAGGAACGGGTGTTGCCCTTTACCACATCCTCACCATCATGTGCTGTTCCGTGTTTTTCTTAGCCATTCCGACTGTGACCCATCCAGCAAGTCCAGTTATTCAGGGTCCCGAAGAGGCTCTACCTGAGGGTCAAGGGGGGGAGAAAAGAAGAAGACCAAGCAAGGTTCTGTTGTCAAGGTCTCGTTTATTGAGAGGAATGTACAGCATTTAAAGCTCTGAGGCAGGAATTGAAGCTCAGGGTGGGGGAGTATTGGGAAGTGCCCAAGGATATAAGGTGAATCACTAAACTGCAAGATATCCTCCTTAAACAAAGAGGCAACAGTCTTCCGGGGACATGTTCTTTGAAAATGTCGAACCCTTCTCAGGAATCTGCTCAGGGACATCCGGTGTTTGCTCAGGCTGAAACATCCTGTGATTGCTCCCGGAATCTTCCTGGAAGAGGCTTTTGTCCAACAATCTCATAATCTTACAGCAGCCACCTTAGGGGTGAGCATCTGTGGCCATACAGCCCAGAGTCACGTAGCCACCTTGAGCTATGCAGTCACAAAGCGGCCAGGCCCAAATCCAATACAGCTCCCCACACGACTGGTGGAAGATAGAATCTCAGAGTTGTTTTGATTGGCATTTCCCTAATGACTAAGGATGTTCAGCATTTCTTGAAATACTTCTCAGCTTCTTGGTTGTGAATTCTCTGTTTGGCCCTGTAAAAATGGGCTATTTGGTGTGTTGGAGTCTAACTTCTTGAATTCTTTATATATTTTGGATGTTAGCCCTCTGTCAGATGTAGGGCTGGTAAAGATATTTTCCTAATCTGTAGGCTACCATTTTGCTATTGATAGTGTCGTTTGTCTTACAAGAGCTTTTCAGTTTCATGAGGTCCCGTTTATCAATTGTTGATCTTAGAGCCTGAGCCATAGGTGTTCTGTTCAAAAAATTGTTTCCTATACCAGTGCATCCAAAGCTATTCCCCACTTTCTTGTTGGGAGCAATGCCCTTAAAACCCTTAAAACCCATTGATGTTAATATTATCGTTAGAGTTAAATATGACTGGGTTCATGGAAAATCCCCAGCCAGCTGTAGAAGACTAATGCAAATCTGGTGGTCAGGATGAATAATGATATGATAAAGCTGTGACCTTGCTGAGAAATACATATGACATCAGGATGCCCAGTGATATGACCTGTAACCCTTCTGAGAATCCAACATGTTGCTGACTAATGATATGACAAACCTGTAACCTTTCTGACATCCTGTTGACGTCAGTTACTCTCCACTTCCTCCCTTCAAACCCTCCCATATTTCCTTACTTATTCTTTTTCAAGTTCATGGCCTTTTTTTCACTAATTGTTGTTACATGCAGATATAGATATGGATATGGATATGGATATGGATATGGATATGGATATAGATATAGATATAGATATAGATATAGATATAGATATAGATATAGATATAGATATAGATATAGATATAGATATAGATATAGATATAGATATAGATATAGATAGTCATTCCCTAAAACTTGCCTGCCGGGTCTTTATAATGTTACTTGTATATGTGTTAAGGCTGATCATTTGGTGTGTTCATTTGTAGTACATTTAGTTGCCTGTAAAGATGGAACCTGTAATGATTTGAATAAAATCCATAAATAAAATAAAAAGTAGCACTTTTTGAAAGATTAGAAAATTGTTGGTAGTGTTACTAGGGGGTGGCTTTGAGGTTTCAAAGCCTCACAGGCTTTCCTTGTCCATTTGAGATATCTATTGTTGTTGAGGAGTTTATGTTTGGGCAGGTTTATTGAGGTGTAGTGATGAACACATTCTCAGCTCCTGATCCTCTGGGAATGCCAATCCCTCTTCCTGCAGTGTTCCCTGAGCCTTTTTCAGCACTGTTTTTTTTAACAAAATAAATTTGTGTCATTTATTATACAGCATGATGATTAGATTTAATCTCATATATGATATTGAGAAAAAAAACAAGTAAAAGAACACAGTATGATTACCAAGTTTTTTTCAAGAACAACCAAAACTAATATATAATAGTAAAAGACAGACAGTCTGGGTTAAGATGACTAAGTAGAATGCACCTGCCAGCCATGATGACCTGAATTTCATCCTGAAACTACACTAAAGGAGAGACTTTTTATCTCCACAAATGGTGTACCCTGTTCAAAATGTTAAATGAATAAATAAAAAGTAGACTTTTTGAAAGACAGAAAATTAAGCCTTAAGATACAAATATATAAGGAGCCAAGGAGGGGTTTCTGAGGGGCCAGTGATGAACTGCCCTGAAAAATTTGTTTTCATTTTTGCTGTTTATTTTTTTTTTTTTGTTTTTGTTTTTATTTTTTTTTACTTATAGGAATGACAGACAAAGGAGAAACCCTAAGTTTGATCTCCAGAAATACCCTTTAAAATGTTAAATGAATACATGGGTTAATATATACAAATATATAACCCCTTGGTGGCCCAAAATTTGTATTTTTCCTTATTTTTGTTTTTACCTAGAGGGATTGTTGACAAAGGTGGTCAGAGGTTGAGGCCATTGGAGACTTTTCAGAAGCAGATGCCAGAACAAAGTTCAAGAGACTTGTTGGGGCAACAGGTATGAAGAGCCATGGGAGATGGAGTAAAGGGCAGGCAGACCATTCTACGTATGACAAAGATTTCATATCTATGAAAGAAGTCAGGGAAGGACTGAGTTAGAAGGTGGCTATTTGAAAAGAAGAAACCAGAAGCAGGGGGAAATAGAGAGGGTAATGGGAGATAAATATGGTCAAAAGACGTGACTCATTCTATGAAATGTCATTATTCGCCTTGTTCCATGAATATTGCAAAGAAGACATTCTAAAGACCAGTCTTGGGCCAGATAATAGATTTGAGAAAATTTGTTTCAGGCCAATCAGAAACTGCCTAGCCAAAACTTCATGGAGGAGCACGTCTGTGATGTATCCAGAGGTGGGCTAGCAGAAGCTGTCAATCATATCCCTGGACCAGCAGAAAGCCATCAGGAGCACAGGGTCATCAATGGAAGCAAGCACAAAAGTTGTCCTGTGTGACATTGTTTGTCTTTGCAAAATAATAGACAGCTTCAGTGTTGTATCAATAACAAGACCAGGAAAACAACCATATGACCACACTGTATATCCACAACAGATAAAAGGAACCAGAGGAGCTGCCTGTACCAACATGACCAGATGCTCAAGACATCACAAGGAAAAAAATATATTATTATGCAACAAAATCAATTAATGGCTGCAGAATTTTCTCTCTTCCATGACCACAAAAAGGTCTGGTTTAATTAAGAAAGGCCTCATTCCCTCAGATGGCAGATCAAAGAACTCTGGTTAAGCATTCTGTAATCACTTTTCCTTATATAGTTTTTTTTTTTTTTTTTTGATTGCTTGTATTTCAGATATATGCACCTTTACATAATTACTTTTCAATTGCTACATTCTCTGCTACTGTTTGCCCTCAGACTCTGAAAATACATTTCTTTCGAAGTTTGTACCTTTCAGGGAGGAAAAATAAATAAATTGGCCATTGATGTCATCTTCCCCTACCAGCTTTGCCTTTTGTCTGTAGTTCCCACCATTGGAATCTTATTCTTCCTGTTTGTCATCTTGTTTGTGTGTGTGTGTCGTGTGTTTGTTGAGGCAGGGTCTTACCGTGGAGCCTTAGCTGGCCAGGAACTTGCCTTTTACCTAAGGGACAAAATATTCTTATTATTTGGGGATCATAGAACCACGAGTTACTGAACCTTGGTTACGTGTGTATGAGGCTTTCCGCTGGTCCCTGGTTTTTAATGTTTGCTTGATTGCTCACTTGTCTTTTAGAGAATTTGGTCTGGTCATTTCCCTCTAGCTGGTCCCAGACACTCATTTCTCCTGTCTCCTTCTATAAGGAGAGACATCTATAAGCCTTCTGTAAGGCTTCACACATCTCCCAGGTGACTTCCTGATGTAAACGTCCAAGAATGAAGCTTGTTTGAACTTGGAATGAATCATGACTACTAATAACGTAGGCCCTGGCATCAGACCACCCAGACTCCTGCAGTGGCTTTTGCTGCTCACCGTGTGGCTTCATCCGAGTTCACACAAGCAGCTCTCACCTGGAAATAAGACCAGTCACCCCCAAAGGCTATTGTGGGAATTAAGTTAAAAAAAGAAAAAGTGATAAGAAGTTCCTAAAGCTGGATCAGTGAACTAGATGTGATCTCTATTAAATACATTACCAGAGGCGGGGCCCTGGTAGAAGAAATTGGTGGGAGAGAAGAAATTGCTTTGCATTTATGTAAAGCAAAAGGTTTATGATGGGAACCGTTCCAGACACCTGCAAAGTGACCACATGCTAGCTGTTAGGTTCGTGGAGACCTGGACGGAGTTAAGAGAAACATGAGTCAGCAGAGTGAATCTCAGGCTGCCAAGTCAGAATGTCACCATGACCGAATCACAGCAGGAAACCGAATCCAGGGTGCCTGGAGTTCAGCAAATTCCAAGTCATTAAAGAGCAGAGGACTGAGACTTTTAACACGATGTGTTCGTGCGTTTGTCACGAAAGTGGCCAGCTGCTTTTGGAGTCTATAAACAGTGCTATCATTTCCGAATTTCGGCTCTTACATTTTTTAAAGGTTTTTTTTTTAATCAAAACAATAAAAAAAAAAGATCAGAAGATGATCTATGACAAGATGTTAGGCAACTATGAATGACCTTCTGATCCACACACTCAGTTACTCATAGCTCTCAGATGGTCAGCCTTTCAAGTAGAAATTACAAATAATTTGTCCAACCAATGAGTTGCAAACAACCCACTTATCAAAACCGGTCAAATAAATCTGTCACTCAGTAAGGACTATAAGGCACCGTAAGGGTGGCAGACTGCCCAAAATAACAAGCCCCCAGCTCCCTTGACTGTCTCTTAGAAGAAGCAAAAAAAGCAAATGATTCAGCACTTGCTGGAGAGTCAAAGAAGCCAAAGATGGCTGCCTCCTCTGCCAAAGCCGCCAGAGCAGCCAGGAGGCCAGCTGCAGGCTGCGAGCCTCCGCTCTTGGTCCCTGCACAGAGTCTGTTCACTCTCAGGGCCCACCTGTCAAGCGTGCTGTGCAGGTGCTACTCAGCAGGGGCCTCGCCTCTCTGCCTCTTCCAGTCTTCCTTAAAGCAGTGGTTCCCGACCTTCCTAATGCTGCGACCCCTTACTAAAGTTCTCCATGCCATGGTGACCCCCAGTCACAAAGTTATTTTCACTGCTACTTCGTAACTGTAATTTTGCTACTGTTGTGAATTGCAACATAAATATCTAGTCTGTAGGATATCTGATAGATGACCCCCTGTGAAAGGGTTGTTCAACTCCCCACGGGGTCGAGACCCACAGATTGAGAACCACTGCCTTAGACGAAAAGGAAGGACCAGAACGCCTGTGTAGCCTTGCGAATTCACTGAATGTTTAGCCCAGAATAACCTCTGCACGCTGCCTCTGCCACATCCATCACCATTTCCATTTAACTTAGAAAATGACATCTTAAGAAGATTACCAATTAGCCTAGAATTAACAAACACAGAAGCTAAAACAGACCCAGAAACTCCTAATCCTGCCCACTAATCAAGCGCCATTTACTGACGCACATTTCTACAGGCCTCCTTTTCGAAGTTCCTTTGAGCATGCCTCATAGTCCTCCTCTCGAGACATTCCATTAGCTCATGTGTGTGTGTGTGTGTGTGTGTGTGTGTGTGTGTGTGTGTGTGTGTGTGTGCTCATGTGCGCGTGTGTTTTCTGTCATCCTCCCTCTCACAGTGGGCAGATGTACGGTGTCAACTGAAAGCAGAGGCTTAAAGATCCAGCAGATCTAAATCGCCATTGTTGTGTTTTTACACTTTTTAATTAACACATATTTATGGAATGCAGTGTGATAGTTCAGTATATATGCCAATACGCAATGACCTCAGAGAAGTAATTACATTTACATTGGGGTCGTTTGCCATGTCTTCATGATGGAAAACCAAAAAGAGTTAGTGAGCTCTTTTGGGGGGTGAGTATTCCTTCCTTTAGTTCTTAAAATAGAATCTTATTCTGTAGTCCAAGCTGGTCTGAAACTTTAGTTCCCCAATCCTCCTGCCTCAGTTTCTGAAGTTGGAGGATTACAGGTATGAGTCACGGAGCCCACTCACTCTAATTCACTATAAAACACATGAAAGAGCGTTGAGAACTCTAATCGCCCTACCATATTATAGAAGACAAGAACATTCCTCTTACCTAATACCCGTCAGCCAGCCTCTCTATCCCCACCCTGTGTTTCTCCCTCACCATCACTGACACTGCTGAGATGGCTTTAGCTATGATTTCTTTCCCCGTCTCTATAAGAAGCTCAATGAAAAGGTTATTTGTGACATCACTAAAGGAAAAGGTTGGTTAGATGGTCAGGACTGAATTGAAATGATGCCCCCGAGGTTTCTAGAGTTCACTGTGTGGTGGGCATTGTATGAACCTACAGATCCAGTACTGGTGATCAAAGCCTTCACAGAGCATCACACAGCTGAGAGAGAAGCCACAACCAGCCGTCCCATAAAGAGAGCCATAAAGGCAACTCGCTGTCATGAAAGGCAAGGCAACCAAACAGGTGGGGTGTCGCTGGGAGTCTTACTATGTGCACATAGCAGACATGGGAAGTTGGTCCTCTGTGGGGCTGTGTCTGGGGGAGGCCATGAGCTGGGAAGCACCATAATCTATACCCATAGAAGAGTTATTTTTATTCTAGCACCTTCTAAGAAGGTAAATAGGAATCTCCCAAAAGTATAAAGAGAGGCCATACCTCCAAACGTGAAGAAATGATCCCATGTTCTCAACTGAACAAAAAGAAAACTAGCTGTCCCCTAAGTGAAGCAGTGAGAGCATTCTACAGTCCTCTATACCACTGACAGTATCCTACAAATCCTCTGGCTGGCACAGTGGAAGGGCTCTACAGCACTCTGACAGGGTAACAGCAGCCTGCAGCCCTCAGTATGACAGAGTCAGGGTCCCACAGACAACTGCCTGATAGTAACAAGGGGATCCAACAGTTACAGTATCCTATAGCCCTGTCTGACACATTGAGAGGATCCCATTGTCCTCTGTCTGAAAACTGACAGGGTCTTCTGTAGTGGTGACAGCATGCTACAAGCCCCTGCTAGACACAGTGCCAGGGTCCTACAGCCCCCTCTCTGGTTCAGTGGGCATATGCTCTATAGTACTCTTGTCTGTTTCAAATCTCTCTGCTTTTTTGGAACCAGAAAATGTGGCCATCTCTTTGAGGGCCCTAGAGAATTCTCTGGCAGCCAACACTCAAGAGCACAGCTGTACTGCCAGCCCACAGGCATGGAGTGAGGAAAGGTCATGCAGAGTGGTGGCCATGGCAATGTCTTGTGTTGGCATCACTCAAGTTCCTGGGAGTGTCCAGCAGAAGTGAGTGCCATGAGGCCAGATGCAGGAATGAATGTTTTTCCCAGTGATCCCTGTCAACTCCCTTTAACTGAGAGAGTGCCTGTTTCCTATGGCCCGAGGCCAGCCAATGCTGGAGCAAAGCTAGGGTGTGGGTTGAGAAGTCGTCCTGTGTGAGAAACCAAGTCCAAGGCTATTGTCTTGTATCCATAACATGACTGACAATGTGGCAAGGGGATGTGTTAAGAGAACATCGGAGCATATAAGAGAAGGTAAATACCACCCAAAGCTGGTGTCTTTCCTGCCATCCCAGGAAAGCTTGTCTGTCTTAACACTAACAGAGGCTTTGCAGAGCTTCCCATCTGTGAAGTCTGTTTTGTTTACATATTCTGGGGCAGGTGCAGTCACTCCCGTTTAACAAACAAGGGAGAAGCCGTCCCCTGAGGCAATGAACACTGAACACAAACCAGACCCAACTCTTCTCACGTCATGTCTGTGACTCATGAGACCACCCTTGTCCTCGGAGCTAAGTGTCCAGCTGGATACGCTTTGCAAACCTGCCTGTGCTTCAGTTTCAGACCCCACACTGGAGAGCTTGGATGACATCGCTCCTGTCTTCATCAGACAAAACTGGAAAACTGAAAGCCATCGCATTCCTCAGAACCATCAGAGAACTGAGTTTACAGAGCCAACCAGGGGAACTGAGGGCAAGATGCATCCAGAGGAGCCAAAGTCTGTCCCTGAAGTAGAAGCCCCTGAAAGGAGAAACAAGGGGTTGGGGAGAGGGGTGTTGAGATGGTAATTTTGATGGAACTGCTGATGACCAAATGTTGTCGTGGGCTTGCATATAAAATGTCCCCTTGGGCTCATTTGTGAAAATATCAAGTTGTCCAGAAGCAGTGCTTCTTGGGAAGATTCAAGAAACTTTAGGAGTAGAAGACATAGTTTACTGGAGGCAAATCCTTGAATACCACTTGGGCTGCCCTTTTCTGTCCCCCAAACCCTCTGATGACTCTATCCTCTCTTATTTTTCTTGGGTATTTGTCATAGCAATGCAAAGTGTGGCTGATATAAGGTGTTCTATCACGGGCCTAGGAAATTCCTAAGGTTGAAATTGTGAGGGACTTGTGTTTTCACAAGCTTTGCCTTCAGAAACCCACTGGGTAGCAAAGACAATGCCCCTGGTTAGTCAAGGGCAGAGCACTAAAAGCAAAGTATGGTCAGAGCTTTCCACAGCACACCCTACCATCTCCTACCATCCATCCAGGGGAAGGGGCATTTTCAAAGCCTCATCCCAGCTGGAGGAAGGAAATTCTTCTCACTCCAGCTCCCTTGAGTTTCTATTTCAGGACTTCAAGAAGAGGTTGCTGCAGCCAAAAAAGGCATGACAATATCTTAATATGAGCCTCATTAGACACATTCCAGATTTCCTTATATCTTTTAAGTTTTCATGCAAGTATATATTATATATTGGGCATACCTCCTCATGCTCCCCCACACTCCCCTTTGTCACTTTCCCTGACCCATTAGTCCTCTCTTTCCTCCAGACAGTTTTGCATGTATTGTCATATAAGAAATACATACATGATTTTACATATTAATATAAAATCTAGAAAATACAAATGAGAGACATTTGACTGGCTCAATTCACTGTCTTAGCTAGGGTTTTATTCCTGTGAAGAGACCCCATGACCACAGCAACTCTTATAAAGAAAAACAATTAATCGAAGCTGACTTATACTTCAGAGGTTTAGGCCATTATCATGGCTGGAAGCATGATGGCACACAGGCAGACATGGTACTGGTAAGGTAGCTGAGAGTTCTACATCTGAATCTACGGGCAGCAGGAGTGAGCTTGCTTGAGCATTTGAGACCTCAAAGCTGGCCCCCCTGTAACCTATTTCCTCCAACAAAGTCACACCTACTCCATCAAGGCTACACCAACCAATAGGTCACCCACTGTGGACCTACAGGAACCATTTTTATTCAAACCACCAATCACCTAATAAAATAATCTCCAGTTGCATCCATTTTCATGGAAACAACACACTTTATTTTCTTTAGGGCTGAGGAAAACTAGCAGTGTGTGTATATAGCATATTTTTATTATCTGTTGTTCCTCTGCTTTTAGACACCTATGTTGGTCCACGGCTTAGCTACTGTGATTAGTACTGCAATGAACACAAATGGGCAAGGTTTCCACACTCAGTGACTACTATGCTCAACACTTCTCACTGCTCCACTGGGTCCCATCATGCCTGCCACACCTCCTGGAAGCCACGGCCATTCAATCCACCTTTCTTCATACCCACAGTCTTCTGTAGCTATCTTGGCTCCTGCTGATTTGGGTCAGAAGGGCCTTATGACTCAGAGGGCCATAGCCACAGGGGTAACCATGGCCTCAACTGTGAGAAACAGTGTAGGCAATACCCTGACCTATATCTTCAGCCTGGAAGCCCAGAACCTGCCCAACCTGCTAAGAGGTTCTACTATGCACCTCCTACAGATAGGGTCCACCTAGCCCCGTGTGAGGGCTTCAGCCAGACTCTGAAGCCGTGCAAATACAATGATCCAACCTTCTGCCCTACAGAGCTCTGGGCCATGACCTTGCACATACCACCACCCTCCCCCTGACAGTCGGACCACAATGAGATTGTGCCCAGGCCAGAGTAAGGAGGAACGTTCTCACCACACAGATTAACATGAGACATACATAAAATTAAGAGTCTATTTTAGACCACAAAAGAATTAAGTTGCACAAATCTCTAATATGCTGACTGGCAGACATTTGAGTACATTTGAGTGATATTTATGAATCATGCGGATCTGTTGTTAAATTCAGAAATACCTGAGTACTGTTTCATAAACTGTTAGATCGAGGTAACAGCAACCAGAGAATAGAACACCACACAACAAAAGCAAGACAGGATATTACACCAAGAAACACCACAAACATTGTAACTCCAGATGCCTAGATCCTACTGCAAAAGCAGAAACATGAACAACTAAGACAGTATACCTCCTCTAGAAACCAGGAACCCTACCTTAATATACCCTGAGAGAACTGATTTCAATGAAACACAAGAACTTTAAAATACCAATTCTATTTGTGTTCAAGGACCTTAAAGAAAATATGAATAAATGTCTCAAGGAAGACTATTCTTGTGATTTGAAAATAAACTTTAACAAAGAAATAGAATAAAAAAAAAGCCAAAGTGAAATGAAACTCAAATGAACTCAGGATGTTAAATACATTGAGTGAAGTGGAAGTAAGAATTTCAGGTTTTACTACCCAAAGACTATACATGGACTGACCCTGGGCTCCAACCTCATAGGTAGCAATGAATAGCCTAGTAAGAACACCAGTGGAAGGGGAAGCCCTAGGTCCTGCCAAGACTGAACCCCCAGTGAACGTGATTGTTGGGGGGAGGGTGGTAATGGGGGGAGGATGGGGAGGGGAAGCCCATATAGAAGGGGAGGAGGAAGGGCTAGAGGGATGTTGGCCTGGAAACTGGGAAGGGGAATAACAATTGAAATGTAAATAAGAAATACTCAAGTTAATAAAGATAAAAAAAGAATTTCAGGTCTTGAAGATAAGATGGAAGAAATTAACAACTAAGTCAAAAAAATGTTAAATCTAAAATTTAAAAAGAAGCATCTATGAAATCTGGAACACTTTGAAAATACTACACCTATAAATAACAGGTAAGAATATTATATAATATAATAAAATAATAATATAAGGAGAAGAAACCCAGGTCAACTGCATAGAAAATATTTTTAACAAAATCATAGAAGAAAATTTCCCATCTAAAAATAAAGATGCCAATCATGGTGCAAGAGGCACACAGAACACCAGATAGATAGGGCCACAGGAGAAACTTCCTGAAACACATGATAATCAAAGCGCTAAAAAATATAAGACAAAGAAAAGATATTAAAAGTTGCAAGGAAAAAAAGACAAAGTCACATATGACATTGTGCCCATTAGAATACACCTGACATTCAGTGGAAACTCTAAAAGCCAGAAGAGCTTAGTCTGATGTTCTACATACTATGAGAGACCACAGATGCTAACACAGACTATTATATCCAGCAAAACTATCAATCATGTTTGAAAGAGAAAGAAAAAACATTTCATTATAAAAACAAACTTAAGAAATTTCTGTCCACCTCCAACAAAAGGCACTAGAATGAAAATATTAGGGTTTTTGGGTTTTTTGTTTTTTTTTGTTTTTTGTTTTTTGTTTTTTTTTTTTTTTTTTTTTTTTTTTTTTTTTTTGAGCTGAGGGCTGAGCCTAGCAAGTATTTACCACTGAGTTAAATCCCCAACTCAAAAATATTAGTCTTAAGAAAAAGTTAACTACACCCAAGACACAAAGAATAAATAATCTCAGAAAGTAAACCAAAAGTGATTTTAAAGAAAAACCATATACAAAATAATATAAATTCAGAAACACTGCTCAATATTTCAATTCACCAATAAAAACACATACACTAAGAGATTAAAAAACAGAATCCATCTTTCTTGTGCCTCAAAGAAATATGCCACAACCATAAAGGGCAGACATCATTATAGAGCAAAAAAATGGAAAAGGGTATTTCAAGTAAACAGAACCAACGGCAAACAGAAATTGTTTCTTAATATTTGACAAAATAGACTTCAAACCAAAACTAATCAGAAGAGATAAGAAAGGACACTATATACTCAATAAACAAAAACATCAGCCAATAAGGATATTATAAGTCTAAACATTTATGCACCAAATACAAGAGCACCCAATTTGATGAAAGAAATGCTACTACATCTCAAACTACATACTGACCCAACACGGCAATAGTGGGTAATTTCAATACCCCAGTTTCATGGGGTACTGTGAGAGTATCACCCAAACAAAACTAACAGAGAAATTCTGGAATTAAGTAAAGTCATAAATCAATGGACATAACAGACATCTGTAAAATAGTCTATCCTGACACTAAAGAGTGATTGATACACTTTCTTCTCAGCAGCCCATAGAACTTTCCAGAATTGACCACGTATAAGAGCACAAAGCAAGTCTTACAGATACAAGAAAATTGAAATAACATTTTGCTTCGTATTTGACCACCATGGATTAAAACTGAGTGTCAACAACAACATGAGTAGCAGAAAGTACACCAAGGCATGAAAGCCAAATAACTCATTACTGACTAAAAACAGGTCAAGACAGACATCAAAAGGGAAACTAAAATCATTTTAGAACTGAGTGAAAATGAAAATGCAACATGCCAAAGCATAACAGACACAATAAAGACGTTGTAAAAGTCAAGCTCATAGCATTAGGTGCCTACATCAAAACGCTGTCAAGATATCACGTCAGTGGCTTGCTGACACGCTTGAAATCTCTAGCAAAACAAGAAGTACCAACGAAGAGAAATAGACAAGAAGGAATAATCAAACTCAAAGCCGAAATCAAAGAAATAGAAACCAATAACATGCAAAGAATCAATGAAATGAAGAGTTGGTTCTTTGAAAAAGTCAAGATTGACCAATTTTGGCCAAACTAAAAGAAAAAGAAAAACATACCAGGAAAAACAGAAGAAATTCAGAGAATCATAAGGACTTGCTTTAAAATCTGTAGCTCACTAAGTTGGAATACCTAAAAGAAATGGATGATTTCTTTATATATGTGACCAACCAAAGTTAAATCAAGATGAAATAAACAATTTAAACAAATGTAGTGAAACAGAAGCAATAAATAAAAGTCATAACCAAAATAAAGTCTGGGGTCTAGGGGATTCAGCACAGAAGTCTTATCAGATTTTCAAAGAAAAACCAATGTCGATACTCCTCAAATTATTCCACAAAATATAAACTGAAAGACCATTTCCAAATTCTTTTCATGAAGTCACTATTACCCTGATGCCAAAAACCACACAAGTTCCCAACAAAAAGAGAAAATTATAGACTAATATCCTTTGTGAACATAGATGAAAATTTTTTCAATAAAATAGTAGCAAGCCAAATCCAAGAAAATATCAAAAAGATTATCCACCACGATCAAGTTGGCTTCACCTCAGAGATGCAGGAATGGTTCAACATACAGAAATTGATAAGTGTAACCCACCATATAAGCAGATTGAAAGACAAAAACCACATGATAATCTCATTAGATGTAGAAAAGGCCTTTGAAAAAAATCCAATAGCCTTTCATGATAAAAGTCCTGGAGAGCCTAGGGATATGAAGGATCCTCATACACAGTTTCCATACATAGCTCAACATAGTAAAAGTGATTTACAGCTAGTTCATGTCCAAGACCATTCTAAACAGAGGGAAATTCAAAGCATCGCTACTAAAAATCACCAAAAATGACAATATTGTACACTATGTCCATACCTATTAAATTTAGTACTTGAAGTCTTAGCTAGAACAATAAAACAACTAAAGGAGATCAAGGGGATACAAATAGGAAAGAAAAGGTCAAAATGTCCTTATTTGCAGATAATGGGTGTGTGTGTGTGTGTGTGTGTGTGTGTGTGTGTGTGTGTGTGTGTGTACCCAAAGATCTGCTAAATGCTTTCAGCAAAGTAGCAGGATACAAAATTATGCACAAAATAAGTAGTCTTCCTATATAACAATCAGAGAAACAGTACCTTTTACAATAGTTATCAATATATACATATACATTAATAATCTAAGCAAGCAGGTGAAATACTTATTTTAAAACACTAAAGAAAGAAATAGAAGAAAACATCAGAAGATGGAAAGATCTTCCACCTTCTTGGGTCAATGTACTCCTCCATCAAAATTTCAACACAAGAGAGGATACCCAGAGGCCTCTGTCCTTTGCCAACAAATGCTGCTGAGGCGCAAGATACCCAGAGGTGTCCAGGCACACAAGGAATGAGTATGTAGTGGAGAAATGGGAGAGTGTGGCGTGGAATGGTTTGTACACTTTGAAGAGAGATTGAACGGGAGGGTGTTGAGAAACAGCCTGATGTGAGTAGACCGTGCTGCCACTGAAGCCATGTGTAGGTCCATGGCCCTGCAGCAGTGGGTGTCTGTGTTGATATCAGTGACCCATGTTATCATCAAAGGCCATGTAGTCACCCCTAGTCTGGGCTGCCACCTGGGGCCATATTGATACCTGAGGGCTGTGAAGAACTGGCCCCACCCATCCCTGGGGCAGCACAGGAGAGCTGGTCCCAAAGGCATGCATTCTGGAGATCTGGTTCTGGCTACAGCAGGCAAGAGAGCTGGCTCACCCCTCACCTGGGCAAAGTGGGAGAACATGCCCTGGCAGCAAGGATTCGTGAGAACTGGCAGGCTGATCACTCATCTACCATCAAAGTCCAGTTCCAGATCCTTGATCTGGCCACCCCAACATCTAAGCCATCTATGAACTGCTGGAGCTCATAGAGACTGGTCCTACAGAATGAAAGCTGGAGGGATCTCCATGACACAGGATAACTCCTAGAGGACTCCCAGTGAGGATCCAGTATTTATAGTGTAACAGAAGCCAGAGGCCCCAAGCCAGACCAAGGACTCAATGCAACGAGCATTTGCAAGTAAAGATGTGTAGACAAAAGGGTATACTGTAAGGCACTGTGACACACTACAGCTTTCACAGCGAGACAGGAATTGTTTTATGTGTGTTTTGCTTTATTAGTTTTGTTTCTTCCTTTGGAGGAGGTTGCAAGGTAGAGGGTAGATACGAAGAGATGGGGAGATGAGTGGGATTGTGGTGCATAGTGTGAAAGCCACAAAGAATCAATAAAAAGTTAATAATAAATAAATAACAGGATTCATCTTTTTTTTCTGCCTATAAAGAATGTACATTACTACCAAAACAAGACACCGATTTTGGGTAAAAGGATAGAAAAGGGTATAACACAAGCAAATGGGAGTGAGAAACCAGATGGTGTAGTTGTTCTAGTCTGACAAAACAGACTTCAAACCAATGATAGAAGAGAGAAAGCAGGTCACTTCATAAACAGAACAACCCATCAAGAGGAGCTTACAACTCAAAACATATGCATGCCAAATACAGGTGTACCTAACACATAAAATCTGTAGCATGTACCCATACTATATATGTAAAGTCACAGATTAATCCTAGAACAGTGAGAGTGGGTGACTTCAATACTCCAGTCTTGCCCTTAGACAGGTCATCCAGACAAGAGCTAAGTAGAGAAACTTCAGAGTCAAATTCATCATAAATCAAATGAGTGTGAGAGATGTCTACAGAACATCCTGAGAATACACATTCTTCTCAGAAGCCCGAGAACATTCCTTCAATGTTATTTAGCTATTAAGACACACAGCAAGTCCCAACAAATATAGGGAAATTGAAATAACATTGTGCATTCTACTTGGGAACAGTAGAATAGTGCTGGAGATCAATAGCAATAGAAACCACAGAATACATGTTAACTTTCAGAAGCTAAAGAACACACCACTGAAAGATATGTGGAACACCGAAGAAAACCTTTTAGATACTAAAATTGGATGAAAATGAAGACATAGAACATTGAAATCTACAGGACACAATGGAGGCAGTCCTGACAGAAGGGTCTATAGCTCTAAGTACCTATATCCAAAAAAAAAAAAAAAAAAGTGTTTGTTTTGTCCCCATTGGGCATCTGTGGTGGAGCCATCACCAAGATGCAGATTTTTGGAAGACCCTCACAGGGAAGGACATCATGTTCAAGGTTGAACCCTCAGATACTATAGAAAATGTCAAGGCCATGATCCAGGATAAGGAGGGAATTCCTCCTGATCACCAAAGGCTGGTTGATCCTTGATGGTAATCAGCTGGAATATGCCATATATTGTCTGACTACAACATTCGAAAGGAGGTCACCTTGCATCTTGTGTTGAGACTTTGTGGTGCTGCTAAGAAGAGAAAAAAGGGCAGGCATAACATTTTGTGCACAGTGTAAAGGTTATCCTCGTGTTACCCAAATGCTGATGCCCTCACATCTTGCATAAGTCTAGAATCTCCTGTCTCAGGTTTGTTTCTTACCATTTATTCTCTGCCTTGTCAATAAATGCTGACCACCCAATGGCTGGGCAGAAGAGAGAATAGGTGAAGGGAGAGTTTGGAGCTACAAGGAGAGAGGGGGAGATTCAGATCAGCCGCGAGGAGGAGAGTCTGAGAAGGTACCATGAGAAACAAACATCTGAAGCCCAAAGATCCAGATCAATAATAATAAGCAAGTATCATGGGATGGGGCTGGGATGTCTCCAGATTAACATGGGGGTTATTATGGATCATTTTACTGCCCAATATTGAGGAGCAGCTTGAAATAAATCTGGGTTTCTCTGTGTGGCTATTGGGGACTAGCAAAGAAAATACAGCTGCCCAATTAATTCACCATTTATACTTACATTAAAATAATTAAATTTACAAAGAAGTCTTACACTACTCCCAAGAAGAATAAGCATAAGAGAAAGAAGGTTAAGTTAGCTGTGCTGAGGGCTGGAGAGATGGCTCTGAGGTTAAGAGCACTGTCTGCTCTCCCAGAGGTCCTGAGTTCAATTCCCAGCAACCACACGGTGGCTCACAACCATCTGTAATGAAATCTGGTGCCCTCTTTTGGCCTGAAGGTGTACATGCAGGTGGAATGCTGTATACATAATAAATCTTTTAAAAAGAGTTGGCTGTGCTGAAAAACTGTAAGGTAGACAGCATTGGCAGAATCAGTTGCCTTTATGAAGCATGCCCTTCTGATGAAGGTGGTATCGGAATTTCCATAGCTCATCACTTTGACAGGCACTACTGGGGCACATGTTATCTGACTTACTGCTTCAACAAACCAGAAGACAAGTAGTTGTGTAAGAGTTAATAAAAAGATAGAAAATGGGAGAAATGTGAGAGATCTTATTTAAGTATGTTGATTATATACCTTGAGGTCTTAGAAAAACAAGAATGCACAAAATCCAAAAGTAGCACCCAAGAAAAATAATCATGAAATTCTGGACAGAAATGAGTGAAGTAAAAATGAAAAAAAGAAAACTATGCAAAGAATTAATGAAATAGACTTTCTTCTTTGAAAAGATAAACAACATTGACAAACCCTTAGCCAAATTAAGCAAAAGGAGAAGAGCCAATTAGTCAGATTGTAGATGAAAAGTGAGACATTACAACAGTTACTGATGAAATTCAGAAAATCAGGAGGACAGACCTGAAATAACCCCACTTCACTAAGCTGAAAATCTTAGGAGTGGGTGAACTTCCAGACACATGTGGCATACCAAAATTTAACCAAGATGAAATAAATCATTTAAGTAGATCTATAACCAGCGATGAGATTAAAGCAGCTATAAAAAGCCACCAACTGAAGAAAAAAAAAAAAAAAGCACAGATGGATTCACTGAAGAATTCTATTAGATCTTCCAAGAAAACTCCTACCAAACCTACTCAAGTTACTTCATAAAACAGAAAAGGAGGGTTCACAGACTCGTTTTATAAAACCAGTAACTGACAAACATAGACGCAAAACTATTCAATAAATTCTCAATAAAATACTCAAAGACTGAATTCAAAATCGTATCAAAATGATCACTTAGGGGGTTGGAGACACGAGTCTTTGGTTAAGAGTGTTTGATGCTCTTGCCGCTCTGGCGAGGAGCCTGAGACTGCCTGTCAGATGAGCTGTGTGTGTGTGTACTGTGACTAGCAGAGCCCACGTGGCGCTTCGTAAGACCCGAGAGCCTAGAAAACCATGAGCTTTTCATTGTTGGGCTTTAGTTTTTCTTTGATTTAAGTGTTGCTGTGCCCTGATTCTTTCCTCTTGAAGTAAGAAAGTATAGAACTCTTTTACTTTGCAGGAGCCCACAGTAATGTGATTTTAAAAATCTTAGACGAACTTCAGAATCTTAAAAGGACTGGAACTTTGAAAGGGATGTTGGAAGTTTTAAAGATACTGAACTGGTAAAGTAAATACTGAGGAACTTTTAAATGTTGGGATATCTTATAATGTGATGCTAATATTGGTATCTTGGGAATAAACAATAAAGTGAGGTTTATAGCTTAATGGCAATTTGTTGATGTGTCCAATCAACAAGAACTAGTTGTTCTGGTTGGGGTTTGGGGGGGGTTGTTTGCTTGTTTGTCTGTTTGTTTATCAACTCAACAGAAGCTAGAGTTATCTGGGAAGAGAAACCTCAGCTGAGAAAATGCCTATAGGCAAGTCCGTGTGGCATCTTCTTTATGTGAGAGGTCCCAGCTCACTGTGGGTGGAGTTCTAAAAGAAACCACAAAGAGCAAATCAGTAAGCAACATAACTCCATGGCCGCTGCTTGGCTCCAGTCACTAGGTTTCTGCCTTGATAACTTCCCTCAGTTACAGTGTCACCTGAGAGCTGTAAGATGAAAAAACCCTTTTCTCCCCAAGTTGCCTTTGGCCATGATGTTTGATGACAACAGAAACTCTAAGGCAGTTACCTGCCATAGCTATAATGATAAGACTGTATAATTGAAGACACAGCACACTTTGGCTGCAGGACATAGAGAAATCAATCCCAAACCAATCAGAATACTTTCTTCCTGCTGACTAATGTTCACAGGGTCAAAAGATGCTCTCCCAGCAGCTCCTGGAGGAAATAAGAGTTCAGTAGTCTTGCCTAGCACTGGTACAATCATGACCGGTGGTTAAGAGTAACTAATTACCTTCTGATTACACTTTAGACCTGCTCCACAAGTAGAAATTTTATGTGTGATCCTGTAATCCAGGTCAAAGGCTCTAGCTTGGTAGACCATAGTCCCTAGTGGAGCCTGTTATTTCCCTAGATGTCCATGATGTCAAAATGTTTTCTAAATATTTTTTATTCTTTTCTCGTTCAATATAGTCTGACCACAGCCTCCTCTCCCTACAATCCTACCAGTATCCCTCCAGCTCCCAGCTCAAACATCCCCACTACCACTGCTAGGAATCCCACCAAAATCCCAAGCTAAACAATTATAAAGTATATGCAGAGAGCCTGGGTCACACCCATGCAGGCTCCACGATTACCACTTCAGACTCTGTGAGTCCTCGTGTGCCATGATTCAGTGGGCCATGTTCTCCTGGTGTCCTCGACGCCTCCAGCTCCTATAATCCTTCCTCCCCATCTTCCATTGGGTTCCTGAGCTCCACTTACTATTTGGCTATAGTTCTCTGTATCTGCTGCCATCAGTTGCTGGATGACACCTCTCTGTGACAACTGAGCTAGGCACCTATCTGTGAGCACAGCAGAGTATTGTTGAGAATTATTTCGTTGACTTTTTTCCCCAGTCATGTTTGGTTCTCTGCCCTAGGTCTCTGGGTCTTCCAGCTTCCAGATCCTGGCTATCTAGGCATTATCAGGCATAGGTTCCCTCTTGTGGTAAGGACCTCAAGTTAGATAGATCTGGTAGCCTGGGTCACACCCATGCAGGCTCCACGATTGCCACAAGTTCTGAGCCACCATTGCCCCCAGCATATTGGGCAGGCAGGACAAGCTGTAGATAGAAGGTTTTGTGGCTGGGTTGGTGTCCCAGTCCCACCGTGGAAGCCTTGACTGGTTACAGAAGGTGGTCAGTTCAGACTCCATATCCTCCATTATTGGGAGTTCTCACTACAGTCAACCTCATAGATTCTTGACACAACTCCAGTGGTAGCACCCTGCTGGACCATAGGCCTTCTAAATAATTATGTTTATACCTATAGATCTGGGTTGCTCTGAACCTTGGTCAGAAAACTTTCCTTTCAAAGTGGACAACAGTCAATGTTGACATGAATAATTGTTCAAAGTATTGAGACTGAGTGTTTAATCTTAAAGAAGGCATCTATCAAATCCCACCACCATCCAGCCCCTCCCCCACCTGCCAGTACTTAAGAGACCATCCTGAAAGAAGAAATAGAAATAAGCTAACAGTCAGAAGAGATGGAGGAGTTCTGTGAAACACTGTCTTCTGAACAGGATATGGCCAACATGCATGTACACACATGTAGAGGTAGTCATAAAAAGCAACTGTAATTACAAGACCAGTCCAGCAAATATTCTAGCAGAAATGGGAGAGCACCTCTTCCATCGGCCACACAACCTCAAGGAAATCTGGGAAATGTAGTTTAGGTGTGTGCTCGAGTGGAAGAGAATAAATATTCAAGAAACAACAATGCAAGCCATGCACCCCGGCCGATTCGCACATCACTTACTCTTCATTTGAATTCATAAATGTAACTTCGGTAATGATTTTTTTTTTGCCTCCAGAGCAGGTTGAACAGTACTCACCCCAAAATTCATCATGTTCATCCATTTAGCCTTACTTGGAGATAGTGTCCTAACCAGTCTGAGTGTTTAAGGATCTCAAGATGAGATCACCCTTGACACCTTTTCTCAGAAGACAAAGGCTAGGCAGGAATACAAGAGGTTGTAAAGAAGGTAGAGGAAGATAAGGAGGAGAGAAGGAATCTGGGACATTTACATGCCGCATGGAGATATAAGTGGACTAGACCTAGGAGCACCAGAAGAGCCTGAAGCTGGACTAGGCAGAGCTGAATTCCCCTTCCAGCCCTCAGGAGGGTACAGCATTAGCTACCAGGACCATGACAGGGTACAAGTCTGGCATCTTAAAGCACAATTTTGTGGTGATTCACTATAACAGCTGGTATAACCCATACAGCCTCCCTCCCCACGACCTGCCTGCCACCAAGGCCTGACTAACTTTACCTTCTAACATCTCCTCACATGCCCAGCATGCAATCTACCCTGTACTTTGAAGGCCTCTATCTAGATGACTGTGGTGGTCTGACTGAGAAACATATCCCATGAGCTCAGATAGCTGAGCATTTGGTTCCCAGTTGATGGCCTGTTTGGAGAGGGGGCACAGCTGTTCTGGAAGACACAAATCACCAGGGGATGGGCTTTAAAAGTTCATAGCCTTACACACATGCAAGTTCACCCTGCTTTGTGTTTGTGGTTGAAGATATGAGCTCTTAGCTCCCTGACCCTGCCGCCATGCCTGTTGCTTACTGCCATGCCTCCCTCCCATGGTGGATTCTTAGCTCTCTGGAACCATAAGCTAAGATAAATTCCCTCCTCCTTATGTTATCTGGTCATGGTGTTTTATCATGGTGCAACAGAAAAGTAGCTAACACAGTAGTGTTCTACAATTTGCTTCCTTGTCACATCTATTTCTACAGGTTCTACTCAGGCCACAGTCAGTCTTGCTGAGAATGCACCAGAAATCATTGTTGCCTGTTAGAGAAGAGGGTTGACCTCCCCATTGCAGCCTATAAACCTGGGACAGTCTCCCACCTCATCCAGCCCGTGCCACTCTCCAAGCTGCCAGGTTGCTTCAAAACAGGCCTACCATCCTTGCCCCTTGCCAGAGACACAGCCTTTCACTGCTTGAAGCCTTCCTCTACCCAGCTGCTATCCATTCTTTAGACTCAATTAATGTCTCTCTACAGGAGGTTTTATTGATTATCCACAGGGCCTATGTGGGACTCCTGCATGTACAATTGGAGTAACATGACATCATAGAACCCTGCGCTGGACACAATAGCTGGACACAGGTTGCTAATGAGCCAAAAATTATTCAAAGTGTAAACAGGCATTCATTTCTTTAATCATCACAACATTCTTCCAGTGTAAAAATCATTTCCAGGGGTTGGTGATTTGGCTCAGTGGTAGAGCGCTTGCCTAGGAAGCGCAAGGTCCTGGGTTCGATCCCCAGCCCCAAAAAAAAGAAAAAAAAAATCATTTCCATTGTAGAGCTAGCCTGGTCCCACAGCTATCTGTGCCCAGACTCCGTGGAGAGAGAACAGAGAGAACTCTCAGCAGTATGGACAATCCTGACAGCACAAGGGAGACCACAACTTCTGCTCACATTCCTGGCACAAGAGGAACCCGCCTGGAGCCCTCTGAACACAGGAACCTAGGAGCAGTCAGGGACAGGATCCTTCTGGTTTCTACCTGTGCCCGGAGCTGACCCTGTGACATAGCTCTCCGTACCCAGATCCCGCTGAGAGAAAGCCAGTCTCCAGGAGTGCTGACACACAGGCTTACAGGAGGGTCAAGTCGCTGTCAGAGACAGCAAGACCAGCTAACACCAGAGACAACCAGATGGTGAGAGGCAAGCACAGGAACCTAAGCAACAGAAACCAAGAATATTTGGCATCATCAGAACCCAGATCTCCCACCAAAGCAAATGCTATATATTCCAACACAGCAGAAAAGTAAGATTTGAATTTAAAATCACATCTCCTGATGGTGATAGAGAACTTTAAGAAGGGCATAAATAACTCCCTTAAAGAAATACAGAACAATACAGGTAAACAATTAGAAGCACTTAAAGAGGAAACACAAAATTCCCTTAAAGAATTATAGGAATACAAACAGGTGAAGGAATTGAACAAAAAACATCCAGGATCTAAAAATGGAAATAAAAACAATAAAGAAATCAAAAAGGGAGACAACCCTGGAGATAGAAAACCTAGGAAAGAGATCAGGAGTCATAGTCGTAAGCATCACCAAGAGATAGAGGAGAGAATCTCAGGTGCAGAAGATACCATAGAAAACATTGATGCAAACATCAAAAAAATGTAAAATGCAAAAAGCTCCTAACCCAAAACATCCAGGAAATTCAGGACACAATGAGAAGATCAAACTCAAGGATAATAGGTATAAAGAGAGCAAAGATTCCCAAATTAAAGGGTCAGTAAATATCTTCAATAAAATTATAGAAGAAAACTTCCCTAACCTAAAGAAGGACATGCCCATAAACATACAAGAAGCCTCCAAATAGAACTCCAAATAGATTGGACCAGAAAAGAAATTCCTCTCATCACATAATAGTCAAAACACCAAATTCACAAAACAAAGAAAGAATATTAAAAGCAGTAGGGGAAAAAGGTCAAGTAACATATAAAGGCAAACCTATCAGAATTACACCAGAATTCTCACCAGAAACTATGAAAGCCAGAAGATTCTGGGCAGATATCATACAGACCCTAAGAGAATACAAATGTCAGCCCAGGCTACTATATCCAGCAAAACTCTCAATTAACATAGATGGAGAAACTAAGATATTCCATGACAAAACCAAATTTACAGAATATCTTTCCACAAATCCAGTCCTACAAACGGTAATAGATGGAAAACTCCAACACAAGGAGGGAAACTACACCCTAGAAAAAGCAAGAAAGTAATATAATTTCAACTAACCCAAAAGAAGAGACCCACACAAACATAAGTGAACCTCTAACAACAAAAGTAACAGGAAACAACAATCGCTATTCCTTAATATCTCTTAACATTATTGGACTCAATTTTCCAATAACAATACATAAACTAACAGATTGGATACATAAAGAGGATCCAGCATTTTGCTGCATACAGGAAACACACCTCAGTGACAAAGACAGAAACTACCTCAGAGTAAAAGGCTGGAAAACAATTTTCCAAGCAAATGGTCCCAAGAAACAAGCTGGAGTAGCCATTCTAATATCTAATAAAATCAACTTTCAACCAAAAGTTATCAAAAAAGATAAAGAAGGCACTTCATAGTCATCAAAGGAAAAATCCACCAAGATGAACTCTCAATCCTAAATATCTGTGCTCCAAATGCAAGGGCACCTACATTCATAAAAGGAATCTTACTAAAGCTCAAATCACACATTGTACCTCACACAATAATAGAGGGAGACTTCAACACTCCACTCTCAATGGACAGATCATGGAAACAGAAACTAAGCAGAGACACGGAGAAACTAACAGAAGTTATGAACCAAATGGATTTAACAGACATCTATAGAACATTTCATCCTAAAACAAAAGAATATACCTTCTTCTCAGCACCTCATAGTGCCTTCTCCAAAACTGATCATATAATCACTCACAAAAAGATACAAGAAGATTGAAACAATCCCATGCATCCTATCAGATCACCACGGACTAAGTCTGATCTTCAATAAGAACAAAACCGACAGAAAGCCCACATATATATGGAAGTTGAACAACACTCTACTCAATAACTTGCTCCAGGAAGAAATAAAGAAAGAAATTAAAGACTTTAATATTTAATGAAAATGAAGGCACAACATACCCAAACTTATGAGACACAATGAAAGCAGTGCTAAGAGGAAAACTCATAGCTCTGAGTGCCTCCAGAAAGAAACTGGAGAGAGCACACATTAGCAGCTTGACAGCACACCTAAAAGCTCTAGAACAAAAAGAAGCAAATACATCCAGGAGGAGTAGAAGGCAGGAAATAGTCAAACTCAGGGCTGAAATAAACCAAGTAGAAACAAACAAACAAAAAAAAACTATATAAAGAATCAACAAAACCAGGAGCTGGTTCTTTGAGAAAACCAACAAGATAGATAAACCCTTAGCCAGATTAACCAGAGGGCACAGAGAGAGTATCCAAATTAACAAAATCAGAAAGGAAAGGGGAGAATAACTACAGAATCCACGGACCACATGAAGCTCAAGAAGAAGGACGACCAAAGTGCAGATGCTTCAGTCCTTCTTAGAAGGAGAAACAAAAATATTCATAGGAGGAAATACAGAGACAAAGTTTGGAGCAGAGACTGAAGGAAAAGCCATCCAGAGACTGCCCTACCTAGGGATCCAGCCCATACACATACAACCACCAAACCCAGACAATATTGCTGATGCCAAGAAGTGCATGCTAGCAGGAGCCTGATATGGCTGTCTCCTGAGAGGCTCTGCCAGAGCCTGAGAAATACAGAGGCAAATGCTCATAGCCAATCCTTGAACCTGGAACTGGGTCCCTATTTGGAAGAGTTAGAGAAAGGACTGAAGGAGCTCAAGAGATTTGCAACCCCATAAGAACAACAATACTAACCAACCAGAGCTCCCAGGGACTAAACCACCATCCAAAGAGTACACATGGACAGACCCATGGCTCCAGCCACATATGTAGCAGAGGATGGCCTTGTTGGGTACCAATGGGAGGAGAAGGCCTTGGTCCTGCCAGGGCTTGACCCCCCAGTGTAAAGGACTGTCAGGCTGAGGAGGCGGGAAGGGGTGGGGGAGGGTGGCAGAACACCCCCATAGAAGGGGGAGGGTGAATGGGATGGGGGTTTATGGAAGAGAAACAGGGAAAGGGGATAACATTTGAAATGCAATTTTTAAAAATCCAATAAAAAATTTTTAAAAATCATTTCCATTTTATAGATGAGGAGACTAAGGTGAGGGAGAGGCAGCTCGTTCAGGAGCACCCAGCCTTCAGCCGGCTGTGACAGAGGCAAGATTCAAGTCCAAACCAAGCAGCCTTCGTTCTTCCCACCACACTGAAGTATTTTGCCTCCATTTGCAAAAAATCCCTGATACTTAGAAGTAACTACAGATACACGGGGACCCCTTAACAACAAACTGGTCCATAAAGGAAGGCATTAGGTCAAGTCCAAGAACACCCAAATACGTCAGAGGCTTAAGCGACGGTCTGTGGAGGTTGGTTCCTCAGTTAGACACACTGCAACTGCTAGAAGGCAAAAGCGAACGGAACTGGGCACGGGTTACATGGCTTCTCTGCACCGTCTCGGAAACTGTGTCCTATACTAAAGCTATTCTAAAATCAAAAGCTTATTTTTAAAAAAAAATATTCTGTCCCCTGCCAAACGCCTCAGGACAGAACACCCACAGTAAAGTGGTCCTTTTCTTCAGCTTCAGGTTTGAAGTACTGATTTGCTTTACCTGGCGAGTGGGAGAAGGTGGGTTAGGATGTGGTTTCCTGTGTATCATCTTCCTGGACATTTAAACTCCAAACTTGCTAAGTTTCGTGTATATTTTGTTCATGGAAATTTTCATATGAAACTTGTGTTAATTACTTGAGAATTTCATACCACGTCTTTAGATCGATGCCACTTCTCCCACTCCTCCCTAGCTCCTCCCAAGTCCACCCCCGCATCCCCACACCCCACAACTACTGACTTTCTTTTTAACAACCCAGTCTGTGCCGCCCACATGTTCATGGGTGTGGGGCCATCTACTGCAGTGTGGTCCACCTACCAGGAGCCACACCCTAAAAGAAAACTTAATCTCCCTCCCCTAGAGGCCATCCACGGTCAATGGCTCTCAATTCTGGGCTGGGGGCTCAAGCTAGAATGCTAACTGATGCAAATGTTTTCAAGAAGCAAAGAAAAATAGGCATAGCACAATGGTTTTAAAAACCAAGCTAGGGACGTAGCTCTGTGGCAGAGATTTGCCAATGTGTGCCAGGTCCTGACTTCTATCCCCACTACCGCAAGATTAAAAGAAAATCTATCCACAGACACTTGGATACTCTTCCCTTTAAGAGTTGGAATCTTCTTCTTTCCTTGACATCATCTCCAGAGGAGTTGAAGGTAACAGGATGTCACCTCTGCGGCTACATTGGACCCTATGTTTGGCTTCTTCCCTGCCCTCTCTCGGAGATTACCTGGTTTCAGGAAGATGATGCTGTGAACATTCCAGCTCACCCATGGGCTGAGGTCAGTGACCATTTTGAGAGCAGTGCCTTCAGCCCAGCCAGACCAAGCAGCTCCAGCTGACGGTCTGACTACAATCTCACAGGACAGCCATCTGGCAAAGCCATCCCCAAATTCTTGGCCCACAGAAATAGAACAAAACGAAAGATTTCTAAACACTGTGTTGGGGGTAATTTGCATCACCGCAGTTGACCATCCCTTAGTCCACCAGCACCCCTATTCCCACCACAGCCATTGCCCATGACCCTTCACCTCCACACAGGACTTTTTGTACCTGAACTACCTTACAAGTAGACTGATTTCTTTTCTGTTGATATAAAAAGTTACCATAAAGTTCCTGACTTAGTGAAGACCAAGTTATTATATTATGGTTCTGGAGATTAGAAAAAAAGGGGTTTCATGGTGCTAAAACTGAGGTGGCAATTGGACTGTCTCCTTCTAGCGGCTCCAGAACAGAATCTATTTCTTGACATCTCTGGCTTCCGGAGGCCATCTGTATCCCTTGGCTGTTACCCTTTCTACCTTCAGTCAGCAGTTATCTGACTTCCACTTCTGTTCACGTAAATACAGCTACATCTCTGACACAGACCCTTACGTCTACTGCTTCCTTCATTCATTTAAAGATGTAGGATACTTAGCCCCAATTTACTTTCTTAACGTCAGCGAATTAACCACCTTAATTTATCTGCAACTTCAATTCCCCTTTGCATACATTAATATTTTACAGTCTGTGGAGTTACCTGCCAGTCAGTCTGACAAATTTTATGGGCCCATTCTCAGAATTATGTTTTCAAATATACAAATACACTGTACACGTGATGGGAACGAAATCTAATTCTCCTGGATGCAGTTATTAAATTCCTCTTGAACATCTGTGATGCAGTGAAATATAATTCTCTAATAACAGATTCTAAACAAGACTGTGATAACTAAGCTCGATCGTCAGGTTGTTGAAAGCCAGAATACCTGGAAGACGGGTCTCTGAGAAGGCCTGTGGGATTGTTTACATTGGGTTATTGAGGTGGGAAGATCCACCCACTGTGGGCAGCTCCATCCCCTAGGCTGGAATCCTGCTGTGTAGAAGAAGGTGAGCTAGCATTCATTACTCTCTGCTTTTCTGTGGATAAAACATGGCCATTGCTGCCTTGACTTCCCACCAGGATAGATTTTAATCCAGAACTGTGAACCAAAAAAAAAGCCCTCTCTTCCTTTAGTTGATTTTACCATAGCGACAGGGAAAGTTACTATGACAAAGAGCTAACAGTAAATCAATAGCTCCTTATTTTAAAATCTACGTGAATGTTAATGACATTCCAGAATTGCCTATGATCATGTAGTATAAAGAATTCCATCAACCCACAGGTGTGGCCACTGTTTGTAACCCTACATGCACAAGCCACGGTGAGATGAGCCCTGCTCTGTCTTCTCCCAACAGATTCACTGAGCTGGGACGAAGACATGAGTGAACGTCCTAGGGGAGGGAAATCAAGGCACTGTTCGACTCTTTAACGTTATATTTCATCAAGTTGAAATAGAATTAAAATCTCCCTGTTCAGCTCTAATCAGACTATTAAGCACCAAGTGTGCACTGAAAACATCATGTGCCCAGCCTAGGCAGGAAAGCAGCAACAGTAATGGAAAGTCTGCGACTGCGTGGGAATGGAGCCAAAATCCCAGGAATTTACAGAGGAAAATCTTCCCTCAAAGTGGACATATTTGTGTTATGAATCTAATGAAATCAAACCAGGGGAGGGAATCGAAATAACAAACAGCAATAGTGACATCTAGTGGGGATCATTGGTAAAGTCACACCATGGCCTTCTGTGAAGCAGCAGGGACACAGAGCTCATGGCCGTTATATATTTGCTAAACACTAACTGAAGTTACCACCAAGGCAAGCCTTAGGTGAGCCCCCAGGCACTGTTCCTCTAAATCTTACCTCAGAGAATGGTGAGCCCAGGTGGCCAGCGCCCAGTGCCAAGGGAGAGTCTCAAACATTCCAGAACTTCCTGAGTCCCAGGATGCAGATTGAAATCTAGAAGGTTGGCTTCCAAGTAAACATACACCCAGTCCCTTGAACTGTATATAAATGGCCAGGAACCACCATGAGAAAGGGAGCCTCTTGTGAAGATCTAAGGTCAATCTGCTGCTCCCTGGACTTCCTCTACTTCCTGGTTCTCAAGATTGACAGCAGTCATGTGAAAGAAGGAATGGGCTGCCAGTGATTAACAACCCACATCAAAGTAGCTGGGGCGGTGGGGGGGGTTGCTTTGGGGTTGTGTTGGTTTTGTCAATTAGGTTTTGTACTGGTTTGTTTTGGTTTTGTGAGCTGTACACGAGTTAGAATAATCTGGGAAGAGGACCATCAGTCTATCAGTTGAGAAAGTGCCTCCATCAAATCTCACAGAGGCAAGCCTGTAGGATTAATTCTTGATTAATGATTGAAGTGGGAAAGCTCAGCCCACTGTGGGTGGTGCCAACCCTAGGCTGGTGGTGGTGCTGTGGTGTGTAAGAAAACAGGCTGAGCAAAATGTGGAGAGAAAGCCAGTACAAGCATTCCCCCAATGGTCTCAGCTTCCAGTTCATTTTGAGTCTTCAGTTCCTGTCCCTGACTTCCCAGGATGATGGACCAGCTGTAAGGGGCAAACACTTATGAATGAAAATTCTGGCTGTGTCTTCAGTGACTGGTGGACCAATTAGAATTCCAGTACTGTGGACAGATTGGAGTTTTGTAGGTTCAGAGGTTACTTGCCATGGGTAACTTTAGCTTTAACAGTTATTCCTAGGCCCACTCTGTGTCTGAGCTAACACTCCCTGATAATAAATGAAACTCTTAGACGCTATCAACTTAGCAGAACACTAACTTCCACCAATCTAAGAACTAAGAACGTCAGATAGCATCTTGGGCTTATAGAATAGCTTCCCCCTCTCTGCTGTACTCACCATTGTATGTTAAACCCGCCTCGATTTATGAGTTTTTGTTCTGTAAAACTATATTTTAAAAACCTGTGAAACTGCTTGCATGCTAAAATATGGAATTTGGGGTCACCTAAACCTGTGTCCCTGGGGTCATGGTCACTCATAATGGCTTCAGAATATACTACTCCTTACTCTCTTTCAGCTGAGAGCTGTAATTTTTAGGTTGACACTTCCCTCCAAGTTGCTTTTAGTCATGGTGTTCATCATGCCAAAAGAAACCCAACCCACACAACGGATCATTTTTTCCATGGAGTTAAATGCATCTGTCCCCTGCAGACAGAACAGGCCAAGTTGATGAGAATGCAGAGGGACACAGGGGAATCCCAGAATCCAGCCTCCAGATTTCTCAGGTGGGACCAATAAATGTTTGTTTTCCCTGAGGCAGTTATCCCTGCTTGATCCCACTGCACGTGCTGATGACAGATGAGAAAAGTGACTGGTTTCTCAGTTCAGAGGCCCACTGCCACCAAGAGCTCTGTGCTGGTTAGGGCTCATCAAGTTGACCCAAACTAGAGTCATCATGACAGAGGGACCCTCAATAAAGGACTGCCTCCATCGGATTAACCCCCATGGGCAAGTCAGGTGTGAAGGGAGGCATTTTCTTGGAAAGTGAGTACCTAAAAGAGGATGCCTGAGAATGAGAATGAAATTTTCCAAGTGCCTTGCTCAAACAGGACTGACTATGGAAATGTCTGCCCAAGCCAGTTCAGTTGTACAAGCACCAGAAGGCCACCGCAACTATGGCCAAAGCAGCCAGGCTACACTGAGCTGACAGCAGAACTTGGGGTGCTGCCTAGCAAGTGTGAAGGAGTCATGGGTCATCAACGCTTGCTCCAAGGTCCCAGCAGACCACAGTGAGGCCGACTGATGTGCAATAGAGAAATCCTGAGCGGACCATTTGTAGAGCTGTGGTGGTAAGTCTACAGTGCAGTGAGGACACCAGGGGGTTAGCAATGCCAGGGGCACATAACTTTGGCTAAGAAAAGCTGCAGGCACTGGGTGGAGCTGACTGGAGAGAAAGGCCATGTATACTGCAAGCATAGGCTGTAGGGGCAGGGCTTCTCAAACCCTTTGGAGTTTAGACAATGCCACCATTAGCCCTGGGTTCTAGACATGGATGTATATCATTTTATATCTAGCTTTACTGGATTTGGGTCTTGCTGTGGTCCCATCTTTCATTGCCATAGCCCTCATTCCTCCCTGTTTGGAATGGGAAGATTCACACTGGATACTGGAAGTAAATGGCTTTGGTTTTTGTAGGGGATCATTGCTAAGAGTTTGCCTTGAATTCCAGAAGATATCACTTTTGACTTTTGACAGTGTTGGTCTTTTAAGACTGTGACCTTTAGGGTCGGGGAAGATGAATCAGCTATTAAAAGCATATGCAGCTTTTCTAGATGACTCAAATTCCATTCTCAAGTACCCACATTCAAATTCAAGGAAATCTGAGATCTCTGGCCTCTTCAGGTGCCTGAATACCCACACAGAGATACAATTAAACATAATAAAAGCAAACCCCTTCTAAAAAAGGCTGTTTGACTTTTGCAATTAGACTGGATATATCTTGTATTATGAGATGACTATGACCTGGGGCATGATATGACATGAGCTCATGGGCATTTGGGGCATTATTTAATGGCTCATAGCATCATGTGTCTCAATAATCAGTCTCTAAGGTACAGCTTTGGAGATTGTGAAGCCATCAAGGCCCAGCTAGAAAAGTTAGGTCACTATGGGGAGGACCTTTGAGGTTCTAGTCAAGTCCTACCTCTTGCCCCAACCCTCTTTGCTTCCTGACCTGCACATATGCGAAGAATCCCATGCAAACTCCAGGCACTGTAAACTCCAGTATGTCTTCGCTGCAATGAGGAACTATATCATCTCTAACCCTGACCCAAAGCAGGTCTTTCCTCCCTTCAATACCTCCTGTGGGTATTTTGTCACAGTTACAAGAAAAGTAACTGATACATCTGAGAAAGGAAGCACGTTTATTTATCTGTCACAGAGGCCGGGGAAGAGAGTGATAGGATGGCTGTATCTGAGGGAACACCTGGGAAGGCAGAGGCCACACAGCAGGAAAAAGGGATGCAGTCTCCTGATGGCGATTTCATTCCTGTGAGGTCAATAACCCACGGCTGTGAGAAGAGCATTAATCCACTTACGAGCGCTCAGCCCCCATGACCCCACACAGTTCCCAGAAAGCCTTGCCTCCCACCATTGCTTCAGTGGGAAATTCATGTTCTGGCATCAGAATTGGGGTAGGGGTATAAAACATGGCGGCCCCAAGCAGGGAACCTGCTCCGTTATGTTTTAGCTGAGTCCAGAGCTTCTGGCTAGAAAGCACAGCATGCAGCGTGACCACAACTCCCTCTGTTTTCTTTTGATGTCTTCTCAGTAGCAGACTATCAGAAAGGTAGGGCAACTGCTTGGGATTCACTAGGGAACTCTCCTAGAAGGTTAAATCGGGTTGTCCCCTGAGGTGGGGAGAGCTCGTTCCATTGCAGGAGCTTTCCAGCTAAGTGTCCTACATCTTCAACTACCATCCACATCTTATTAAGTAGTAAATTGCTTGTTTACGTTTTCGCTCTATGGCCATGTGTATGTGCAGGGCGGAGGACAACTTTCCTTAGAGTGCCTTCCTTTCACCATGTAGATTCCTGGGATCAAATTCAGGTCTCGGGGCTTGGCAGCAAGTGCCTTTATCTACTAAGCCATCTTGCCAGCCCATAAAGTACATTTTAATACTAACAAAAACATTGGTGCCTATGTTTAAAATACAGGACAAGAATTTGTTTGCTGATGCCTGTAATCCCAGCATTTGGGAGACTGAGGCACAAGGGTTAAGAGTTCTAGGCCAGCGTAGATGTTTTCTAGACTTAGAGATGTTTTCAAGAAGAAAGTGAAGTAGGGGGGTTGCATTTGTGACTGCTTATCCCTGACAAGCTCTGTGGTGTTCCAAATATTCTCTTCTTTTCCTAAGCCTAGTATTTTCTTCAGTATAATTGATTGATTTTATTAATTGTAGGCTATTACAGAAAGCACTGTGGCATCTTCAAACATGTCTTTTACTTTGATCTCCTTTATCTTCTCACTCCGTGCATTTCCCTACTCTCTACCTTCTCTGATGTCATCTTCCACCCTGTAAGGACCCCCTGCTTCATCTCTTACCCCTCCCCGCCCTTGAGATGTCTTCTTCCTCTCTCATGACACCCTTTCTATTTTCTTTTTTTAAATATGTTCTCTGCTTAACATATAATTATATCATTCACCCCTTCTCCTTCTCCCTCCAACTCCTTCCATGTAACATCTACTCACTCCCTCTCAAATTCATGATGGCTTCTTTATCTTTCATTGTCATTGTCACATATATATATAGATACATGCATATTTAAGTAAAACCTGCTTAGTCCAGTCAACAGCCTCTATGTACATGATTTCAGGACTGACCAGCTGAAATTGCATAACCAGTTAGTGGATTCATTCCTGGGATAACTACTTCTTCCTTTCTCAGCAATCCTAGTTGCTTATAGTTCTTTGTCTTAGGGTAGATCCAATAAGATTCCACCCTACCCTCACCCCTACCCCATCCTTGTTCGCATGTCTAATGGGACTGTCATTGTATAGGTCTTGTTTAAGCAGACACATTGTTGAGATATCATTGGGGTAGCTTCCCTGTCGTTTCTAAGAGATACTATTTCAAAGGAGACTTCCTGGTGCTTCAAGGTCCCTATTGTTGAAGACACCATGTCCTTCAGACCCAGGACCCAGGAGATTTATGCTGAAAGCTTCGTCCCTGAGAACTGGCTTGCATGGTGCCCATGGTTTGCTCAGTCTGCTTTCTTCTGCCATCCAGGACCACCTGCCCAGTGTCTGGGCCCTCTGATGCCAATCACTAATCAGGAAAATGCCTGACAGAACTTGTCTACAGGTGATCTGACAGAGGCACTTTCTCAACTGATGTCCTCTTCCCAGATGATTCTAACTTGTATGAAGCTGACATAAAACAAAAACATAGCAGCAGTCTTCCAGGATCTCCTTAAATTTCACTGATTTCTCTTTATTCATATACCTTGAGTAGACAGACACAGGATGAGAGGGATCTAAAAGACAGAATGGAGAAGAGATAGAGGAAGTTCTGCATTGTACAGCAAGCTAGGATTAAAGTTGAACAGAAGGCAGAAAATGCTCCTTGTTGGCCCTTTAAGTCATAAGTGCAGTCCATGAATCAGAGGTAACTTAAATATCCATGAATCAGTCCCAAGGCCATGTCCTACCAATAGCATGCGGGTTGGTTCCAAGGCATCTCCTGTCTTTGTTGCCCTCAACCAGTCTCCCCATTGACAATAACATCTCTACTGTTTCAAATATATTCTGATGGTTAAGTATATAATATAATGTAGGCATCCACTATTTTCTCCTGGGAGATAGACTTACTGTCATTTTAAGAGAAATTTAAAGACCTGGGATGTTCTCTTCCCACCACATGGAGTGAAAGGCAGCCATCTACAGCACAGAAGGATCTCCCCAATGCTCAGTCACACTCTTAGACCCTGTTGGTCTGTTAAAATGATTTTATGCTTTCTTAAGTCACAAGATTTTGGTGTTTATTTTTATAACAACCCAACCTAGCTAAGATGACTTCTTTATCTCCTTAGCTCCTCATATTTGCTGACAACATCAGGCATTCCTCACATTACAACTATATCATCCTCATTCTTTGAATCCATTGTCATATACACATCATCTCCCTAGGTGTCTCTGTCTCCTCCTCCTACATGCCACTCTGAGTGCACACCACTGTCCTTCTCTTAGTGACTCTCTTCATTCCTGCTCAGACTTAAATATGTTTAAAATTCTTGCTTGATAAAATTGTCTTCTAAATAAACTATCATTTTGGATTGAGGTCTACCCTATGCCAGTATACTTGGTTTTAAGTCTAAAGTCTCTACTTCCAAATAAGGTCACGTTCACAGATACTGGGAGAAAAAACTTCAACACAGCTTTTGGAGGGACTCAATTTACCTTATTAACAGAAAAGAAGCTTGAAAACATATTGCGCTGCCTCACTCCATGACAGTATCCTGGATGAGCCCCAGACCCCTGATTTCCCTTAGTTCTCATGCTTTCCAAAATCTACTGGGGGAATTTCCCTTGATTCTGTGGACCATGCCCCATATGCTTACCATAGATGTCATTGTTTCCACTTTTTAAAGGTTTATACCACCCTTAAAAGGTACCATACTAGCCTAACATTTAGACCGAATCCTCTCTAAGACATTGGGGTTAAATGTGTTTCAACCCCCATCCCTATCACCTCTCCCACAGCCCTTTCTCCAATAAATCTTGAAGAGTGAGCTTGGCAAGAAAAGGTGAGGGGTTCCTTGGTCAACCTAGGAAAAAACAAAAGATGGTCAGTGCTAATCGTCTCCTTGACAAAACCAAGAGTCACTTGGAAAAAGGACATTTGTACATATCTGGGGGTTAGGGAGGACTGCCTTGATTATGTGAGATAAGGTGGGATCCTGGACAGTGTAAGAGTGAAGAAGGGTAAGTTGAACATCAAGCAAGCATCCATTCATTCCTTTTTTTTCCCTTCTGAGTTTGGCCATAATGTGACCAAGATCCCTCAAGCTTCTGCCACTGTGACCTCCCTGACTGACAGGCTGTATAATGTGGAGCTATTTGCTTTTGTCAGAGTATTCTGTCACAGCAACAGGAAAGAAATGAGACCATCCTTAGCCATATCTTGTTGAATTTGTGATTCCTTCCCTCTCTACTGTAGTTCAAAACTTGATGTTCACCTGTTAGACCATATTGAATCTTCGCCCTAAAATTATCAGAGCTGTTGTGAAAATTAAAGTAAGAAAGGTGTGTGAATGTTGAACATGAACCACCAAGTGTTCGTAACACTGAAAAGCCATTTCTTTAATTGAGGAGGCTCAAACAGCAAATTTTTGGATTCAGAACAACCCTCTGGTTTATAACTGCCTCCTTGGCATGGCTTGCTTTCCTTGCTGAACATTTCTAATCTCTGAAGCTACGTTTTCTTCACATTTGCCTGCTCTGTTGTCATTCTTCTTCACCAGAAGGCACATTGCAAGAAGGTAAGGACTTGACTTCACTCACTGCTCCATCCGTGGTGTCTAGAGATAAAACCAAGTCAGCCGAGAGGGACGTGTAAGGCTCCTGTGACAACTCCATTCCCTCCCCCCAAAAAAACAACAAAGTAATCCAATGAAGAGAATTCTTAAATATTGTGATAAAGATGCTGAAGTGCAGCTCTCTACAACAGAGGGCTACTAGGAGGGGTGGATTGGGGAAGGACTCACTTTTCGTTAAAGGTCTGGCCAATGAGAGCTTGAGCATGCTCCTGGGACTACATGGACAACACAATTGGACTCAGGTTTTTGTATGTATATATGTTTGTCTGTTTGTTTGTTTAATCTTTTGTGGGGGTCAGAGAGAGGCCACAAGGGTAGGGGAGCAGACCTGGGAGGACTGGAAAGTAAGGGTGATCGAAATGCAGTATGTGAGATTCCCAAATAATCAACAAGAATATTATGTTTTTGAAAAGGAAGGAAATAAGTAAGTATTTAAAGAGATAAATGAGTGAAAGGAGCTCTGAATATACTACAATGTCAGCATGGTAGTATTACATAATGTATTACATAATGTATTCCAGATCTGGGTTACACAGTGAAACCCTATCTTAAAATCATCTTAAAACCTCAAAAATGATCATATAAATGATTTTAAAAACCAACCAAGCTAGATTATTCCAGGAATTAAGATATCCTGATCTGGATTAGTCACTTGTAGGCTGCACTGGCTTCACTTGGGAGCCTGCTAAAATAAAACATCCCAGCTCTAACCAAGACTCTCCATGAATCAAAATTTGCACCATAACGAAATCCCCCAAGTACCTAATGCATATTACATTTGAGTATCTCTGAGCTAATGTATCAGATAATGTTAAATATAAGGCTATAAATGTGTGTGCTATTATATTTTCAGTTGTGTGCCGTACATCCCTACTCTCTCACTTATGTGTCCAATGCAGAAAACCTAGGTCCTAGCAGAGAACTTAGGAGAATACACATATTTGGTCCAAGTGCTTTGTAGCAATAATATTCTGGAGCCCTGTCTGGAGATCATGTCTGATACTGGAGAGATCATGTGAGCAATCATTTCGGTAAGAAATTTGGTAATCATACAAAAATGCTTTAGTTTATAATCTTTGATATAGTCTAAGTGTGTGGTTTCAACATGAGGAAGTACTTAAGCACATACACAAAAATTTAGCACAGGATTATGTTGAGAGAAAATAAAATCCATTCAAAATAGTAAAGTCAATGAATTAAATAAATTAGGATATCCAACCATGCAAAGCTTGACAATCACATTAAGCAGCGTGTTAGACAAGCAAGACCAACCAATGTTCTGCAATAAGGAAAAGTATTTTTATCACTTGCCCTTCTATCCTGTGGGTCTGAGAAGGAGCATGTGTTTCTGTCCACGGACGTAAGTGAGGGAAGTTTCTGTGAGACATACAGGCTTTGTTGTGTCATGGAAAGCATTCCAGAAGCAGCTGCTCGTTGAAAGCAATCTCAATTGTGTGTGACGAACAATCCAGTCCCACAGAGTGAAACATCAGTCTTGGAACAGTTAAGGTTTCTCCTTCCCGTTGTTGCTCAAGATGTTGGTTCACAGCGCTACATCTTAATGGAGAGGGATGGTGGATTATACATGAGAAAAGGCTGGAAAGGGTGAAGAACACGGAAAGGACGCTCTAAACAAAGGTAGAGAGGCAATGAGGTGCCCCTCAGTGATTGCCGGAAGCAACTCTAGCCTCAGCAGGGCCTCCACAGCAACAAGGCCTCAGACTGTGCCAGAGGTTAGCACTGTGGTGTTGCTTGTGAGTGCAGACCTGGACTTGCTGGGAGATTTGTAACTTAAATAAGGGTAAGTTCAGATCTTCAATCACTATTTAGTGACCAGGTAACCGGAGGTGAATCGCTGTTTCTTAAGCTTCAATCTACTCGTCTGCATAAAGATGCTTTCTTAGAGTATGAGGAATGATGACAGCTAGACACTGTGTCGGGGGTGCCCTGAACGCTCGCTATGCTAGCAGCTGCCCAATGACCGGAACACCTACAGTGGCCAAGCACCAGAAGCAGCTGTACCATCAAGCAACTTTTACCAAGGATCTGAGGCACCTGCCTCATCCAACTGGAGGAAGCACATTTTTCTCAGAACAATGATGCCAGAGAGGCGCTCTTGGCATCTTTTGGAGCCACAGAACCAGGTTCAAAATGGGATCTGAAGAAAGAGCGGCCTTCAGCAAAGAGCTACAGACAAAGACTTCAGACTGCAGGTCATTTTGAACATACCCTGTGCATACATAGAATTTTTCAGGTCCTTATAACACTGTTGCTAACCAGGGCTTCAGATGTTTATACCATCTTGACTTTAAATAGAGTGGTAGTTTCTTTCTTTTCAGCCCAAATTATAGGGTTCTCAGTCAGCTTAGACCTCAAGTTGCATATAAGTTTTCCTAGAAAAGGGCAGTTCTCATCTCTTTTTGTCAGCTGTTGGCTCTGGTCTTGGCGTATCCTCTTTAGCAATTGTGGTAGTTTGAAGGAGACATCCCCCACTGTCTTGGTTAGATAAACATTTGGTTCCCAGTTAGTGGTGCTGTTTGGGGAAGCTCAGTAGGCCTTGTTGGAGGAAGTGTGTCACTGGAGGTGGGCATGAAGAATTTAAAGATTCTGTCATTTCCAGTTTGCTCTTTTTTCTTACTTACAGTTCAAGGTCTGAACCCTCAGCTTCCCATTCCTGCCACCGTGCCTTCACTCTGCATTCATGGACTCTCGCCCTCTGGAAGCTTACACCCAAGTCAACTCTTTCTTCTGTAAGTTGCCATGGTCATGTTGTGTTATCACAGCAGTAAAAGGAGTAACTAATACACCAATCTCTGCTGCTACAGGTAAGCAGTCATCAATATGAACCAACATTCTAAATGCCCCCTTACCAAGTTCCCTAATATCAATGCCTCTCTCAGCTTTCATTATGCATCTTAAATGTCATATATGCCACTACTCTAGCCACAGCAATTAGAGAAAGAAAATCTGCCTAAAGACCGATTCATAAATAATGGATAATGAAAATATGTATTTGTATATAATAGAATATTATTCAGATGTAAAAAAACAAGTGAAATTCACAGAAAAATGGATATAACTGGAAAACATCACACTACTAGAGGTAATCTGGCCCAGAAAGAACAGTACCACATGGTCTTTCTTATGCAGATCCTAGCTTTGAATATTTAGATTTAGTTTTGAGCATTTTGATGTATGTGTCTGATTTGGAGTGTCTGTAGAAGTCAGGAAGTTATAAAGGACTCACAGTAGGGTGGGGCTCCTATGGAATTTAGAGATAGCACAATACACATGATATGGAAACGGGGAGGAATACTAGGGGCTAAAAGGTTAAATGAAGATGAAATGAAGTGAAAGAGAGACAAGCTAGAGGGAATACTGAGGGTCGAATGGTTTAAATCAGTTGTGGGGGTGGAAGAGAAGAAAGGATAAGGAATAACCAAACAAAAAATATATGTAAATCCAAAACCATACAAGCTAATTTAAAATATTTTGAGGGATTTTCTAATTGAGGCCCTTGTATGGACGGACAGCATTGCTCCTAGACACCATGCATTATTCATTAAAAATCCCTGTGATGGCTGTGGGTTACCTCCCTATGTGTTACTGATCTGGGAGATTCCAGAGGTCCTCAAAATAATGCAGCTATTGCTGTTCCCATTAGCTACCTACCAGAACTAGAGAGACCGACCTATTGCTAAAGACATCGCACACTTACTTTGCTTGTCAGACATAGAAAGATCAAGCTTTTAGAAACCTCCCCCTGCTGTCTAACTTTATGTTGTTGAGAAGAGTCATCAACAGTCATACCCATCATGGACTCCACGTCAGGCACAATGTGCCCACTGATACAAAAGAAGCTTGGAAGTCGTGAGGGTACAAACAACAGGTTGGATTTGAGGTCCACTCCCAGGAGGGAATTCATTTCTAGCGCTGTAAATGTGATCAAAAAACCATGTTACAGGCCTAGGAGGAAGCTACCACTGCTGTCTTGACAACTGTCAAGCTGCTTCCTAAATGTCTATGTTTACATCCATCCATTAGTGCTACTCTCAGCATTGGTCAACCAAACTTCTTTCTTCAGTGGGTAGCAGTTAACTGCAAAGATTCATAAGTGGTCAAAGTGATAAGAGTAAGTAACTGTTGAGCATTCAGCCCTTGAAGGAGATACCCCCAGCCCAAGACTCGAAGAGGGTATCTGAAGAATGGAAGAGGAGTGGGAGAAACATTATGAAACGCTGTCTTCTGCCGTTGACACAGCCAGTGCAGTCACAAATTCATAACAGCTGTGGCTCATGGCACAAGGCCTGTACAAGCTCAAGAGCTGGTCAACATTCCATCATGGATGTGAGGGGGGCACATGAAGTCAGACTTCTTGCTGAGGAGCTACTGGAAATTAAAGATAGCTGGGAGCTGGAGGAGTCATTTTTTTAAGGAGAATAGTCTCAGGCAAATTGTCCACATCCATACAAACATTTTATTTAGGATATACATACATACATACATACATACATACATACATACATACATACCCATTGCCATTGTCAACTCATATTGAATTTTGACAGTGTGTTCATTGTGTGTGTGTGTGTGTGTGTGTGTGTGTGTGTGTGTGTGTGTGTGTATTTATGGTTTGAGCAAGAGTATAATAGGAGTCATCACTTTCCAGGCTGAAATGTTTGTCCCATGTTCCCTTACACATGAAGCTCTGCCTTACTGTATCACATACAAATAACAGAATCCACCATGGCTATTTGAGCAGAAAAATAATTAAGCATTAAATGCAGCATCTTTGAGTATAGCAAGCAAGGGGTGAAACTTGATATCAGCACCTCGGTCATGCTTTAGGACTGACTGGAGGAAGTTGACGACGCATCTGACCTCAGCTTCAGTGTGCTTGCTGCTGGGGCACCAGCACTGCTGGCACTGAACAACTACCACCAAGTTAGTCGCTCTGCCACCATCAGGAAGGATGAAAACCCCCAGCACACCCTGCCTTCTCACCTTACTCTCTTCCACATCACGAGTCCTACCTGTTTGTGTGCAACTGCACAAAAAAAATGTTAAGGCAGCCTGGAGCATAGCTGCTAGAGCAACTGGGGGATTTGAGTTCTAAACTTCTAGGCTGTGACAGAGTTGAGGGAATTTCCGCAAACATTAGATCAGACGTTTCAAGGATGGGAGGCAGCTCTGAAAATATCTGCCATTTACTACAGTCAACAAGATATTCTAAAGGGAGTAGAGCAGAAGGTCTAATGACGATGTCTCTGGAATCCTGTCATTTGCTTAAGAAGTTTCCAAAGAACCAGGTAACTATTATCTCCAGGGAAGGAGAATTTATAATCAGGGGTAGGAAGAAGACTTAATTATCACTGTGTGTTCTGACTAAGACAGGTACAGTACCAAAAGGAGGAAGAGACGGCTCCTGAGAGAGAGGGGGTAAAGGGCAGCCATGTTTCTGTGAGGGTCTGCAGCGTAGCATTTGTGGAATGCCTTGTTACTCCGGGGCCTGCCGGTGCGTGAGACGTGCTCTCTCCACTATGACAAGAGCAACATTTTAGAATTTACCTGAGCATGAAAAGTGTTGGTGGAAAGGACTCCGGCTGTTTAAAGGAAAAACTCTTCGTCTTTACAAAGAATGAACGTATGCTTTCCGGACAGCTGATCCCACCACCTTTGTGAACATCCCAAGAACTCTGTGAAAATGAAACCTATGTATCTGCTGCATTTCTTACTTCATTGCCAGACTTTAACATATTTAAATAAATTGTGACGTAGAACCTTATATTGCATACGGTCCTATTCATCTTGACAAGTCAAACTGTAAGTCAGGAATATCAGGACACGGAGCATCACCCCTTCCCCCTCAAGCAGCTCTTTCAATCTGTCTATCAATAGCGGTGTGCAATTTAACTTCAGGGCACGTCTAGTGGGCCGGAAGACTTAAATGGGTTAATAAAAACTTTGTACTGCTAAACGGTCCTCACCACACAAACCTGAGGACCTGAGTTTGATTCCCCCAGAGGCCACATGAAAAGCAGATGGGGTGACTCACATCTGTAGTCTCGGCACTCCTGTGCAGGACGGGAGGAAGAGGCAGGAGAGTGAGGAAGAAGCTTGCCCGGGCAAGGCGGTGGCAGGAATGCCTCAAAAACAAGGTAAAAGGACGACAGACTACTGAAAAGTTCTCCTCTGACCTCCACACGTGTGCATTGTATGCCTCACCTCCTGCACACACAAATACACACCAGAGAGAGAGAGAGAGAGAGATTCTTAAAATACTATCAAGATCTCATTTGAAACTTAAAGTTCTACCTCAGAAATCATGGCCTCATTTAGGTACCACACGTGGGTAGATAATACTCCTTCCACAAGCCACAGGTTATTAAATGAAAATCTCAGTGACAAGTGGGAGGTTCTTCTGTAAATACTTCTGCATGCATTGTTAGTAACTGACTCTCAAGGCTCAGAAGTCACCAAAGGGATACAGTCTACTGTTGTTCTTGGTTGCCCACCAGAACTGCAAGGTAAAGCCCTATTGCTGAAAACACCACACACTCTTGTTACAAAACTAAAAAGTCACGTGGGAAACGACCTAGAAACTTCCTTCTCTCTGGCTAGTCCTGGAAGGTGCAACACAGGCTTTTGGGGGAGGAAAGTCACCAACAGCCTTGTCCAGCTGTACATTGTATGGGCTACAGTACCACAAAGCCAGGCAAGATGTACGCACAATAGTGGCATGAATGTTAGGGGAGTAACCATCCACTTACTGACTGGATTTGAAGTCTGCTCCACAGGATGGAACTCGTGTCTGATACAGTTAACCTGAACAAAAGCCCATGCCTAGGAACCTTTAAAGAACACACCACTGCTATTTTGCTAAATAAACATGTTGTCAAGCTACATATTTCTAAATGTTTCTGTTTATATCCATAATTTAATGCTGTTCTCAGCCTTAGTCAGAGATGGTCCTGTTGGCAGTGGTTAATGCAGAAGCTCATACTGAGTCAAAATGACGAGAAAAAGTGACTGTTGAGTGGTGAGCCCTGAGAGGGCATTTATGCCCCGCCCCCCTCCAGGGATCAGGACACAGCAGAAAGGGGATAGAAAGAATATAAGAGCTGGACTGTGAGGAGAAATGCTATAAAATGCCACCTCCTGAATACGGCACAGTCATGCAGCTTGTGAACTCACATCAACTGTGATTACAAGGGTGCATGCAAGCGACCCTGGTTAACCCAGCATGTTACCAGAGAGAGAGGGAGGGAGGAGCGAGGGAGAGAGAGGATAGGGAAAATAGTGGAGTCGCTTGCTAGGAAGAAGGGGTCTGGAAGGAATGAGAGAGCCATAGTAGAGGTAACTGTGACCAGAATGCATGGTGAAGTTGTCGAAGACTAGTAAGGAAACACGTCGTCTTCTTTCCGAAGCCAATTCTCATGTCACGCCTCCACTCTATATGAACCCGGCAGAATTAGTCATCTCTATTCCCCATTCCTCCACAGTACACTTAAAATTTGAGGATGAGCCACCGCGTGTTTTCAATTTGTGTTACCACATCTAGATCCACATCTAGCTAACACAGTGACTAAAGAAATAAATAGGCAAATTAAACTCACTGCTGATTAATATGCATTAATTAGTTAAATGAAAAACTCAGTGTTGATTCTGTTTGTGTTTTAAAGGAGGAAAAGAGGGTAGGTGTGTATATGTGTTTAGGTGAGTGGATGGGGCGTGTGTGTGTGTGTGTGTGTGTGTGTGTGCATGTGTCTAGGTGAGCATAGGTATGTTTGTATATATGTGGGTGTGTGTATGTGTATATGGGTGTGTGGAAGGGTGTGAAATGCTGAAGTCCAGAATGCACTTTCCAATCCATTTCGTGCTCGTGATCTCTGCCCCTTTCAGAAAACTTAAAATAGCCAGGTGATAGGTAAAATTTTACATCACAAGTCTAGGATACATACTATGGAAGAAAATCACAAATATATTTAACCAAACAAGACAGACACAGAATAACACATCTATTCTATTCCATCTAAATGAACTGCAATGACTGCGAAAGCCTTCTGTGAAGGGTGAGCTTTTTTTTCTCATGGTTGAGCATCCAGTGGTCCAGAAGCAACAAGCATTGCTTTAAGCTCGGGGCCTGAATGTATTCCCTTGTGGCTGGTACAGCCGCCAGCCACACTATCATGAGGGGAACAAACACTATTCTCTGGTAAACCCTGCTATCAAACTATATTTGGAGACTGGGTATTAAATTCATTTCTACTTCAAGATTCTGTCAACCTGCAGTGAGCTTTTGGAGATGTGATCCTGTTGGGATCAAGGAGCATCTGTATAAATTTTTTTAAATAGCATCAAGGACACCTATTCTTTAGTACAATCCAGAGGGATTCTTTAGTACAAATTTCTTTAGTGTAAGTTTAGTGCAATTTTCAGTGAGATAGAAAATCTACACTGGTACTAAAAAATAAAAAAAAAAAAAAACCTTAATCCTCTAAGGTCTAATCCTCTTGGACCTGTACAGGCTCAGTTCTAACTGGCCAGGAGCAGAGCCCTCAGAAAGCAGGTCAGTAAACACCTGTTGTCTGCCCAAGGTCTGGGCATATTTACCTGGGAAAAGTAGAGTCAGGTGACAGCCCCATCCCTACGGCTGACTAAGTTAGGAAGTTCCCCTGCTTTAGTAAGGGTTACTATTGCTGTGATGAAACACCATCACCAAAAGGATGAGGAGGAAAGGAGTTATTTTTCTTACACTCCCATAATCAGTTCTACCGTTGAAGGAAGTCAGGTCAAAAACACTACATTATCACCACAACATATCACTCACTACTGCCACTACCCCAACACCCCCATCAGTCCCATGACCCCAACACTCCACCCTACCACTCCACCCTCACTCTTGGGCAGAAACATGGAGGAGTGTGGCTCTGTCTGTCTCCCTGTAGAACCCAGGACCACTAACCCAGGGGTGGCCTCACACACAATGGGCTGGGGTGTCCCACATCAATCACTGATTAAGAAAATGCTCTCCAGGCCTGCCTACAAACTGGTCTTATGAAGGCAATTTCATTGATCTTACCTCCTCAGATGACTCTAGCTTGATGTCAAATTGACATAAAACTCGCCAATACTTCCCCTAAATTCTTAATTATTTCAATCGTAAAACGTCTTCTGTGCGTCCCCGGGGAAGGAACTCAGGGACAAGTGCTCTGCCACTGAGCTGCACCCTCTGCTCTTAAGACCCCGCATTTGTTAATAAAGTTCAAGGGATATTTATTTATTTAGGTATTGGGACTACAAGGTGTCTCGAAAGCTCTGTACCACCGAGCTTTTAATTCAAATGTAAAAAACTTGTAAGCCAAAATGATTCCTGAATATTGTGATGTTCGAAGAACAACAATAACAAAAACAAAAACAAAGATTCAACTTTAAATTTCAGGATATTTCTGGTTTAAGACGTTAATGTCAGATTCACCTCATTGGTACACATACCCGAGGTCTGAGGCATGATGCATAAAGTTTCCCAAGGAGTGGCTGCCACCCAGCCTTCTACTCATTTCCAGTTGAAGAACTATTGTTTTCTTAACCACTGTATCCCCAGAGCCCAGCCCCAGGTCTGGCACAGTAAACTTTCAACCAAATGAATGCTGTACAAGGGGTGGGGGAAGATGGTCAGGCTGTGGTAATTACCCGAGGTCTCCCACACTTCCTGGGCGGGCTGTCTGGAGAATACTCCAACAGGAAAATAACAGATGACTGCCTAGGGTGAGCCACCTAGGAGTAGTCCAGGAGTAGTCGAGCATTTGGCTTGGAGTTTGGTCTGATCAGAGGGGGCTTCCTTTTTTTCTTTTCTAGGACTGACATCACCCTCTTACTCAGAGGTGAATTGCCTTTGTGCATGCCACCTGTCTGGTCAGGCTTGCTCCTGAACTCTGCATAGGTAGACAATTGCAGACAGGAAGGGATTCTCCCTGGCCCCGGGTATCAGTGACGAATTTACCTAAGAGGCAGGGAAAACGACTGAGCCTTGGATCCAGGGCCAGTACTGGAGGGCTTCAGGGTAGCCAGAACGCTGGAGGCCTCCAGGCAAAGCCATATAAAAGTGGAGGCGGGAGGGGTGGAGTGTATTCCAGGCTGCTTGGCTCCTGCCTGGAGCAGCCCTGCGGCTCCCTTCAACCCTTATTGTATCTGCAACCTTCTCCTACTCGGAGGGAGAGCAAGACCTAGCAGGCTGGGCTGGACGTGCCCCCGCCTGCCCGCCCCGCTAGCCTGCTCCGCGACGCTGTGGCCCCGGGACGCGGACTGTGTTCGGGCGCTGGGCGGCGGGCTCCAGGAGCTCGCACTGGCTGTCGCGAGGTCCCCGCAACGTCACTCGACCCACTGTACCCTTGTGCCGTCCCGCGAGACCCCTGCTCGCCCAAGGCGGCCTCTGAGGAAGCAGCTGTCCACGTGCGGGCTGCAGACCGGACGCCGCGGTCTCCATAGCAGGTGAGCTCTCTGGATCGCCAAACTGGAACCGCACCGAGGAGACTTAGGACCCCTGTCCACTTCTTTTCTGCAGCTCTGTGCAGTTAAATAGTTGTTGGATTGAAATAATTTTGTCTGGATCACCTTCTCGGGACCAAGAATCTGGCGGTGCACACCAACACTTCTGTTCAGCGCGGGCTGCTTTTCGTTAATGGGCAAAGGGCAGGTGGCTGGGCACCTAGCATACGCCAAGGACCCTGCGACATCCTCCAAAAACCGAGCGTCCGGGTTATCTTTCGGGCTTTCTTCCCTCTTTTTTACTTCCTCGCATTCTCTTTGAACCGGGGCGGAGCGACCTTCACCAGGGAAGGTAAATCCAAGGTGCCTTGTTGCCTCCTATTTTGGTCTCTGTGGGTGAGCTTGCACCGGCTGAAGTTTGCTCCACAAGTAACAACTTGTTGAGGATGAGAACCTCAGGCCAAAATGAAGGCGCGGAGAGATAGGAAAGGAATGTGGGGAAACCAGATCGGCTTCATTTTAGGAGAAATTTTCGTTGTAAGGGATCTGTCCGTTTTCTAAACAAATGGGTTAATCCCTCCAATCCGGAAAACTAAGGACCCTGTGTCCTTTGTTTTAAAATTGACCCTGAAGGCCCAGAAAATGAGCAAAATAAAGCATCTGTTTTAAAATTAAAGTTATTTATTTATGTGCAAAACATTATTTGAAACTCAAAAAAGAAAAAAAAAACATTTGGAGATTGCAAGGCCCTTCCATGTGGAGTTGGCCGTGAAGAGGTGCTTTTATTGTGTCTTCAGTGCCGATCTGTTTGTAGACATGATGGATGTTGTTAAAAGTTAGAATTCATTTATGTGTTAAGAGTTTTCTCTCCAGTTGTGGTAAAATCGCCAAGGACGTTTCTCTGGGATAAGCTTAGAGTAAAAGGGGGTGGATTCCTGTTTGGGTTCCCCCACCGAACTTAATGTGATTTGTAGTAAGTATCCTACCTTCCCTCAACCCCTGTTTCCTCGTTTTTTAAATGGGTGTTGGTGAGAGTGAAGGAGTTGATGGCGCAGAAATGCTACAGGCTGGTGAGGGGAGCAGGCTTTCCGACCAGATCAATCAGTAACCGCAAACGGTCGGTTGAGAGACCCACCATTGGGGCACTGCACCTTGGGATGCCTCTGGCTTTAAAGCACTCCTGAGCTCTTGAATTTGATTCAAACACCTTAAATCTGTCCTAACCACGTTCAGATGGGCTGTGGTCGATCTTTGGATTGGTAGTAGTGAATGTACCTGGTGTGTTTTTGAAATTCACTTAGGGCTTACTGATACACCCTCTGAGACGAACACGTGGCGAGACATTGTTGGTTTAATTATACATTGTTATGAAAGCAGTGCCCCTCACACACCTTAGCATTCCAGCTTCAGATGGGTCTGCTAGGTTGACTGAGTCCTGCATCTACTTATTCTCTTGCCTGTGGTGAGCCACGGAAGCTGGCTGGGTTCAGAGTATGAGACTGGGTGTCTCGGTTAGGAGTGTTGTCTTGGGAGTGTTAGTACTGTAGGTCCCTCGAGATAGACCTTATGAAGCACCGGCTTCTTCTCAGAAGCTGTCCTGCATAAGAACATGAAAAGGAGATCTTACACTCATCTAAGCCACTTTATTTAACATCCTTTTAAAAGCCCAAATTAGCAACATCATTTGAGCCGACATCTCGAGTTTTGTTGAGATTCTGTCTGCTTTCGATTCTGATGTTCCTAAAACCACCAGATCATAACAGTCTGGGTTATATTTGTTTTTGTTAGTCTTTTCCTTTTTGCACCTCCAGTTAGAAGAAAACTGTGGGTTTGAACTCCCTACCCTATCTTAAAGACTTAAATTTGGCCTGTCATGCATGCTGGGTTTGGGGTTTTGGGGTTTGTTTTTTTGTTGTTGTTTTGTTTTGTTTATTTTGGGTTTTTTTTTTTTTTTTTTTTTTTTTTTTTTTTTTTTTTTTGCTTTTTTTGGGGGATTGGTTTTGTTTTTTATCTTTTGCCAAAGATGTATCCAAAACCTTTGTGGAGCCAAGACGAGATGGTACACACCTGCCATGCCAGCACTTGGGAGGCTGAGGCAAGACAATGCAAGGTGGAGGAGGCCTTAGAGTGACCGTGTCTCAAAAAAAAAAAAAAAAAAACTTAATCAATGTAATTTATGCACCAATTATCATGTGCTTTAAAAGAGTGACTTCCTCTGGGTGGGGGCTATATAGCTCAGCGGTCAGATCATTTGACTAGAATGCACAAGGCTCTGGGTTAGACACCCAACACTATAAAAATAAATCAGTAACTTAAGTAAATCAAACACACATACAGAACAATTATTGTCATGTGCCATGCCTTCGTACACATTAAGGTAAGATAGTGATTGATATGCAGTTATTTTACTGAGATTTTATTTTAGGGTTCTCATACCAGAAGATACCAATATTAGCAGGAGGAATATAATAACACTGATCTATGAGAGATACTAGAAGAGAGTTTCAATGGGAAATGGTTTTAGTGGAAAGCTTCTTATAATTGAGTTTACTGAAGCATTTTTGCATACAACAAAATGTGTTGAACTGTTACATTAAAATCTATACGTTTTATCACACAAAGTAGATTTCAGTTACTATGGAAGTTACTTTAAGATCTCAAGGAAGGTTGCCAAGGCTTATTGTGTTTTGTAAAAATAGAGAAAATCAAGAAAAACTAGTAGAAAGTGAAAACCAAGACTGATACATTATACTGACTATATATATATACCCCAGTAGAGAAAAGAAAATAACGGAACTTTAGATAGTTGGGGTTATTTTTATAAGTCTTTTTGTATATATATTTAGGATCCTAATTTAATATCTAGGTACCAGGAAACTTACAGAATTCTTTGAACAAAAAAATCTAAAATAAAAATATAAAAATGAAAACCAATGGCTCTTCTCTGAGGACTTGCTGGCACCTTCCAGTGTCCCCTGCCATTCTGATCTATGTTTGTCTTTTGTCCCTGAAGACACCTGCCTGGACCACAATGCTGTCATCAGGTGACTTTACATCTGCATCCTGGGAGCTTGTGGTCCGAGTTGACCATGCAAATGAAGAGCAGCAGACAGACGTCACGCTGAGGGTGTCTGGGGACCTGCATATTGGGGGAGTGATGCTCAAGCTGGTGGAACAGATGAGTGAGTCGTTCCTTCTCCATGGTTATTCTGCGTTTGAACCCTTCTGTGTGACCTCCCTATTCCATCACATCCCATGGCTAGCCCTAGATTTCCTGACAGCATGTTCCTCCTCCCCACCTCTATATACATGTGTGTGTGTGTGTGTGTGTATGTGTGTGTGTGTGTGTGTGCGTGCGTGTGTAAAGGAGATATAATGCCATGCTCCCACAAGGTCAAGGCCCATCCCACCAGACAGCACGGTGATCTTAGGTGACTGGCATTGACTACAGAGTCCATTCTTTGTAAACACTTGATAATTTCATGCTTGCTGTCAATGTGTCATTTCATACTTGCCCACCAAGAAAGAGAAGTCTTCTTCTGGCCTTAGAGTTTAATGTCTTGTTTTCTGTTTCTTTGAGGCCCTGGATGCTGGCCTCTCATTTACCCTGAGACAAAGCTCTTTTCTAAGTGCATCTTGAATGGAAGGCAACATGTATGTGGGAAAGTGTATTGTGAGGCTCAGGTTAGTGAATGAATGTCCATATTCACATGATCGTCACCCAAATCGAGGAGGAACATCACCTGCACCCCCTCTCAAGCCCACACTTGCTACTCACTCCCCATTGCTGCTTCACTAAGGGCAACCACCACCCTGGCCTCTCACTTTCCTGTTTTTGACTTTCATATAAATGGGCTTATAAAAGATATACATTATATAGCTGCTTTCTTTGACTTAATTTTATGTTTGAAAGAAATCCATATTGTTGCATTTGTTTATCTAATTTTGTTGCTAAATAACATTCTATTGTATGAACCTACCACAATTTATCCACTTAACCCTTGATGAACATTTCAGTTATTCCATTTTCACTTCATATTGGTGGTAGAATATAATATCTCTTAATAAACATTTCTTTTGAGGATTAGATTAGTTCATTTATTTGTTGTTATAACAAAATACCTGAGGTTAGGTGACTGTGAAGAAAAAGAGGGTTATTTTGGCACATGGTTCTGGCCAAAGGGCTAGGGACTACCTCTGATGCTAGAAGACTGAAAGGCTCTCAAAACAGCATGAGGTATCATGTAGCAAGGGGTGTGTGTTTGAGGGTGAGGGGGCAGTGTGCATTCACATGTGTGTCTCTACCTGGGTTTTCCCACTTTGTTGTAAAGGCAACAAATTCAACCAGAGGCTGCATTTTAGGGGTCACACCTAATCCTACTTACTTTCCAAAGGCTCCCCCTCCCAATACTGTGGTCAGATTAAATCTCTACCTTCTTCATCCCTAACAGTGAGGATCAACCCTCAACTCATAAAGCCTTGGGGGACCCTCAAGCCATATCCCAACCACAGCATATATATTCTATGCCACAGAGGACAATTACTGATCCATCACCTTCCAAAATAATTTGATGCTTCCACTAAGAGCATGGAGAGAAGGGTTTTCTAATTCAAGAAGGGGCAGAGTTCCCTGAGAGAAAAATAACAAGTAAATTAAAATGTTGATGTCTCTCAAGGCCAGCCTGGTCTGCAGAGTGAGTTCCCAGACACCCAGGGTTACACTGCCACCCGGGAAAAAAAAAGAAAGAAAGAAAGATTGAACTTACTTCACACTGACCAAAGGAAATCTCACCTTGATACTAATGCTGAAGGAAGGTCTGGGTGTGGAGGCACACGCAGACGGGGAGAATGTGCAGCTCTGACGTCAGCACGAGTGCTCTGCACACCGCAAATATAAAACTGCTAGAGAGATGGGCATGCGGAGAAGAGTGACCTGTCAGCTTTCCGTGTTCTGTGTGGCCCGTGGGGACCATCACTGCTCTCTTGACATCCAGTAGTACAAGAATTAATTTCTATAAGATACTGCGATTGATTAAGCAATCAAGATTGATGCATAGAGCACATGGGGGTGTGGCTTAGCATTCATTACAGCAAAAGTTTTGTTTTGTTTTGTTTTCATGATTAGGACTTAGGAGTAAATAAGAGTAGAGTTCAGGCATCAATTGTCCCCCTGCCCCTCCTGGGAGACTTTGGAAGGAAGCTAAGAACTGTAGAGCCTTGAACCATAAAAAGAGATTATAAGCTAAAGGTTAGAACTTCACCCGCCATGAGTAGACTGGGGTGACTGCAACCTGCGTGCTCAACTTCCTCTCATAAACTGTGTTCTCCATTTTTGCAGACATAGCCCAAGACTGGTCAGACTTTGCTCTGTGGTGGGAGCAGAAGCGCTGCTGGCTTCTGAAAACGCACTGGACCCTGGACAAGTGTGGAGTCCAGGCCGACGCCAAGCTTCTCTTCACCCCTCAGCACAAGATGCTTCGCCTTCGACTGCCCAACACCAGGACAGTGCGGCTTCGAGTCAGCTTTTCTGCTGTGGTGTTTAAGGCTGTAGCTGACATCTGCAAAGTACTGAGTGAGTTCCCTGCAGGGGCCACTGTGCCCTTTAGACTCTTGGCAAAGGAAGACAGGAAAATTACTTGTGCTTTTTTACCTGCCTCAAGTCTTTGCTGGAGAAAACTCCTTGACAAGGAAGTAAACTCCCATGCCCAGGGCAGAGCACTGCAGTCCCTTCAAGTGGAATGAAAGGAAAGGAATGCCATTTGCATAAATCAGAGTAATTTCCACAAGCTTCCAATTAGTTGTTCAGATACATTTGTAAGTAGGAGTGGGCACGTTAAGTGGGTCACTCCAAACTCGTGTCTCCAAACTCCACGCAGATTTTTAAGACAAACGAAAGAGTTTTGTTAAATCTTTTATCGTGACAGACTGTGTGGTCTCTATCTTTGGCATCGCATACTTTAATGCCTTCCTTAGTACTGGGCTCCTGTAAATAATGACAAAGGTCATTTAAGAAGCTTAAACAGAAAAGCACTCTCTGGGGAGAGAGCTCAGTAAGCACAGTGTTTGCTTTATCAATCCCCAGAAACTGTGTTTTAAAAAAGATGAGCACGGTGGTATACACTTGTTAGCAGTGAGGAGGCAGAGACAGAGGGACCCCCGGGATTCACTGGACAACTAGGCTGCCCTCCTCGGCAAGGTCCAGGCCAGTGAAAGAACCCATCTCAACGAAACAAGGCAGATGGCTCCTGAGGAGCGACACCCCAGGATGTCTTCTAGCCTCACACGGATGTGCACACAAGTGCACGTGTGCCTGAAAACATACAAACGTCCGCATACATAATACACACATACTTATGAATAGAAGAATCCATATTCATATGAATATATTATGAATAGAAGCCTAATCTTTTTCTGTTTGGATTTTATGTAGCCAAGGCTTTCAGAGCCTCCTGCCTCAGCCTAAAATATACTAAGATTACCAGCCTGTGCCGCCAGGCTTACCTGACGAACTGGTGTCCCATGGTATAATATCACAGAGACAATACTACTCCAACTATTTTTTTTTTCTTTATGATACACTACTTTTTTAAATGTGTGGGTGTCTTCTTTGGCACCAAGAATATTAAATATCACCCAGCATGCGAACACAGAATATTATGTCTCACTGAGTATTCCCTCTCCCCCCCATTAAACTATAAGCTGCTTCATTCATTCATTCATTCATTCATTCACCCATCCATTCATTCAACAAATGCTCCTTGAGCCCTACTGTGCATAGGTGGGTGCATGGGCCGGTACTGTGTTGAAGGTCGCTGACATCTTGCCCTTTGAAACAGGCAGAGGCGGATAGCTGCAAATAGGCAAGGAAGAGTAGAGAGCACTAAAATGGGACAGGATGTAGAGCAAACGAAGGAAGAAGTTCACAGGTTGAGGAATGTCATGAGACATAAAGGGCTCTGATGGCCTGAAACAGGATGAGGACAGAAACACTAACTCTGCATATCAATGTCCAGCACACGCTGGCTGCCCCGTGGCTGTTTAGTGGACCATTCGATGCACGGAATATTCCACTGGGAAGTACAAGTTGCTAGAGTGTCCCTGGCATGTGGCAGGCAACTGTGAAGCCAGAGGACACTTTGTTGTTTTTGTGATTGGTAGTATTCTAGTGAGGGTGCCAACATCAAGTCAGAGACCAAATGAAAAGGTCTTTTCCACACCCTCAAAGGGACCAGGTGACACATCACAGTTGAGGGCAAGCAGTTAGCTGCTCTCCTCTCTAACTGTAGCTTTGAGAGAGAGCTCTGCTTAGCATCTCTAATCACAGCTCTTACATCGATCACTGCTAGCTCAGATCGATCTAGGAGTATGGCAGTTCCCCCTAAAGAAGAGAAGAGGCATAAATCTGATCTTCAGCGGAGTTTTGCTTTGCTATTTTATGATTAATGCTAACACTACAATATTTAAGTTGTCAGACGTGTATAAAATAGACATTTGGGATGGTCCAAGGTGTGTTTGTCACCTGATAGTCAGAGACATCCTGGCTGCTGGGGAGAGTCAGCTGCATTGCTCAGACCTCTGAGTACCAAGCAGTTTGTGAACTGACTGGATGAGAGGATCTAGGACAGCAGGTACGAGAACCCTTAAAGCAGCCACTTCCTTGGATTATAGCTGAAATGAAGGCTGCTCAGAGGATTATCATCAGCTCTGACTACAACTGTGCGGTTGGATGAGTCAAGGAAGGGCTATCACAGCTTGGTTTCTTCAAAAGTCAACTCTGAGATAAGGTCCTGATGCTAGGACATACTGTGTGGAAATAGGCCAGAGAGATTGTAGACATTCAGCTCCCAATCAGAGTGTCGCAGTGTGGGCAGCCAGGACCTCTGGGAGACAGTATAGATAGATAGACTCTGGGCTGTTCCAGGACAGTGAAGTTACAAATGAAGGAGCTACCATTGAAGACTGTGGGGAGCATGAATCTTTTCACATGGACTGTTGGAGGTGCGCAGTGCAGAACATGGCTAGCAGGCAGCACAGCCCTTGACAGACACCCAGATGCTCTCAAACTATTGGGAGTCAGGTTGGCACACATTGAAATGATGGAGACTCAGAAGGCAAAAAGGAACAGGACACCTCTAAGGGATGCAGGAAATGATGACTGTTGTATAGGGAATAAAAGGCTGCAGAGTCCACAAATCAAAAAGGATGTTGGGGCGCTTTGTGGTTATTTACAAAGCAGAGTCGGGGGAGGAAGGGAAAGAGGGAAAAATCAGTAGCCCGTGGATAACACTGAGCCACACAACACTGGATGGCAAGCCTGTGGTGAAGGCTTGGTACCATCCCCTGTGTTCTGCATGCATTTGAAATACTTTCATCATGAGTTAAAACACAAAAGGGACTAGGTTCACTAGTCTGAACCTCCTACCACTATTTGCTACCCTTATCCAACTTGGGGTGGGTGGGTCTTCGCTCCTTTCTGCTACTTCAAACCGGATGCAGTGGGTTCCATTTGCTGTCGAAATCTCCCCAGCCTGAAAGAGACCTGTCAAATTACACAGAACAGCCTTGAGTCTGGGAAGGAATCCTTTTTCTTTTTAGTTTTCTTGCTTTTTGTCTTTGTCAGGTGTTACTTTGTTTCATTTTAGATATCAGAAGACCAGAAGAACTCTCATTGTTAAAGCCTTCTGGTGACTATTGTAAAAAGAAAAAGAAAAAAGAAAAAAATAGTAAAGAGCCAGTGATTGAAGACATCCTGAACCTGGAAAGTTCTTCAACAAGCTCAGGTTCCCCAGGTAAGGGGCTGCTGTTTAACCTTCTGATGGTATGACGGTAGACCGCAAGGGGAAACCAGACTCTCTCTCTCTCTCTCTCTCTCTCTCTCTCTCTCTCTCTCTCTCTCTCTCTCTCCTTCCCTCCTCCTCCCTCCTTCCTCCTTTCCTCTCTCTCTCTCTCTCTCTCTCTCTCTCTCTCTCTCTCTCTCTCTCTCTCTCTCTCTCTCCAGGACTCTTGAAGCAACAAAGGGAATCTATGTCTCCCCTTCTTCCTTTCTCTTGCCCCTCCCTCCCTCCACTTTTCTCTCCAAGCAAAGAAGGATCAACTTAATATCCCATTAAGTTTAATATCTCATTAAGTTAAAGAAGTTTTAAACTGGCCTGGAGAGGTAGCTCAGTGGTTAAGAGCACTGACTGCTCTTCCAGAGGTCCTGAGTTCAATTTCCAGCAACCACATGATGGCTCACAACCATCTGAAATGGAATCTGATGCCTCTTCTGGTGTGTCTGAAGACAGCTACAGTGTACTTATATATAATAAATAAATAAATAAATCTTTTTTAAAAAAAAGAAGTTTTAAACTTAGACTCTTACAAAGGTATGCTTAGTAACTCATGGTTTTAATTGTGTATCATATGTTGTAAAATGCTGGTATATACAGCCATGAATTGTGGATGAAAAAGTAAATTTTAGAAAGAAAATAATTTGGATCATTCAAGTATATTTCTCTTTTTCTGGTTTGTCTTTGTGTGACTCTTTCTTAAGCAGTTTTCATTGGCTTGTATGGGGAAGGCAGGTAAGGATTCTGAGAATATATATACCCTTTCTTTCCATATCAAAACAACTTCACTAGCTTTCTTGTACTATGGAGGGCTGTCTTGTATAGTGTATTCCAATGCAAAGAATAAAAGGAGAATTTGAGCAGTGTTCAGAGTGAGAGTCAGGTTAGCATTTACTTTGTTCTTAAAAGTAGCAAACACAGCCCTTTGCTGTCTGAGACATTTTGTATCGATGTTCTCAGTTCCCTAATGGCAGAAGACAAGAGAACTTTGAATGGTTAGAACTTGCCAACATTTATATGTGTTGATTTTGGGAAACTTTTACATGTCTGAGATCCCAGGACTGGAAGATCCAGGTAAGATCTTTACCTGTGTGTGCCTGGCATCCCTACTATCCTGATCCTGGCACATTTAAATCAAAATTGTTTCAGTATAACTTTTTCTAAAGATTCCTAAGATAAATCATCTATCACCGTGTCTCTTTCCTTGCCTCATAGTAAGCCCTGGCTTGTACAGTAAGACCATGACACCCACATATGACCCCATCAACGGGACACCAGCCTTATCCACTATGACTTGGTTTGGTGACAGCCCTTTGACAGAGCAAAACTGCAGTGTTCTGGCCTTCAGCCAACCTCCTCCATCACCAGAGGTGCTCGCCGAAATGTTCCAGCCTCGATCTTTGGTTGACAAAGCCAAGATGAATGCAGGGTAAGGATAGGGCTCCATCTTCCTCCTGGTGTTCATGCATTAAGAAACGTCAAAGAGCTGGGGACTGTCTTAATGTGGGAGCTTATCAGCATGAACGTTGTGCCTCTTAGCAAAAGTCAAAAGGCTAACTTTAACAGGAAAAAAAAAGATGAATTGAGATTGAAATGGTCTCATTTTAACTTTAAAGGGTGACAAAACTACTGTAGTCAAATAACTTGATGTCTTCCTGTCCATAACTATGCCTCTTGCTGTTGCCGGTATGAAAAGAGTTTTGGGGAAATAGAAGGTAACTTATAAAAATGGTGCCCCTTATGAACCTCTTAGAGACATTAAAGGTGGTCAACCTGGCTTATGCTGTATTTTAGAGAACACTGCTTCTCTCTATTTAAAATTAAGCTACATGACTATAAAGATGGCTCAGTGGTTAAGAGCACTGACTGCTCCTCCAGAGGTCCTGCGTTCAATTCCCAGCAACCACATGGTGGCTCATGACCATCTATAGTGGGATCTAATGCCCTCTTTTGGCACACAGCTATACATGCAGATAGAGCACTCATACATAGAATAAATAAACTAAAATAGAATTAAGATGCAACATTGTTCACATTTAAATGTTCAGTAGCCACGTCTGGCTGAAGGCTAATGCATTGCACAGCTCGTGTGATTTTTCCCATGTCTGCAAAAGGATCTACGAGGCATGTCCAACCCATGGCCTGTGGGATACACATGCACAAGATAGCCGCAAATACAGCACAACACAAAATTACAAAGGTCCTTGAATTATGAGTTTTAAATTTTATTTTGTTATGTAGTTGTGTAGTTCTCGATCATGAACTTCGTAGATGACAATGCTGTGCTGCTTGTCAAAAGACTGGACTGGACACTGGTTAAGCTAGACCTAGCTTTGGGTTGACCACAGTGGAGCAACAGGGCAGCAGTTAGAGACAGAGACTTGCATGCTGGCTCCACCATGGAGCTCTACCCTTGCCTAGATCATAAAATTCACAGAGACTTGGTCGCCTCATCTGCTACACCAAGGTAGTGACAGACATGATGAGATGTGTCTATAATTCCAGCACTCGGGAAGCAGGAGGATCACAGGTTCAAAGCCAGCTTGGAGTACACGTGAGATTCTGTCTCCAAAAAAAAAAAAGGAAGGAAAAAGGAGGGAAAGGGAGAGAGAGGAAAGAAAGAAAGAGAGAGAGAGAGAGAGAGAGAGAGAGAGAGAGATAGAGAGGGAGGGAGAGAGAGAGGGAAAGGAAAAGAAGAAAAGAAGAGAAAAACACTAGATATCAACCCCCATAGCTCGTTTACTTTCATGTGTCATTAAGAATATTTTTTAACTTAAGAACAGTAAGGTGAGGTGCAAATTATAAGCCCTTATGTGCTCATTGGTTTTGTTGACATTGTTTCCCATGCCCATGGATGTATGTAATGTGTAACTCAGTGTGGTGGGTATGCATAGAAAGTGAGCTGGCTTTTAAACCCTAACCCGTTGTTTCCTAGCTGGCTGGACTCCTCGAGGTCCCTTATGGAGCAAAGCATTCAAGAGGATGAGCAGCTGCTGTTGAGATTTAAATACTACACCTTCTTTGACTTGAATCCTAAAGTAAGAAATTGTCCTTTTGTTTCATTTGTTTTCCTTTTGTGATGTGCTGGAGGACACTTTTCCTAAGTGCAAGCCAGGACCACATGGTGGCCTACACAAGACACCCCACCACAGTGTAAAATGTCTTTAGTAGAAAGGGATCATCTAAGAAAAGAGCACGGGCAAATCTCTACCTGACGCTTATTAGGAAAGTTAATGAGAGTTGAGATGAATCCTTCAGACTTCTGTCTCTTTCCTGCTTACAAGAAAGCTGTTTGTAGAGCGAAGTGTCAGCCGCTACCTGGCCCATTACAGAAAATATGAATGAAACAGTGTGGTCTCTGTGTGGCCAGGCAACCTCCCTGCATCAGCCCTGTGCAAGCTTGTGCCTCCTGCTCTTCCTCCTCCTCTTCTTCATTTCTCTCTGAGCATTTGTGTGAGGAGCTTGTCCCTGCCTTTCTCTACACTTTTCGCCCCTGCAGCAATACCTCTGCCCTCTTGGTTGATTTATACCTATCTTTCAACCACTGCCAGTCTCAGTTCCCTGCCTTCCCTACTGAATTTCTTCCAAAAACAAAGAACAACAAAATAAGCAAAACAAAATAAAACCGATGTATGGTGAGGTGGAAGGGGGTGTGTCTGAGGGCCCATACTGAGGCATCCCTTTCCCCTGAGGTTACCAGCCATATGACAGACATAGTATGGAATAGAGTTTATTTAGGGCATGGGGAGGGGAGTTGAGGAGGTAGTAGAATCAGAGAAAAGAAGAGAGAGAGAGAGAGAGAAAAGAAGAGAGAGAGAGAGAGAGAGAGAGAGAGAGAGAGAGAGAGAGAGAGAGGAGAGGCCTTCTAGGAACATGTTGAGAAAGGGAGGAAGGGAATAGGGAGAGAGGGTCAGAGAGGGTAAGAGAGTAAGAGGGAGTGAGGGGGCAAACAGCCCCTTTTATGGTGAGTCAGGCACACCTGGCTGTTGCCAGGTAACTGTAGGGTGGATCCTAGAAAGAATGCTAACAATATGTTCTTAATTGAATAAGTAATAAAACCCCAGTAGTCATTGTAAGTCAAAATGCAAAACAGTGTAGCTTCTGTGGAAAGCAAAGCTGCAATATCTATCAGAATTACAATGCTACTTTGACCTGCAAATCTATTCATAGTGTAGTGGTACTTATGTAACTTTATACATTACTACCATAGGTTATTACTGCGTAATTGGTTTTCAAAAATGATTGGAAACCACCTAAATGTCCATCAGTAAAGAATTGCTTTAGTATGTTATGACACACTTAGACCTTACCGTTGTTAAAAAGAATGGGACAGCTCATTTGGGTTTTATTTTGTTTTGTTTTTGTGAACACTTTTAAATATGTTTAAAACATGTGAATTAGGGAAAGAAATTTTCTCTTCTAGCTCTGACAGTCCACACTGTCATGTTTTGTAAGCAATGAGAACATTGGAGGACCCCAGGATACTGACCTCCATCCCCAGCAGTCAGAGAATCTTGTGGTTAAACAGTAAACTTTCTTGAGAACATGGAAATGATGATTCAGGTTTATTGCCCTGTGCGTCGTGGTTGGCCTGGGGGGAAAGCTGAGCTATGAGACAGACAGAACTAGGAATGGGTGTAACAGAGATGGCAGAATCCAACCGTGCCCTCCAAGATGTGAGGTCCTAGGTTTAGACAATCGGGAGACAGAAAAATAAAGGCTAAGCATTGACCGAGTAGCCCGTACACAGTGTCCTGGTTGTTACTATTGCTGGGATGAAACACCATGACCAAAGCAACTTGGGGGAGAAAGGGTCTAATCGGCTTATTCTTCCATATCACTGTTCATCCAAGGAAGTCAGTGCAGGAACTCACATAGAAGGACATAGAGGCAAGAGGTGACACTGAAAGCCATGGGGCGGGGGTGCTACTTGCTGGCTTGCTCCTCATGGCTTGCTTGTACTTTCTTAGAGAACCCAGAACCACCAGTTCAGGTATGGCATCACCCATAACTGGCTGGGCCCTCTCCCATTAATCACTGATTAAGAAAATGACCTCCAGACTTGCCTCCAGTCTAATAGAGATGTTCCTTCAGTGCGGCTCCCTCCTCTCTAGTGACTTTAGCTGGTGTCAAGCTGACATAAAACTATCCAACATACTCACTAAAGAAAGAGTTGTTCCTAATTAGTGGAGAAGAGATCAAAGTATTCTCAGAGATCGAAACCTACAGGACGCCTCAGATTGACCTACAGATTGGTGCCTCAACACCTGCATGGGAAAACCAGCCTCTGGGAGGGAAACCTCAAAGCCAGGCAGGAGCAATAGAGAGGCTCTGAACAGCTCTAGGGGCAGGGCTTGGCCAGCACTGAGCCCTTATTCTGGCTCCTGTTGATTTCCTACTGTTAACTTGTAACTGGATAATTGTAGTTTAATGTGTTTTACATGCCATTATTTTAATTTGGCTTGTGCAGCATGTCAAGATGTTCAGGTATGGGAACTTTTATTACACTTTTAAAATCTTTATTAACTACTCTGAAGAAAGCCTTGCTGAGCGGCCTGTCCCACCGAGTCTCTGAAGTATTAGTACCTAGATATACTAGGACTGAGGGGCTGACCAACATCGAGGTTGACAGCTTGTTGGTCAAATGTAAGTTTTGGCTGTTTTGACATCACTATTTAGATTTTGTCTATAATCTATGAAATGAAACAGGATTCGTGTGTGTGTGTGTGTGTGTGTGTGTGTGGTAATGGCTGCATGGCTTTTAACTTTGTTTGTTTTTTGAGAGGAGACTGGCTATGGTGCACAGGTTGGTCTCTTAACTCCCATGCTCCTGCTTCAGGCTCCCTTATATCTGAGATGATAAGCATATGCCACCACACCTGGATGCATGTTTACTATACATGTTAATTTCTTTTAGTTGTAAAGTCTTGATTGAACAAAAATGCATGTACTCATTTTCTGGAAGTCAGGGATCATGGCACATGTCTGTAATTCCAGCATGTGGCTTTCCTACTTACCATTATCAGGGCTATCCACTGGTCTGGGCTTGCTTCACAGTTACACATCCCCTATTGCCTCTATTCTTAACAGGTGTAAGATTAGTACAAAGTGGGGGAGGGAGCCAGTGCTAACCAGCTCTCGAAGAGTCTACTAAGGTCCTCATGAGTATTTTCCATTACTCCTTCATGTTTTCTTTATGAATGTCTTCTAAGTATATAGTATAATGTATAGCTATTATACAAAAAAAAATCCAAGTCGGGCATCTTTTCTAGTGTTTAAATGACCATCTTGTCTTCTCTGTGAGACACCTGATTATGTTTGTTCTGTATCCTTATGGATTGTCTGATTTTTACATTCATTCATTCATGGGAATGGTTTGTATTCATGGATATTATCTTTTCTATTTATCGAAATACATTCTTTCAGTCTTTATCTTATAACCTTGAAAATATATGTCTCATTGTAAATGCCTAATTTTATGTGTCAGGTCTACTTTATACATTATAACTTTTTAGGCATCTTGTCTTATGTAAAACCTCCTCCCCAGGTAGTGTGGTTCAATAGTAGAGCATGCAACTAGCATGTGCCAGGTTCTAGGTTCAATCCCAAAACCAAAAAGAGAGAGTAAAACAGGAAGAAGAGGGGAAGGAGGAAAGGTGAGAAAGGAGGAGAAACAGAACCCATGCAGTGGCCATTTGAGCAATGATTTTTATGTACCCACAAAATTGTTCAACCATAACCATGCTGTTGTGGTTACTGTGTTTCATGTCTGCGCTATCTTTCTAAGTCTCTCTCTCTCTCTCTCTCTCTCTCTCTCTCTCTCTCTCTCTCTAAAATTTTATTTTTTCTTGGATATTTTATGTATTTACATTTCAAATGTTATCCTCCCTCCCCCTGCTTCTATGGGGATTCTCCCACTCCTACCTCAACACCCTGGTATTCCCCTACATTGGGAAAACGAACCTTCACAGGACCAAAGGCTTTTCCTCCCTCTGATACCCGACATGGCCATCATCTGCTACATTTGCAGCTGGAGTCATAGTCTTCTTGGATGGGTAGAATTTGAAGATCAGCTTCATCTTTGACTGCCTATTATCTACTGCCTATTTTTACTCTCAATAGAAACGTCATAGAGGAAAGACTATGATACCTGAGCTGAATCGATTTGGCTGTTTGAGGAAACTCTGCAAATATTTAGGGAAAGTTCCTTCTGACCTCAGAAGTCAAAAGAGGCAATGGGCAGGGGGAAGATAGCAGACTCCTTGCAGTTGTCTGAGCTAGACTTTAGAGTATGTGATTCACAGAGATTGGCCTCAGTTATTCAAGAACTTCAGTGCTGTGGAATATAAATAGATACACACACACACACACACACACACACACACACACACACATCTTTTTCTTTCTTTTTTCTTTTTTTTATTGGATTTTTTAAATTTATATTCCAAATGTTATTCCCTTTCCCAGCAGACATAAGCCCCCTATCCCCTACCCCTCCCCTTCTTCTATAAGGTTCTTCTATAAGGGTGTTTCCCTTCCCATCCACCCTCCCTTCCCTCCCCCCCCCAACATTCCCCTACACTGGGGAGTCCAACCTTGGCAGGACCAAGGACTTTTCCTTCCACTGGTGCCCAACAAGGCCATCCTCTGCTACATATGCAGTTGGAGACATGGGTCAGTCCATGTACAGTCTTTGGATAGTGGTTTAGTCCCTGGGAGCTCTGGTTGGTTGGCTTTGTTGTTCTTATAGGGTTATGAGCCCCTTCAGCTCTTTCAATCCTTTCTCTAACTCCTTCAACAGGAGTACCATTCTCAGTTCAGTGGTTTGCTGCCAGCATTTGCCTTTGTATTTGACATGGTCAGGCTGTGTCTCTTAGGAAAGAGACATCTATATCCCGTTCCTGTCAGCATGCACTTCTTAGCTTCATCAGTCTTATCTGGTTCTGGTGTATAAATATGGGCCACATGTGGGGCAGGCTCTGAATGGCAGTTCCTTCAGTCTCTGCTCCAAATTTTGCCTCCCTCTCCCCTCCTATGAATATTTTTGTTCCCCCTTTTAAGAAGGCATGAAGCATCCACATTTTGGTCATCCATCTTCTTGAGCTTCATGTGGTCTGTGGTTTGCATCTTGGGTAATTTGAGCTTTTGGGCTAATATCCACTTATCAGTCAGTGCATACGAGGTGTGTTTTTTTGTGGTTGGGTTACCTTACTCAGGATGATATTTTCTATTTCAGTCCATTTGCCTATGAATTTCATGAAGTCATTGTTTTCGATAGCTAAGTAGTACTCCATTTTGTAGATGCACCACATTTTCTGTATCCATTCCTCTGTTGAAGGGCATCTGGGTTCTTTTCAGTTTCTGGCTATTATAAATAAGACTGCTATGAACATAGTGGAGCATGTGTCTTTGTTGTATGTTGGAGCATCTTTTGGGTATATGCCAAGGAAAGGTATAGCTGGTTCCTAAGGTAGTGGAATGTCCAATTTTTTGAGGAACCTCCAGACTGATTTCCAGAGTGGTTGTACCAGTCTGCAATCCCACCAACAATGGAGGAGTATTCCTCTTTCTCCACATCCTCGCCAGCATTTGCTGTCACCTGAGTTTTTGATCATAGCCATTCTGACTGGTGTGAGGTGGAATCTCAGGGTTGTTTTAATTTGCATTTCCCTGATGACTAAGGATGTCGAGCATTTCTTTAGGTACTTCTTAGCCATTCGATAATCCTCTGCTGAGAATTCTTTGTTTAGCTCTGTACCCCATTTTTAATAGGGTTATTTGGCTCTCTGGAGTCTAACTTCTTGAGTTCTTTGTATATTTTGGATATTAGCCCTCTATTGGATGTAGGATTGGTAAAGATCTTTTCCCAATTTGTTCATTGCCATTTCATCCTAATGACAGTGTCATTTTTGCAGTTTTATGAGGTCCCATTTGTCAATTCTTCATCTTAAAGCATAAGTCATTGATGTTTTGTTCAGGAAATTTTCCCCAGTGCCCATGTGATCAAGACTCTTCCTCACTTTTTCTTCTACTAGTTTGAGTGTATCTGGTTTCATGTGGAGGTCCTTGATCCACTTGGACTTAAGCTTTGTACAGGGTGATGAGAATGGATCGATTTGCATTCTTCTACATGCTAACCTCTGGTTGAACCAGCACCATTTGTTGAAAATGCTATCTTTTTTCCATTGGATGGTTTTAGCTTCTTTGTCAAAGATCAAGTGACCATAGGTGTGTGGGTTCATTTCTGGGTCTTCAATTCTATTCTATTGATCTACCTGCCTGTCTCTATACCAATACCATACAGTTTTTATCACTATTGCTCTGTAATACTGCTTGAAGTCAGGGATGGTGATTCCCCCAGATGTTCTTTTATTGTTGAGTATAGTTTTCACTATCCTGGGTTTTTTGTTATTCCATATGAATTTGCAAATTGCTCTTTCTAACTCTATGAAGAATTGAGTTGGAATTTTGATGGGGATTGCATTGACTCTGTAGTTGCTTTTGGCAAAATGGCCATTTTTACTATATTAATCCTGCCAATCCATGAGCCTGGGAGGTCTTTCCATCTTCTGAAATCTTCTTCAATTTCTTTCTTCAGAGACTTGAAATTCTTGTCATAAAGATCTTTCACTTGCTTGATTAGAGTCATACTAAGGTATTTTATATTATTTGCGACTATTGTATAAAATTTGACTATTGTATAAATTTGTATAAAATGACTATTGTCATTTCCCTCATTTCTTTCTCAGACTGTTTATCCTTTGAGTAGAGGGAGGCTACTGATTTGTTTGAGTTAATTTTATACCCAGCCACTTTTGCTGAAGTTGTTTATCAGGTTTAGGAGTTCTTTGGTGGAATTTTTGGGGTCACTTAAGTATACTATCATACCATCTGCAAATAGTGATATTTTGACTTCTTTCTTTCCAATTTGTATACCTTTGGCCTCCTTTCATTGTCTGATTGCTCTGGCTAGGACTTCAAGTACTATGTTGAAGAAGTAGAGAGAGAGTGGGTAGCCTTGTCTAGTCTCTGATTTTAATGGGATTGCTTCAAGTTTCTCTCCATTTAGTTTAATGTTAGCTACTGGTTTGCTGTGTATGGCTTTTACTATGTTTAGAAATGGGCCTTGAATTCCTGATCTTTCCAGGCCAGGACTTTTATCATGAAGGGGTGTTGAATATTGTCAAATGCTTTCTCAGTATCTAATGAAATGATCATGTGGTTTTTTCTTTGAATTTGATTATATAGTAGATTATGTTAATGTATTTCCGTATATTGAACCATCCCTGCATCCCTGGGATCAAACCTATTTGATCATGATGGATGATCCTTTTGATGTGTTCTTGGATTCGGTTTGCGAGAATTTTATTGAGTATTTTTATGTCATAAGGGAAATTGGTCTGAAGTTCTCCTTCTTTGTTGGATCTTTGTGTGGTTTAGGTATAAGTGAAATTGTGGCTTCATAGAAGGAATTCGGTAGTGCTCCTTCTGTTTCTGTTTTGTGGAATAGTTTGGACAGTTATTGGTATAAGGTCTTCTATGAAGGTCTGATAGAACTCTGCACTAAACCCATCTGTTCCTGGGCTCTTTTTGGTTGGGAGATTTTTAATAACTGCTTCTATTTCTTTAGGAGTTATAGGGTTGTTTAGATGGTTTATCTATGCCTGATTTAACGTTGGGACCTGGTGTTTGTCTAGAAAATTGTCCATTTCCTCCAGATTGCACCTCTTTTTCTTTCTCTAGTATGATGCTGTCCGAATTAACCAACTCTACGAGCAAGCCAGATGGGCTGTTCTCCTGGAGGAAATCGACTGCACAGAAGAAGAAATGTTGATCTTTGCAGCTCTGCAGGTTATGGGATGTCTGCGGCTTTTCCTGGGAGGGGGGAAGAATTCTAGTTTGTTCTGGTTAAAGCACACTGTCTGTTTCTTTGAAGAAAGAAATGAAAATTAGGAGAGTAGGTTTCCATGTAAAATGTTCCTTGCCTTCTCCATGTGTACACTACTGTGTAAGGCAATTATTCTGCATCCCCAGTCACTTGCCTCCACAGACACAGCGACAAGGCAGAACAAGGTTTGACCACAATTGTGAATCTCACAATTAGTTTGATTAGATGCCATTTCTCTGAGCGGACAGACTTCCTTCCAGAAGGTATTCAGGATTTGAGGGAAATTCTCAAAAAAGAAGAGATGGTTAATGATCCATTTGTGGCTGTAAGATTTCTAAAATCTCTGCCTTGAGCAAGGTGAGGTAGAGCACCCCTCTAATTCCACTGTTTGGGAGAACTGAATCATAAGTTCAAGGGCAGTTGAGGCTACCTAGAGAGTTTGAGACTAGCCTGAACAGTCTAGAACTTCTGACAAGATTCTGTCTCAAGAACATACATTAATTTAAGTAAATTAAATAAAAATAAAGTCTCTGCTTATGTTTTAGTATCACATCAGCAAGCTGTCGCTGTGTGCTGAAATACAGGACTTTGCAACCAAGTCTGAGGTTGATGAGGTAGAAGCAGCATTGTCAAGTTTGGAAGTGACCCTCGAAGGCGGGAAGGCGGACAACACTTTGGTACGATCACTTCTGTTAACTCAGAATTTGTTCTAGCGAGTACAAATTGGAGCTAAGAGAACATGTCTTCCAAGAAGAAAAATATGCTGCTCATGGGACAAGCTTAGTTAGCAAGAACTGGCTTCTCTTGGGTTAGCTCTACGAGGGATCATTAGGAGAATTTTATCACCACCAACCGAAACTGTTGTATTGCATTTCTTCCTGGGGATCGATCAGTTGGCACTGTATGTGGTGAAATTACCGTGAGCTCCACTACACTAGCAAAAAACATGGAGTTGGTCCTTTAAGTCTAGAAAGAACCGTACAGTCTATGGCACAGGGAACCTGTGGGGGTGAAGAAAAGGCTTTAAAAGCCTTGGTGTCTGGTCTTACGTTGCCACTGTGTAAGGCTGACAGAGAGGATGGCTTTTCCCTAGGACAATGGTTCTCAACCTATGGGTTGTGACTGCTTTGGGGGTTGAATGACCTTTTCACAGCTGTCACATCTCAGATACTCTGCAAATCAGATATTTACATTACAATTCACTGCAGCAGCAAAATTATAGTTAGAAAGTAGCAACAAAAAAAATTTTATGGCTGAGGGGGGTCACCCAGCAGGAGGAACTATATTAAAGAGGCCCAGCATTAGGAAGGTTTTAGGATATCATCGAACACTCCTAAACGTTTTTCATTTCAGGAACCAAAACCCTCCAGTCATACCTTAGGAGGAAAACTGGTTATCACTCTTGACCCCTCACCTCAGAGGTGCTGGCTGGATACAGACTTGCAATGCCCCACTGATTTGATTCTCTTACTGAGCACTCTTTTGTTTTAACTTCTTCAACCAACGGTATAATTAATCGCATTGAATCCAAGCAGGGGGTCCTCTGAAACTGGAGCTAAGTGAGTCACCACATTCTTGCCCATTCACTGTGAGTTCTCTTATCCATACCTGCCTTAAATCGGGAAGTTGGTCTCTCAGGAGAGCAAATACTTAATGCACAAAGCAGAGCCCTGCCCAAGCAGAAGCTGAACTCCTGTTCGCCTGCCTCCTATGCTGAATATGTAACAGGAAGTTAATCCTTCTTGGGACAAATGAGAAATTCCCTCCTTCCCTGAGTAGTTTTATAAGCTGTAGCCAGCCATCAACTGCCACCTCAGAACGAACTTTGAACTAGGTGCTTTTCAGGTTTAATCAGTGACCTGGATGTTACTAGAGTCGCCCACTTTAACTTAAAACTCACAAAGGTCTGTCCATACAGATCCATTCAGACGTTAAAGACATCATTCCTAACTTGGGTTTTTAACTTAAATGATGTGCAGGTGTAAGAAATATCCGTTGATTTTTTTTCTTTTACTGCTCTTCATATTTCCTATCCTCACAAAGTTAAATAAATATATACATATTAACAAATTAATATTGTCAACCAAGTCGCCATCCAGACTTGGGAAACAGAACTTTGTCACCTGCCCAAGGGCCCCTTCTCGCTTCCCACTCAGCTTCCACTCCCCACCACCCCGACTCCCCCGTGAAAGCTACTGTATTTTACATAACTAAGGAGCTCAGTTTCTCATTTTATTTCATTTTAATTGATTCAGATTTTAAGTCTTAGTGGCAAGTGACTGACACGCTGGTTGCACAGGCTTGAACTAGCAACTCCATCTGTGAAGTTCCTGCTGGTAACTCTCATATTTCTCCTCAGGAGGACATTACTGACATCCCTAAACTGGCAGATTATCTCAAATTATTTAAGTAAGTATCTTGAAAGGGCAGAGGAATGCCCTGTAACAGACCCTCACAATCATGGTCTGGAATTGGACATAATTTCATACGGCAGGCAGGTCCCCAGGTCAAAGGTAAGCTCTGTGTTACGGGCTTTGGCATAAGGCAATAGTGTGTTGAACCTTAACTCCCTGCCATAGACCCTGGCTCCATGGAGTGGAGTTTCTATGACTCTGTGCTTTGGTTTCTTATGCTATAAAGTGGGAGTATCCTCTTCTTAAGTTTGTTGGGATGAAATGGGGCATTTGAAGAGTTTAGCACAGTGCCTGGCATACAGATGCTCACACACCAGTGTGAACATGAACAGATCAGTAAGAATGGACATGTATGCTGCCGTGGCGTTTCTGTTAGGATCTGCTTGGAAGGCTCAGGAGTGACAGCTCTGAGAGCAAGCACTTTGTTTCTGGGCTTCCAGGGAGGAGCCCATTTGTTACCCTCCGTTCACCTGCTCAGTGTTGGCCAACCTGCTACTATTTCTGTTTGCTTTAATGGGTGACCGCCACCTTTGTGATAGTGCCAAGGAGTGTTAGGTTGAAAGAAACAATGCAGTTACTGTGTCACTTTATGGCTTGTTGACTTTCCTTAACAAACTAATACTTCACTGGGGCAGCCGGCTTCTCAGAGAGCGGGGTGGGGGCGGGGAATGCAAATTGCTTTTGACAATATAAGATGCAAAGGACTTGCAAACACTAAATGGCGAATGGGGTCTACAAGAGAATCAAAAGTCCAAAGGCGTATCTGTCGCTGAGTTTCTAGTATTGGCTTGTTTAGTCTTTTGTTGTGATGATAGGGTATGAGCTCAGGGAACTTCAGTGGCAAAAGTGCCTATAATTAAAAGTGATCAGTCTAATAATATTCAGACCTTCAGGGGGACAGAGCAATTCGATGTAGCAAGTATAGCTTTATAAAACATGAGTAATTGTTTCACACAGAAATTTGGTCTTGGTAGTTTCTGAATAGAGTATAACTAGAACTTCACAAAGAGGAAGAAGAAGAGGAGGAGGGGGAGGGGGAGGAGGGGGGAAGAGGAGGAGGAGGAGGAGGAGGAGGGTAAAAGAGCCCCTTCCTGTATATGGTCTAGCATTTTACAAAGAGATGACATGTTGGACGTGACCTCTAACTCCTTCAGTTCTGTCGCCTGATGTCTTTAGCCGTAACTTATACCCAAAATCACAAAACAAAATTTGTAATACTTTCAGAATATTAACCACCAAATGATTCAATATAATCAGAGAAAGCCCAAAAAGTGTAAATTGAAAATATGATTTAAATACACTAAGAAGACCCAATTTGTATCTACTGAGAGTTCTAAAAGAAATTAGTTGAGAGAATGAAACATTCAAAAGAGAATACTTAAGAGTTTTTCATAAATGTTTAGAATATGCTTAAATTCCTGGATCATAGGTCTCTGGCAAGAAAAGCCAATAAATCAGTAAGTCTTGATAAACCCAGCCATTGATAAGGGAAAGTCTTTAACACCAGAGGGAGAACAACAGAGAGGTGGCAGCCCAGTCATGCCACACGGGTCACCAGTACAGATAGGAAGTGGTTTGTGTAGTACGGAGAGAGCATTAAGTCAGACCTTCAAGTCTACTTCCTAAAGGCCCATAAATATACACCAAACAAGATCCTTATAAACCCACATTGGAGAAAAACAGATTCATACGTCTTGGCACTACTAGGTGACATCATGTGAACAGGAAACACGGCAAAGTTGCAAGGGCCACCGCTGCTACCAGTGCCACTTAGGAGGAGAGCAAGTGGCTCTGTGAGTAGTTAATAGGAATGTTGCAGATAAAATTTGTTCAAGAGATAAGATTTGTTATGTATAGGCAAGCTACCAGACCAAGGGACTTCAGTAATACTTACACATGAGCTACAGGGCTACTTGATTCATTTCAACATAAGAGTCTTTAAATATTCTGTTATCTTTGCAATACTTTGTAAATAAATGGGGAATGATCATGAAAGCTTGGTCCCCATAAAACTAGCTGGGGGGTAGTGGCACACGCCTTTAATCCCAGCACTTGGAAGGCAGTGGCAAGAGAATCTCTCAGTTGAAGGCCAGCCTACTGTACAGAGTGAATTCTAGGACAGCCAGGGCTATTCGGAGAAACCCTGTCTCAAAAAGCCAAAAACAAAACAAAAGAAAGAAGACGGGGGCCGGGGGGAGGCTCACTGGCTTCCTGTAGCAAATGCCTGTAAGTGGTATTATGACATTTTGTTTTTCAAAAATAAATATCCCAAACTGATGACCCTGTGGACATCACTTGTAAGCCACCACACACCTCCAAAACAATAAACACTGATTTCCCCTTGAAGGAACAGTTATGAAATAGCTAGTTTTTGAACGATAGTAATGTTGTGAAAATATCGCTTTTTCAATTACTCATATTTTATGTACATAAGTGTTTTGCCTGCATGTATGTTCATGTGCCGCATACATGCCTGATGCCCAGAGAGGCCAGAAGAGGGCATTAGACACCATGGAAATAGAGTTATAAATGGTTGTGAGCTGCCATACAGGTGCAGTAAGTGTTCTGAACCGCTGAGCCAACCCTCCAGCCCCCAAAGGTAACATTTTTAAAATATTCTGCAATGTTTCCATGGTTACTCTGTTGCCAGTAATCACGCCTTGTCTTAAAAAGAGAAACAGGTTGTAGGTCTAAACATCAAATTCACAGGCGTAGAGGGTAGCACTGTGGTGTGGTCTGATCAAGGAGGAGATGAGCTGATGACAGAGGTTACCAAGGTTTGGTAAGAGAGAGTCCTAGAGGTCTCTGCAGCAGAGAGTAGCTTGCTAAGAGTATTAACCGTTTGGGCACTAAGGAGAATATGAGGGAGATGCGAGGAAACTCTGAGACGTTTCAAACACATATGGGACACTCATGGCAATGATCTCACACAGGTACCCCAAATCCATCCAGATAGGCGCGTCAGATATGCACAGGTCTTTATGTGTCAATCATGCCTCAATACGGGCTTTTTGTAATGTTTAAGCTGGCATAAGCAATGCATTGTGGCACCTTCCCAATTAAGTGTCATTACACTTTCTTCTCCTTAATGCCCCTCCTCCATCCCTCCCCGATAAAGTGCTTTTATAAAAACAGTAATGACTGAGGAGCTCGTCCAATGATAGAGTGTCTGTCTACTGTGCCAGGTCCTAGTTCAGGCCCTAAAACCATAAAAGAAGATTAAAAAGTCCGAATGCTTTTAAGACTCGGTAATGTGTATTTCCATGTTAAATATCATCTAATTCAAGAGCTACAGTGAGTTTGAAACGTACTGCTTAAACATTTTTAAATTGGTATATCCTACTTAACTTTCCTGAGTGAGTGACTGGCTTCAGAGATGATGAAAATTAATAGTTCTGTCTCAACAAATACTTGTGCAAGCAGGGCTATGGCGTCCTGGTTCAGTAATCACAGCTGGGATAAATTCATGGCTTTTTTGAGTAAGTAGCAGCTTCCTTTCTTGAAAAGGGCTACGTGTTACGTTCACTTTACATTTTTGTGTAGGTTTAATAATATTTTAGTAGTGCAGTGTTGCTGTTTATAAATATTTACCCATACATCAGGAGGCAGCTACTCAATTTTTTTAAAATGAGATGTGGCAGAGGAAGAACATGGGCCAAAGAAGCTTGGCTCCCAACTTCCGGGTCTTTGAATTAGTTTGCGCATTGCACAGCAGTGGTTCATTTCTGGCTTTTATGTTAGTGGTCTGGGGATGCAGCATGGTGGTATGGGACTTACTCAGCATGCACAAAGCCCGGGGTTTGATCCTCAATACCAATTAAAAAAAATAGAAGGGGTTGGGGAATTAGCTCAGTGGTCTAGCAAGCGCAAGGCCCTGGGTTCGGTCCCCAGCTCCGAAAAAAAAAGAAAAAAAAATAGAAGTAAAACCAGAAATTTGAAAGTTGCTTTAAAAAAATAAAGAACATGTTATCTCAAGGCCTTGATCCACTCAAATTTTGCAATGTGTTCTGTAGTCATGACTGGCATTTAACTATTGGCTGTATTTCTCATTTGCAGGCCCAAGAAGCTAATGTTAAAAGCTTTCAAGCAATACTGGTTTGTCTTTAAAGACACATCGATAGCCTACTTTAAAAATCAGGAGCTCGAACAAGGAGAGCCAATAGAGAAGCTGAACATTAGAGGTAAGAGATTCTTGCCCCTCCCTCTGATGCACACTGAAAACACAGTTTCAGCAGGATCCAGAAGAAGCTCTGAGCCTACTGCTTGCCAAACAGCAGCTCCTCTCCATCACAGGGCACGGTCATTGTGTGAAATCTGTGCTGTGTTCTCCCTTCTCATCCAGCATGTGCGGGTGTCTGGTTCAAAAGCAGTTATGTTCAGGTTGGGGATGTGACTCTGTGGTACAGCATGTATTTTTGTGCAAGGTTTGTGGTTCAATACCAAGACTGCAGAAGAGGAAAAAATGCCAAGAAATCTTGTATTTTGTTCTTAATTACATTAGTGTCCATTCTCATGTCCAAAAGTGACTGTGAGTGTATTGGTGTCTCTGCTCCCCAAGCTATTTAATCAGTCAGTATGCTCAGCTCTGTCATCATCATAGCAGAGAATCACTTCTGCTTTGATCTCTTTTAAATTCTGTATTCATACCAGGAGTGGGGAATAACAACCTGAGGCAGGGACTGGAGAGATGGCTCAGTGGTTAAGAGCACTGACTGCTCTAACAGAGGTCCTGAGTTCAAATCCCAGCAACCACATGGTGGCTCACAACCATCTGCAACAGGGATCTGGTGCCCTCTTCTGGTGTGTCTGAAGATGGCAACAGTGTACACACATATATATATATACATCTTTAGAAAAAAATAACAACCTGAGGCAGGAAGATTATAGATTCAAGATCAGCCTAAGCTACACGGAAAATTCAAGGCCAGCCTGGAACACATTGAGATCTTGGCTCAATATATGTAAGCATATGTACACATATGCATACATGTACATATGTGTATATGTATATATGTATGCTTACGTATATGTATGTATGCCTGTGTGATTATTTCTAACAAGATACCCAATATCATCCTAAAAATAAATTCAATTTTAAAAGAAAATAATAAAATCATATTTTTATCTATGTTGTCTATAAGCCTAGTTAGTTTTCCTTGAATTATTGTTATTAGTTGCTCCTCTGGCTTTCGCTTATGGTCAAGCAAAGACTTTATGTCGACATTTATTACAACAGATTTCTCAGCACTCAGTTTTGCCCCTCCTTTTTCTTCTTCAGGCTGTGAAATTGTGCCAGATGTGAATGTAGCAGGGAGAAAATTTGGAATCAAGTTACTAATCCCTGTTGCTGACGGAATGAATGAAGTGTATTTGAGATGTGACCATGTAAGTAAAGCCCCTAAGTCTCATCGGTTCCTCTGTATCAGGAGCAGGGGCTGATGAGATGGCTCAGTGAGTAAAGGTGACTGCTGTCAAGCTACATGATCTGAGTTCAATTCCCTGGACTCATAGAGTAGAAGGAAAACGCTGGATCCCCCAGCTTGTCTTCTGACATCTTCCACTCATGAACTGGGATACACATCACACTTACCCACCCACACACACACAAAAATAAATACATCGTATATACATACATACATACATACATACATACATACATACAATTTAATGCTAGAACAAAGCACACAGATAAGTTATCGATTTTCATATGGTTAAATCCCATAAGCACATCACAAACTAAAATTACTGTTCACCCAAAATAGCATTTAAAACACCTAACCTACAAACACCCCAGCTTAGCCTACCTTAGCCATGCTTGGAACACATACATTAGCCTACACCTAGACCACCTAAGACCAAACCTATTTACAGCGAAGCACTAAACACTGTGTGTAAAGCATTGAATTCTCCACTGAGAGGGAGAACTAACGATCATTAAACCATGTTTTCACATCACGGCAGAACTGAAGGCTTCTCCATAGAACTGTATAAATGGCGGCCATATAGAAAGTGTCTCAAGCTGCAGCTCTATAACAGACACGTGCTGCACTGATGCTCCAAAAACCCCTGAATTTGGGCTGGAGGAGTCTGATGTTCCGGTCTGCTCTTAGCCGGCTGCATCTGATTGGATGCAGGTCTCGCTGGGCGTGGCTCCTTGCTGCAGTTTGAGTTTACTTATTTATTCTGTGTCCCAGGCTGCATGGCGCGGGCTTTAGAGACTAATAGGAACTGCTGCTGACTCGTTCAGATTCCACCCGAGGCCATGATTGCCTCCCTAGACTTAGAATCTTCACCTAGGATAAATGACGTTACAAACAATACAGAAAGCTGATGGGAGGGAGAGGTTCTTCTTCACGGATGTCAGCCATGTTATGAAGATGGGAAAGGATAGATGAAGCTCTCTGGGAGTTTGAAGCGTCATTTGTCTGCACAGCTCAGAACTCCTACGTCTCTTTGCGTCATCACACAAAATTCCCTGTGCAGAGTGGCTCAAAGCCTGCTGGGTGACGCAGTCAATGGTTCACAGCCACTCAGAGCATGTGCACCTCACGTTTCCTTGACTGGAAGGTGATAGCTTTGTATCATAGCCCAAAGCCTCCTATGGCTTCTCTGCCTTTTGGCTATGATCAACTATAGAGCCAAGTTCTGTTGTGTCTGCGGCAAGGTGGCCCCACAAGTGATCCTGCATCTAAGCTCTCTGGCTTTTGTTTCAGGAGGATCAATATGCCCGGTGGATGGCTGCGTGCATCTTGGCCTCGAAGGGTAAAACCATGGCAGACAGCTCCTACCAGCCAGAGGTCGTCAGCATCCTTTCATTTCTCAAGATGAAAAACCGGAACTCGTCACCTCTGGTGGCTTCCAGTCTGGAAAGCATGGATATGAACCCAGAGTGCTTAGTATCGCCCCGCTGTGCAAAGAAGCACAAGTCTAAACAGGTTCTCGCCTGCTTGGTTGTTTTATACAATACTTATATGCTAAAGGAAAAGGAGGGACTCCATCCAATTAAGACCAACACTATGAAAATTAGGTTAATAGAGAAATTTGACTACACATTGGGTAGTAGACAATGTGATAGAATTATCGCTGATTTTGTTAAAGATTATTTTACCGATGTTTGAATATAGTAATAGTCCCGGGTTGAACTTAATTAAGGATAAAGTCATTTAGTCCCTACAAATTAGGAATCCAAAGTATGTTTCCATAGAGTGAGTTAGAAGTTGCGCAGGTGAACCTAGTCCCATGGAATCAACGTTGAAGAGAGAGTCGTTTGCATGAGCCTTACACATGTGTGCGTGTTGCCTGATCTTGGCTCTCCTTCTACTCAATCATTTTCATAACCCGACAGAGTGGGGAAAGTGAATTAGTTCATTAGTTAATTAATAGAATGAGCCATCTGTGCAGAGTTCAGTGGAGTCCTGTCTTTATCGTTCTCACTGGGGATCTGGATCGAGGAGAGTGGTTACAAAGAAACCAGCAGCTGTGAAGTCATTGATGTCTCATTTCTGCTTAGCTGGCGGCCCGGATCCTGGAAGCTCACCACAACGTAGCCCAGATGCCTCTGGTCGAAGCCAAACTGCAGTTCATCCAGGCATGGCAGTCCTTACCTGAGTTCGGCCTCACTTACTACCTTGTCAGGTGATTACAGGGTCCATCTGCCTTCCATCTGCCGTCCGACCATAGGCGGCATTCTGGAAGCCTACTGCTGTTCTCACTCAGTCTAGAATGTCAAGTTCTTCTTATTTTAGAACGTTGCCATTTTACAAATGGCCCAAGTACACTGACTGCCCTTAAGAATCTTCCGTGCCTTCTGCTCAGTGAGTCAACACTCCGTGAAACTCAGCTAAATGCAGGAAAAAATGTTCACATTTTACAAAGAAATTGTGTTCTTGTAGGCTAACCACCTGGGCTAAACCAAATGGAGAATGTCAGCCGCTGAGTTAGTGCCACGTGTGACCTTCCTGCCATGTATCTCACACAGTGGCCCTTTGTATGGGGATAATGTTCCCCACCCTTTCCGCAGGACCCTGTTCCTGTGGCTCCCAGCAGATTGCTGAGTCTGAATGCCCTGCGTGTGACTTGTCTGTAATTACTTTCTTGTATTTTACAGATGAGAACATATTTTTCTCTGGGAAAAAAAGTTACATGATTTGTCCAAGTTCACCCCATAGTCAGAGATACTGACATTAATAATCTGTACCTGTACGATGGCTGTGTCCACCATATAGAGTTACGATTCTCCAAAGTGTGTCCATACACAGGCTTGTAAATTGATGTTCTCATCAAATCTGTCTTCTACCACTCCCTTCTCTCCAGGACCCCCCAGATCTCTCTAATTATTTTCCCAGCTTCAAGTACTCTTTTTTTCTTAAGCCAACAGAGTCTGTTTGTTTTTCTAAGTAAGGGAGAATGGTAGCTCGTCACAATCTCATTTCACCATGTGGCTGATGGCCTTGTGCTGTAAGATACTGTTATATACAACAAAAGTCCATTCTCCCATAGTTCTGGCCAAAGGTCTGGTTCCTCCTGCCTCTGCTAACAAAAGAATGCATTCATACATCTTGATCCATTTCCTTCTGTTCACATCTCATTTAACTTTTGCTTACACCTTTTGTCCCAAAAAAACAACTCCTCCTGCTCTATTCACTACAAAAAGGTTTAGAGAAATGGCACAGGCTGGCACACCCTTATCAGCCCGCCAACCTGGATAAAGGCAAGGGAACTTTGTGTTTAGGGGTAGCCTGGAGACCAGCCTGAGCTACATAGCCAGACACTATCTCAAAGCACCAAGGACTAGGGATGTAGCCCAGTGGTAGAGCACATGTTCAAGGCCCTGGGATCCATCCCAAGCACAAAGAAGGAAAAAAAAAAGGTGGAGAGAAGACAAAGTTGTTTTGGCTTCACATACAAGCACACACATGTGTACATGTATATACACATGACACATACCTGGAACTCAGAGGCCAACACACAGTGGATTCCTAGACCAACAAAGCCCAGCATGCCATCCCACCCCTTCCCGTGTTAACTTCTGACCCTGAGCATTTGCATTGCTCTACCCAAGATTGAACTTCAGGGAATGTTGAGCAAATCCAACCAGGAAACAGTGTGAGTCACATGGTGATCAGTTGTAACCAATAGGTAGGTCCTGCACAGATATCCCAGGATGATTACTCCTGGACATGACTTCTCCTTTTGCCCATTAGTCCTGCCAGCTCCTACACTTGTAACCTCCAGAATTGGTTTATAAAGATGTTGAGGCAGAAGCCCAAGGTATAATTTTGAAAAAAAAATCTATATTTCCCAAACAGGACTAGAAGGAAGAGCTAGAACAGAACCCATATGTAGGATGATGGGCAGCAGCGGGGACTTGGCCATCCTCAGGAAACTGGGTCTGTACATCACAACTACATCACAACTTCTAGAGGTTAGAGAGCAGCCCAAGGCATCTCCATACACTAAAGCAACACATGCATTACGTTTTGATATCAAATGTTACGGGGGCCACAGATGTAGCTCAGTGGGTAGAGAGCTTGCTTAGCATGCACAGGGCTGGGTTGGATCCCCAGAATTTCATAGAACTGAGCATGGTAGTGCAGACTTGTAATGCCAGCCCTTGAGAGATGGAAGCAAGAGAGTCAGCCTGGACTACGTAGGACCTTGTCTCTAAAAGCTCATTCATTCATTCACTCATTCATTCATTCATTCTTTTATTCAGAATAAAGACTTAAAGTAACAGAATATAAAAGGTATAGAAATGGTCCTGGGAAGGAAGATAGAGATGAGAAGGAGGAGAAGTGGTTTGTTCAGTTAGGATGGTACCCAGATTGCTTTTCTCTCTTCTTCAGCATCCACACTGCTATTCGCCTCCCATCCTCACACTCTCCCTTGCTGCCCCTGTGTCTGTCCCCTTTCTTGCAGAATTCCTCTAGCATGTTGGACCCGTTCCAAGCATGTGCCTCCCAACTCCACCGCCTTCCACTTGTCATCAAGGTCACCTGCTGGTCACCCTTGATCTGTGCTGAATCTGGTGACTAACTCTGAGCCCTTGTGCCTCAAGGCCTCTTAGCAGCCTTTGACCGTAAAGCACGCCTTTGACCTTCCCTAGTTACCCTCCTCCCTCCCTGGCCATTTCTTTTCATCTCCTTCCCTGGCTCTTTCTCGTCTCCTTGGTTTCTTATAATACTGGAGGCACACGCCTGTGGAACTTATGCTTACTCGTGCTCTCGGGGCTCTGCTGTCTGTTCAGCTTCCCTTATATAAGGAGCTGGCTGTTCTGAGATGTGCATCCTGAGCCAGGAACCCTCTCTAAAACTGCAGATTCATCCACACCAGAGTGTTTAATAAATTGGCATCTCACCATATCCAAAACTCCTAATCTTCCCCCCTTAGAGCTGCCCCTCCTTGAATTTAGTGAGCTGCACCTCACTAAATGAAAATTCTTCTTGTAGATGTGCCCCAAGTCTTTCGTGACTCTGTGGTCTCTGTTGCATTGACATCATTTATTCTGGCAAATCCTACCAGCTTTGCCTCCAAAGCACACAGAGAATTTCACCATCACCACTACCACCACCACAACCACCACCACCACCTGAGCAGTGCCAGGTGACCTTACTTAGTTTCCCTGCTGCCTTTTCTTCCAAAACACCAGACAAAGTGATTCTTGTAAAATCTAAGACAGTCCATGCTAAGCCTTGCTCAAAACAACCTAGAGTCTTTCTGTGCCCCTCAGAGTCAGTTCGTTTTTGCAGCTCAGCTCTCTGTGTCTGTTCCTCTGTCCTCCTCATACAAACCAGCTACCCTGGCCTCTTGGCAGTCCTTAAGTATACTCATACACATAAGCAGCTGTGCTCTCTGCCTGGAGTACTTTTCATCCAGATATCCATGTAGCTCACTCAACCGCAAGCATTGACTCTTTATTTCTGTCATCTCCTTTTCTAACCTCTATCTAAAATGGTAATAATCTCATGCTCAAACTCCCAAATGTCCATTGTTTTCCTTCTGTTATCTGGTATATGGACTTCACTTTTCCGTGCCCTTTACTCTCTGCTGGTCAGGAATGTTCTGGATATGGTGACCCCCTCAGCCTAGGACACAGACATGCTGACTCTGTATGAAGTGATTTGACTTCCTCTGATTTCACTTTCTTCTGATGTCATCTTCCTTTAAAGACAATCTTCAGGAAAGCGTTAGCTCCCTCCCGTTCTTCATAACTTGTTTGTCACCGTAAGAGAGCCCTCCTTTAGGAAGCAGGTTGCTCGTTGTCTTTTCTTCTGAGATAATTTAGAAATGTTACGAGGTGGCCTTTAAGAAACTGTATGTGGGGCCATGAGCTGCCTCAGCAGGTAAAAGCTGCACAAGGCTGGTGACCTGAGTTCCCCAGAACCCACACAAAGGTGGAAGGAGAGAACTGACACCGTACGGTTGTCCTCTAACTTCCGCACGTGTGTTTTGCAGTCGCACATATACATCATACATACAAACAGTAATAAGTGATTTTAAGAAATTGTCTGTGAATGACAGTTGTTCTCTTAATGAATACTGTTATTTTCAGATTTAAAGGAAGCAAGAAAGATGACATCCTGGGAGTTTCATACAACAGGCTGATTAGAATCGATGCAGTCACTGGGATACCAATTACAACGTGGAGATTTGCCAACATGAAGCAGTGGAATGTCAACTGGGAAATCCGGCAGGTGAGGCAGAGGCTTCTGATAGTCCAACTTGCCCATAAATGCACATTCTCCGAGATTCAGCTCACTCTGATTTTTTTTTTTAAAGGTGCTTTATAGTCAGAACTCTGGAGCTATGGACATGGGATAATTGTATACTAAAATACCAGCCTATATTTCTGGACAGTTTCCTAACAAGTCTAGACCCAGCATTCTTTGGTTAACACTGCCAATTGGCTTAGCCTCTGTGAAGATTTTCCATATAGATTATAAAACTGCTATGCAGTTGTTCCATTTTCATAAACTCACCATAGGATTGTATGTGATCGAGCATAGTCATTGCTACCTTAGATGAGCCCTACACAAAGCAAATCCGTGAAAGCCTCATCCAACTGCCTGCAGACCTACAGGTTCAGATGCCTGCCCAGGGCACAGTCCAGGCCCAGGAGCGGAGTAGTGCTGAAGGCACCATAGACATGCCCAGAATGGCCAAGCTCGTCCTGTGAGATGAGCTCTTCAGCCCGCAGCTGTGTAACTTCCCTCCATTTTACATCCTAGGAGCTATATTTAGGCCAAAATCAAGCATGCATCCTAGAAAATACTGTGTAAAGTTAGAGGTGCCTTAGCATTTTACTGATGATGCACACGGGTGCATTTTGCACATACCCAACCACCCCAGCTCACACACCAAATACAAAACCAGCACCGTGAAGGAGAAGTGAGAGACCCACATTCTTCTCAGAATGTTGGATTCCTCCCTGCAATGCTATCTGTCTGGTCACACGTGCATAGGATGAAGGTCAGAAAGTAGGTCTAATGCCTTGAGGCAATCTAATATCACTGTCCAGGAGTGGGGGCTGAACATCAGCCATTTTAAAGACATGCAGGGAACTCCGGGGAAAGGGGGTGAGAACGGGCCATCCTCTAAGTCTTCTGGTGTTTAGAACCTTCTAACTCTCAGGTAGGAAGGGATAAAGGATGCTGGCTCCTGGAAACAAAGGCAGGCCTTTTATTCTTCATTAAACAGTCTACAGCGCCCAATGGTGGCTCTAGAATCCTAGCACTCGGGAGGCTAAGACAGGAGAATCAGTGCAGGTTAGGGTTTCCAGATTAGGCTACAGACAGTGCGACCTCATCTTAAAGCTCCCTGTCCCTCCACACAGAGAGTAATTGAGACAGTCTTTATATATATACATATGTGTGTGTGTGTGTATTCATATATATATATATATATATATATATATATATATATAACTTTTATTCCAATACTTACAGTGAAAAATTTGGGAGCTTTTAAGTAAAAACTGAAAATTTTAACATAAAGTTGAAGTTGGGAAAGCCATGGCTTGCTCACTGATAGTACTTTGTTCTTGTTCACCCCATTCCCTCATGTCTTCTTGTCTCTCTTACTCAGCTCCTTTCCTCAAATTATCCTTTTCTCTGCTTACTCAGGGGGAGAAGAAGTGCCTAGTCTTGCAGTGACTTGGTGTGCCAGGGTGGGGATACCTGGTGGATTCCCTTTCCTCAGAGAAGAAGGGAGGGGGAGAAACTGTGGGAGGGGATGGTGGGGGTAGGGGGACAGTGATCAGGATGTTAAATAGATAGATAGATAGATAGATAGATAGATAGATAGATAGATGATGGATGAATCAATGATAGGCAAGCAGGCAGGAAGACAGACAGACAATTAAAAAGGGACATTCTTTTTTATTGAATATTTTTATTTACATTTCAAATGTTATCCCCTTTCCTGGTTTCCCATCCATAAACCCCTATCCCATCCCCCACCCCCTTCTTCTATGAAGGTGTTCCCCCTCCCCAACCACCCACCCCTTCCCGCCTCCTGCCCTGACATTCCCCGACACTGGGGGGGAGGGAGGGTCCAGACTTGGCAGGACCAAGGGCTTCTCCTCCCATCGGGGTCCAACAAGGCCATCCTCTGCTACATATGCAGCTGGAGCCATGGGTCTGCCCATGTGTACTCTCTGGATAGTGGTTTAGTCCCTGGGAGCTCTGGTTGGTTGGCATTGTTGTCCTTATGGGGTTGCAAACCCCTTCAGCTCCTTCAATCCTTTCTCTAACTCCTCCAATGGGGACCCCGTTCTCAGTTCAATGGTTTGCTGCTAGCATTCGCCTCTGTATTTGCCATGCTATGGCTGAGCCTCTCAGGAGACAGCTATATCAGGCTCCTGTCAGCATGCATTTCTTGGCTTCATCAATATTGTCTAGGCTTGGTGGCTGTATACATATTATAGGATGGATCCCCAAGTGGGGCAGGCTCTGAATGGCCATTCCTTCAGTCTCTGCTCCAAACTTTGTCTCCATATCCCCTCCTCTGAATACCTCTGAAAAAGCAATGGACTTAAGGAAACAACCACTAACTTACCAGGCACACATCAGAGCTGATACCACAAGAGGGCGCAAAGAGCAAACACATTTTTCAGAAAGCCATTTTTCTGTGTGGTTTTGGGGACCTCACTAGTCCTCAGCTTTGGGGACTCTCTCCAACTGCTTTCTCATCCTTCCTTGTCGGAAGTTTAAGTTTATCCATGGCTTACTTTTCCAGGTGGCAATCGAGTTTGACCAAAATGTCTCCATTGCGTTCACCTGCCTAAGTGCAGGTTGCAAGATTGTACACGAGTACATTGGTGGCTACATCTTCCTGTCCACACGATCCAAGGATCAAAATGAAACGCTCGACGAGGACCTCTTTCACAAACTGACTGGCGGTCAGGACTGAAGTGAAGCAGGGCTACCTGGCCTACCTGGACCTAGGAATCCCTTCCTGGACGAAGAGGATCCGTGGCTTTCCCTGTGTGTAGCTTTCAGACCCACACAATGTATGCTTACCATCAGACGCCCAGGTCCTTGCCTCGTCTGAGCACACTGAACACACCCCTCGCCTTACTTTGCCTCCCATTGCCAGCAGTAGACTGGGCTCCTGCTGCGCTTCCTGTAAAGTGGGTGGGGAACGAGAGGCCTGGTACTTACTCTGTGGATGCTCTAAGGCCAGCATGGCTTTCCAGCTCTGTGGCTTTGCAGGCACACCTAACCAACAGCTGACCTGCTTATATGCCTCACGGTAAGTCAGCAGTGAGAAGAGCTAGGTAAAAGCGATGTGTAGTGAGTACAAATCTCATTCCGTACATTCAGGTCCTTCTTAACAAAACTGAGCGTAGCTCTCATCTTGCCAAAATGGCAGCAGGAGTCTCATCGCCTTTTTTCTTTAGAGGTCAGAGAGATGAGTGGGGAGGAGCAGGTTACAGTGGTCTTCAGCATCATCAGTTTACGGTGACTGTCACATCTGTTAAGGTGACCACTCACCGTCTGGTCTAATCATCGGTCCTCATAGTATTGCTGACATGAGAGGCTCCATTCCTAGGGCATCCCACAGACACAGTGAAGTCCTTCTTAAAGACACAGGGATACCTGGGAGCCCATTCTTAGCCAAGATCCATGACTCAGTCGATTTGATTCTGGACTGGGTCTCAAGAAAACAGACCCAGCACTCTGTTAATCAAAAGCACCTTTAAGGAGCTGGAAAGATAGCTTAGCAGTTAAGAGGGCTTGCTGCTCTTGCAGGGGACCTCAACTGAGTTCCAAGTACCTGGCTTTAAGGGATCTTCTGAACTCCGTGATCTGTTTCTAGAGTCCACCATGTTGAAGATCTGCTTTCGGAGCCCTGGTTTGTTGGGGTTGTAAGAAAGTGTTCTTCTTCCCATTCAGCTCATTCTGGGGGTGGAGTCTGCCTCTGTGAGTCTTGCCATTTTCCCTAAACACCTTCAGCTTTGTAAATCACAGGCAGTAACAGACTCTCCGGGGCTTTTTTTTTTTATCCAGTATCATTCCTGTCCTGCTACAAGCATAAGCTCTTGACAGCTGCCTGAATGCCGTATTCTGGTTTTTCGGTAGGAGGGAATGAGTGGGTTTTGAGTAGGTAGACTGCAGTCTCAGAGCTAAAGGGAGGTGTTTTCTTCTGTTGAGACACAGCCTTCTCCTTCCACACGAACTCAGACTGCACAGATAAGACAAGAGCTTTCCTTGAACTCTGCCTCTCTCCTAGGCTGCATGTTTCAGGGTTTTGGATGGAGCCCAGAGAGCTTCAAACCTCAGCTGTTGCTTTGTTTCCCAACCAAGCCACCTGGGAAGGGGGAGTTCTGCAATTCCAGGAGTCAAGAGACACTCCTGGCTTGAGACCACAGACCTGAGCCAGAAGAACCTTCTGGAGGTTTCTTTTAGCCTGTCCCTAGAGGTGTGTACTCATGAACCTTTCCAGGTTCCCGCGGAATTTCTGGGGCTCAACTTTGCTCAGAAGTACTTTAAGCATTTGGAAGATCTGGTTCCCATCACAAAGAACTTAACTTGGGGTGTTTTATGCAGACACATATGTTGAGTATGTGCAGTAAACACTCTGGGCTCTACTGTTTAGGGTCTAGACAGGGTACAGTATATTCCTAGGTATACCACACTAGGCTAGGCATAGCATACACCCAGTGTGTGTGCCTCTAATCCCAGAACTGAGAAGACAGACACAGGCAGACCTCTGTGAGTCTGAGGCCAGCCAGGGCTCCATGATAAGAGCCATTCTCAAAAAAAAAATTTACATGCTAGAGCCTAGACAGATGTTTGAAATTCTGGTCACGATGACCGATGACCTCCTTGATTATTTGTCACCTTGATTACATTTTGCTCATGAGAATTCAGCTTCCCTCCTTCACCCAGACCTGGCCTTCAGGTCAGTCCCTCCTTAGCTTTTCATGGTTGGCTGACATTTCCATGAAATGCTTGGAGGAGTTGGCTGCAGACATTATGCAGTTTGGGGTAGCATTCCTCCCGTGATGACACAGCTACATCTCAAAGGAATGAATTGGTATAAGAAGAAAATGTTAAATGCCACGGCTCTAAAGAGAAGTTGGGTCCTTTTTTTAGGGGGAAGGGATTAACATTTGGATACAAATGGCCAGGTGACTTGTCCTTGGTGAAATTTTAATTTGTTTGCCCCCAACATACACACACACACACACACACACACACACACACACACACCATTTGCTGTATTATCTGCCATAGATGCTGAAAACTGCATTGTGTTATTTATATGACTTTAAATTTGATTTTTATATGTGTTTTAATACAGTCCAGTTGTGTCCTATCCTGCCTGCTGTCTGTTTAAAGGTGACCGTTCTCTCTGCTATGAAGGAAGAGCCACTCCAGCCTGTCATGTGCCTCTGCACACCAAGATTCCAGATCCTTCTCCAGGCAATGAGAGTGTTTGACCTTGAGTTCTAAAATGTCAGCTAAGACTCTTTCTTAATCTTTGCTTTCAGTTCTTCTCTCATTGATAGGACATGCCCTGTCCTAACCTTATGTGGCCTGTCTTGACCCTTTCTAGATCTTGAGAAACTACCAGAAAGCAAATAACTCTATGTCCGGAGAAAAAAGAAGAGCCAAGGCCCCAGCGTTTGATAGCTGGGTGCTGAGGGCGCCTCTTTATTTAATGTTTAATGATCCCTAATAGATAGAACCCTGCAGTGTATAGGAATCTCTCCATGCAATTCTCACATCAGCCCATAGGGGGCAAGAAGAGCTCATCTACTCATTCTCCTGAGGAGTCAAAACTCCCTGAGGTTGTATGGCTGAAAGCCGGTGGGGAAAAGGATCCAAAGCTGAGTTTGTCGACCTTCTCCAGCCCTGCACAGTCTTGAGGCACTGGCCACCTCCCACTAAACGAGACTCAGTGTCCCCCACTCCCAGGTACAGTTTGACCCAGTGGCTACCATTTCCAGCCACCAAGTCAACATCCCCATGTCAGGATCAATCATACTGGTAGGGAAGAATCACCAGCTTGGGAAACGGGCTGCACTGGAGTTAGATGGGTAAGATAGCGGTGGACCAGAGAAGTCTCAGTAGAAATACCTCTTCTGAGAAATACCTCACTAAAAGGTTTCTGTTACTGTTTTTAATTTGGGTTTTGAATCCTAAACAGTAAGGAAATACGGAGTCTTTTGGAAAGCTAGTCCTTTAGTCAATGGACTAAGAAGACAAAGTACTACGCAGTAATTATTCCCTGAAGTAATTTAAAAATCGTTTTAATTGGTCTGAGGACGTATCTCAGCTGGTAGAGTGTGTACCTAGTGCGTATAAAGCATAAGGTCAAAGCACATCCACATAATTGTAACCCTCAGCGTATATGGTCACTTCTCAGACTTCTTTGCATAGGAAACCCTCTTGCTAAGAATAGGAACCTGATCGTTAAACTAGACCTGAGTCCAGAGTCACATGGAACCCAATCTTTAATGCCACCAGATTAAGTGCCCCAACATCTGTGATCACATGACATGAGAAAACAGGCCCTGAGGAGGATGCAGCACCCTTTGTGAAGAAGCAGAAGACTTACGGGAAGGGAAGCACCAAAGCCTGCATGGTCTGACCCAAACAATACATCATCCTGAAAGGCCTTGGGGCCCTCCACAGGCCCTGTATCAGGGAAGGCAATATGCTGACAGCGGGGCAGCTAGTTTGAATACAGCTCCTAGCTGAATCCCAAGTGGGCCATACGTCTGTTAGGATAGAGCAAGGACACTGTTCCTGGCAGCCTGGCATTATAACGGTGGGGTATTCTGGAGATGGCTGGGCTACTTACAGAAGGGACCAGGTCTCTATGCTGTCATTCAAGCTTCTGCCTGTCCTCAAAGAACCAGGACTGGAAAACAAGCCAACCTGTAAGAACCACTACTACTTTTTAAAAAAAAAAAAGTAAAATCGGTGTTTCTTTCTCCAAAGATACACACATCAAATGTGAATTTCCTCATTGCTGTTGAGGGCCAGACGCAAAATATTAGACCCACATTGGTTTCAAGTTGAGGCCTTGCTACTCAAAGTGTAGACCTCAGCCAGCACTTGTGTCAGGAACACAAGGCCTGAAGCAACATGGCGTCAGCAAGGCTCTGTGAGGCACATGGAAGGAGACCTGTGCAAATGCCACTCTAACCTTGTCACCTCCAGCTCCTCTGGCTATGTCATTTACATTTCATGCTAAGAAGACAGGCTGGACCGTGGTCAGACATGCCCCAAGGCGAGAGAGATCCCGGGAGGTGAAACAGCTGTGCGAAGTTAGGAGTCAGTGAGTGAAACCAGCGGCTACCTCCCCAAAGGGCAGTTTCAACAATATAGCTCATAGGTCATGGCAGAGAGATTGATTTTGAGAGAGGTGTGGAGTGATGCTGATGGTCTCCTGTGCCCCATGCCTCCCACGACCCCTCTCCTCGTTCAGGCATGGGCTACAAGCCTCACTGCACACATTTAGGAACGGAGTGCTGGAAAATGTTTAGAAACTCTGTGGCCGTGGGGAATGCTGATTCGCCAGTTCCTGTGATGTAAAGACTCACGCCACAGTGAGTGTGACAGGAGTGTACACAGTCTTGGAAAGAGATGTGGACATCAGGTGACCCAGCCGAGACAGTCGAGCTCCAGCACACAGTGCAATCGTGCACAGACGTCACGAAGCGTGTCAAGGTCACAAGCCAGTGCGCAGGAAGCAGGGCTTTGGGTCCAGGTCCTCTGAACTCAGGTACACTCTCAGCACAGCGCTGGATGTTTCCGTGTGAATTCAAAGCTTCTGTGCCAGGAACCCCAGGTTGTTCGTGATAGCATCTTTGTGAAGATGTAGAGGACAGTTTGGTTGTCCAAATCTCCCCTTCCCTCTCACTCCCTATCTCTGTCTCTGTCTCTCTGTGTCTCTGTCTCTGTGTCTGTCTCTCACACACCCACATACACAGACACATACACAAACACACAGAGAGAGAGAAAGAGAGAGACAGAGACAGAGACAGAGGCACACACACAGTGGGGGGAGGGGGAGAGAGCCTGTTAGAAACATACAGATCCAAACCTGTGTTGAGCTGCATGCACCGCCTTCTCCAAATAAGTTTCTCCTCTCCATGGACCATCACCTTTGAACAGGTTCTAGTCAAACATAGTCATGGCTGGGTACAGGCAGCAGAGTTCAGTCCAGATTGAACTATTTGGGGGCATATGAACAATAATCAAAACGATGTCCCCAAGTGAACTTTTAGGGAGAATCCCCTTTTTACCATAGCATGCCTAAGTACAGCTGGAGACGTGGTGTACAGCAGATGCGTTAAGTAAAGGGGCACACGAAACACGCAAAGGCTCACGCAATCCAAACCTACTAATTCAAGCAGAGAACTGCTCATGCTATGTCCCTTAGTAACCAGCGCGTCTGTGTCTTAAACTCCACAAAAGGAAACAATAGTCAGGCCCTTTGAGTATCTTCCCTCACTGTGGCTGCCAACCTTGGCAGTGGATTCATTTCTGCCCTGCCTTCCCTTCATGAAGAGCTGCATCTGTAAGGTGAAATTCTTCCCAAGTCACTTTAGGTCGTTGTGTATTTTATGTCCACAAGCTAGAATCATCTAAGAGGGAACCCCGACTGAGAAAAACACCGCCATCAGGTTTACTGTTGTGGGCGGTGCCATCACTGGAATGGTGGTCCTGGGTTCTATAAGAAAGCAGGCTGGGCAAGTCATGGGGAGCAAGCACGTTTCCATGGCCTCTGCATCAGTTCCTGCCTCCAGGTTCCTGCCCTGTCTGAGTTCCTGTCCTAACTTCCTTCATTGATGAACAGTGATGTGGAAGCTTAAGTCAAATAGCCCCTTGCCTCCTCAAATTGCTTTCGGTCACAGTGTTTCATCACAGCAATCATAACCCTAACTAAGGCAGTCATGTTCCTTAACACAGCCATAGTCACCTGAAAACACCTAGCTCAGACCCCAACCACCAGCAGGTAATACCTGAGTTGATTTTCACAGAAGATATTTAGATGAAATTCACAAAATAGTGGAAATTTTTCCCTCCAATTGCTTTATATTAGATCCCAAATGTCACATTTTCTACTAAACAACTCCTCAGATGCCAAGGATCAGTGTACTTTTCCAATGGGGCACTCATTTGCAAGTCTGGTCAGCAGTGGGCTCAAGAGGGAAGAAAAGAATATCAAACCCCAGAGATCTGTGACAACACGTGGCCCAAACCTCCCTGTTGCTCATAAGCGGTTGATGCCAAGTCACACCAGAGAGCAGTGACTCTCCCTTGGGGACCAAGCCCCATTTGGGGAAGTCGAGTGAGATGTTGTCCTGACCTTTTCCTCCCTTTGTAGCTGACTCTGGAAGCCATGTGCTCATGAGGAAAACAAATGACCAGCAAAGGTTTGGGAAACAGTTGCTAAACAGCTCCCTCCGTGAAACCTGTAGAACAGGGTGTCACAGACACAAAATCGCCAAGGCAGGAAATAAGCAGGCATGTGGTAGAAGGTCATTTGCAAGCCGTACATACCCTGCCTCCTATTTGTGGAGGAGAAGAGAGACTAAAGTTGACACATTTGTATTCTGTGTGTGTTAAAGATGCTCTCGTAACTGCACATCATAGAGAAGAATCGGGGGTTGGGGATTTAGCTCAGTGGTAGAGCGCTTGTCTAGCAAGCTCAAGGTCCTGGGTTCCGTCCTCAGCTCCAAAGGGAAAAGAAAAAGAAAAAGAAAAAAAAGATCCTAAGAAAAGAATCAGCAGGTCCATGTTACTAGCAGCTTAGCACATGCCCACTGTTAATGGCACGCGTCTTTTGAATTAGCAGCCAGCCCTAGTCCAGATGACCCTGGAAGGGTACAAAGTGGATATCAGCAGACATTAAATGAACCAGACTCATCATTTTGAGAAGCGCCTGAACCAAAATGTCCACAGGAGGAGGGAAGAGGGCAGGGGATGATAATGAGAGCTAGACATCAAAACTCTCAAAACCTGGGCTGACCACCTGACCAGAGGGGCCAGCCTGAGCTCCAGGATGATTGAATACCTTTGTCCTCTTCCCGGTCCCTCTGTACAGTCTGCCTTCTGGTGATGAGACTCAAGACAGATCTCTGGATGTTAATCCGCCATCTTCTCAGATTGCCAGCTCTCTGAGTGAATGCAGCTTTGAAGACTTGATTCCCGTCTCTGCGCTTTGGCATCTGCAGGTGACAGGCAGCAGCGAGGGCAGTTGCTCTGATTTCAGTGTTCCCACATGACACAGCTAGCCACCTGACCCAGTGGCAAAGAGTGCATAATGCTCTTGCAGAGGATCCAAGTTCTGTCCCCAGCACCTACATCGGATAACTCACAGCTGCTTGGGACTCCAGCCCCAGGGTAACCCAAAGCCTCGCATCCGAGCTCGCACGTGCACACCCACATATAGAGACACCCACAAATACATAATTAAAAAATTAAAAGTAAATAAATATATTTTTAAAATACCACATGGCATAATACGTGTCAGAACCTACTAGACCTAACCACCAATCGTTTTCAACCTGTAGTGAGGCTACTGTAATTCAACCAAATCCATTTTTGCCCCTTGCAGTGCAAGAGATAGAATTCTGGGCTTTGCGTGTGGAGGCAAACTCTCATCGCTGAGCTGTATCCCCATCCTCAGCCTCCCTGACTGTTTTACTCCTGCTCTTTAACCCAAGCTGGCTTTAAATTCAAGATTCTTCCACCTTAGCCTCCTGAATATCTGAGTAACTAACGTGGGACACTGTGTCTGGTCTAAATCAATTTCCTTTAAAGCACACAACACACACACACACACACACACACACACACACACACACACACACACACATATTGCTACCAGAAATTTTCCCTGTTGAGTTGCTACTTGGGGAAATTTTCTCTTCTTCCACCTAATCCTCCCCGGTAGGCAATGCTAGACTACAGCTCAGGACACACGCCAACAAGCCACACACTTTCATCAGCTCTCCACCATGTACAGCTCGTACTCCCAAAGCCATCCCTTGGTCCCACAAGGTAGCTATGGTTCCAGATGTGTCATATGGCATTAACTTTCCTCAAGGGCATTAAAGTATTTGCTCTTTAGTCAAAGGAGTCACAGACTCAGCTAGAAGTCAGGGTTATTTTACTGATGAAAAGGAGGAGAATGGGTATCAGGAGACAAATGACCGCCTCTTCCACAGGCTGTGCGATGTGCCAGGAACAACGTGCATGAACAAGTGGAAGGCAGGGTTGGGGTTAGGATCAGGGTCAGGGTTAGAGGATTAAAAAGGTTAGAGTTGCGGTTAAGGTTAGGGGTTAGGGTTTGTGTGAGACGGTTAGGGGGTTAGGCTTAGGGTTAAGGTTAGAGGGTTAGTGTTAGAAGGTTAGGATTAGGGTTAAGGTTAGGGTTAAGGTAGAACAAAGACAGGAAACCAAGATGTTGAGGCTAGTTTATGATAGTAGAGTTAAGAGCACATCAGGGAAGTTTTCTCCTGGGGAATATTTTGACTCAACCTTTGCAGGTCAACAACAGATTCGCCAAGTAGAGAGAAGGGCAAGGAATTCAGTGAAGCTTGGCAGACATCATCCGTGGAGAAACCCTGGTGCTTCTCTTCTCCATCATGGTCTACAGACAGCAGAAACACAAGTGTGGTGACAGATAGTGGAGTGCAGGAAGACAGGCCACACTGGAAGCTTCAGGGACAATTTAAAGGCTGTTGTAATCTATGGATGGCCAGAGACCCAGCCAGAGGCAGTAGATGGGGTAGGAGAGCATTGGCAAGCCATCTCAGAGCCAAAAATAGTTTGCTGCTGTGGTCAAGACTATTTATATACGTGTGAAAATATTTTCCTTTATTTCTCCATAACAGAACTTGATTTTTGATGGGGTCAGTGTATCTAGCCCCACTTCTGGGTGCCTACTGTTCTACCCCAATCATGAGAATCCTATTTCCCAAGCTTTCATCGTCTTCTGTGGGTAAGGGTGGACATATGACCTAGTTCTGGCCAGCGGGGCCTGCGGTATGCTGTAGAGATTCCTGTGACCACCTGTCGTCCTGACGAAAAGGCAATGCCACTCGTTTAGACTTCGTTTTTCTAGTCCACCCTGTGCCTGAATGGGAACGCAATACTTGGAGGCACTGCAATCCTCTTGCAGCCAGAAGGCAACACAGACAAGAACGGGAGCACCCCAGGATAGCGCACCGCTCGCACAGAACACTGGCGTGCCGACATGGGCCAGCTGAAGGGCAAGTGATAGCCTATACCTGCTTGTACGCTGGTGGTACTTTTCATTTCTGTCCGTTTTGGCTGATAAGGGACAGAGGGTGTCTCTGGGTGTGTCACTAAGCATCAGTGCACGCACACCATTATTAAGTAGGTTTTCCAGAACCTACAGCTGAGCGTATCCCTCGTTGTCCCAACACTGAACAAATGAATTTGCACAATGAGGGAATGAATGGAGACCAGCTAGAATCTAGAATCTCTAGCTCAGCCTAGTATAGAGTCATGAAGTAGACATATACAGTAAGAAGGGCAGAGAGGGGAGTGTCAGGGGGCTCCAACATGTACCTGGGGAGAGACCAGCCGTGCTGAATATGTTCTGACTTTAATTTTTTCCAAATCCTATTTTTAATGATGGTTCTTAAATACTTTACCCTTCCTTGTAGCCCACCACCCACCAGAAGTAGTGGGAAAGAAAGGATACAGGGGAAATGGACCTGTTTAGAAAGATTCTTTGGAGCAACTCCAGTCTGTGTTGTCTGGAAATCGGCAGTTCAGTTCACAGGTCAGCAGGCGGCGGCAGCTTGATCCACTCGCAAACACCTCACAGATACACCAGCCGTCCAGCTCTGCAACAGCGGTGACGCGACCTAGCAGAGCAACTAGGCCTTAGCCTAGGCTTGAGTCAGCAGGAAGGACCAAGAGGAACTCCAGGAAAGTTCTCAGCTGTAAAGTGAAGATCAGTGAAGACAAGAGACCCACAAGCTTGTATAGCAAGCCAAGCTCTGTCTTTGTCACTCTGTGGAATCCTGTTTACACCCTCCAAACATCATGTGTCCTCCATGTGCCTTGCCTCAGCACTGCTCTTGCCTCAGCACAGCTCTTGTCGACATGTGTCTTACCTCAGTATGAGCATCCAATCAGCCCAAGCCCTTGGAAGCAGCAACAAACTACAGCGCACCACCAGAAGGTTTTTTTCTTAATTTTTTTAAAAAGATTTATTTATTTATTTATTTATTTATTTATTTATTTATTTATTTATTATAGGTTCACTGTAGCTGTCTTCAGACACACCAGAAGAGGGCATCAGATCTCATTACAGACGGTTGTGAGCCACCACGTGGTTGCTGGGATTTGAACTCGGGACCTCTGGAAGAGCAGTCAGTGCTCTTAATCACTGAGCCATCTCTCCACCAGAAGAGGTTGTTTTGTTTTGTTTTTGTTTGTTTGATTGATTTTTGGGTGTTTTTCTCTTTATGGCATCCCTACAAATACAGCCCAATGTAAGGTGGACCAATACATGTGTGTCGTTAGCAAAGAATCCTTCGTCACGTGTCCTTTCACATGCTTGCTTTAGCAGAACATCCTTCCTCCTGTGTCTGCTTCAGTGAAATGTTCCTTCACGACTCTGCCTTAGCCTTTCATACCCATGTCCACTTCAGCTAAGCACTCCTTCACATGTTTGTTCCAGCAAAACCCTACCCAACCGACTTTCCAAAGGACCCTTAAGTTTCTACTTCATATCCCCCTTTCTGTTTAAGAATTGTCTTTTTTTCAAACACTAACTATATATAAATGATTATAAGAATCATCACATTTTTAATAATTGGCTTATGTATAATACGGTCAAACAATAGTCTAACAAACAACCTTAAATTTCTATCAATATATAATGAACAAAACCCCCTAAATATCTGTCAGTACACAATAATTTAAACAAAACATTTATACTTTTATTAATACATAATAATTAAACAAAAACTTAAATGTCTATTAATATATAATAATTAAAGAAAAACATTAAACATCTATTAATATAGAATAATTAATATAATAATCAAAACCTTAAATTTTTATCAATAAACAATAATTAAGCAGAACAACCCAAAACCCTAGATAATGACAACTATAACATATATTTGTTATTTGATGAATTAGGGTGATTCTGCTTTGGGTCCCAAGGGGGAAAAGTGATTAGCCTGAAAAAAGCTAGCTGTAGCATTTATTACCCAGTCTCTGTATCGTCGTCTAGTCTATGTATTGTCCGTCTCTTTATCAATGACTTAGCCTAGCCCATTTGAGGTTGATTTGTGTGTGTGTGTGTGTGTGTGTGTGTGTGTGTTGTGTGTTATGTGTGTGTGTGTGTGTGTTGTGTGTGTGTGTGTGACATCCATGTCTCAAGTGATAAGGTTTTTCTTGGTTAGATCTGATTTTTAGAAGTTTTGTTGGTCCGATCTAATCTTTATAAGTTTTTTTGGTATCTATGTTTTTCATTTCCTGTTGATATATAAGCATAACCATGTACCCATCTTAAAACTATTATAGGTTTTCATTCTAATGTCAATACACCTTTATAGTATATTGGTTGACCTAGTTTCTCAGTTTCTCTGATAACCCAGTGTCTCTCAGCTGCTGTTGTTCCTTTTTTACCAACATTAAGAAAACTGAGAGCTAATAATGTATTATTTAGTCTTTCCCTGGGGGTTTTCATTTTCCTGTTTTGTTTAATAAGTATTTTAAAGGAACAATTGACCCTCTCTATAATTGTTTGTCTTGTGGGATTTATCAATAACAAGTAAAGAATTGTTTTATGTTATTGGATATATATGTGGGAGCATTGTCAGCTTTAATCTGTGTGGATATCTCCATAATTGCCATCATTTCTAATAAATGTGTAATTACACAATCAGCCTTTTAGGATTTGAAGCAGTTGTCCATTGAAATCCGGAGAATGTGTCAATGGTATGGTGTATATACCTTTGCTTCCCAAATTTTGTAAAATGGAAAACATCTCTCTGCCAGGTGTCATTCTTTTTGGTACTCCTAGGGTAACTACCAGCAGGTACATTAAACAACATTGCTAACCCCTCATAATCTGCTGTTTCCTCTGCATTAGAAACAATTACCCGTTATGCCTAAGCCACCTGTCACTTTAATTTTTTCAAATCTGACTTTTAATGACACTTTAACCTTCCTTGTAGCCCACCAGAGGTAGTGGGAAAGAAAAGATATAGGGGAATGGACCTGTTTAGAAAGCTTCTTTGGAGCATCTGTTGTCCGTGTTGTCTGGAAATCAGCAGTTCAGTTCACAAGCTAATAGCCAGCAGCAGCTCGATCTACTCACACACACCTTTCAGCTACACCAGCACTCCAGTTCGGTAGAGTCTGGTTAGTAACGGGCGACAGGACCTAGCAGAGACAGCTAGCCCTCAGCCTCGGCTCGAGACAGCAGGGGGGACCAACAGGAACACCAGAAGTTCTCAGCTGTGCTTCTCTCAGGGAAACAAGATCAGAGAAGGCTTGAGGCCCACAAGTGTTGCACAGCTAGCTGTACCAGCAAGCCACGCTCTGTCTCTTTCACTCCTATTGGTATCCTCCAGACATCACATGTCTTCCACATGCACACCTTGCCTCAGCACGGTTCTCACCTCGGCACATGCATCCAATCAGACCCTGTCCTTGGAAGCAGCAATAAAATGCAGCACGTCACCAGAAGGCTTTTGGTACATTTCTCTCCATAACCTCTCAACAAATGCAGCCCAACTACACAGTGTAAGGAGAACTAATACATGCGTGTCATTAGCAAAGAATCCTTCGTCACGTGTCCTTTCACGTGCTTGCTTCAACAGAACATCCCCTCTCCTGTGTCTGCTTCAGTGAAACGGTCCTTCATGTATTTGCTCCAGCAAAAACACCATCTGACAGACTTTCCAAAGAACCCTTAAGTTTCCACTTCAGATGTAACTCTATGAACCCTGCAACTTTTATACCGGTGTTGCCCAAAACATTCTTGTAATTCCCCCCTTGGAAGTCCCCAGCAAGATCTCAGCTACATTAGAATGTCCTCACCATCAGCAAAACTGCATTATCCCCACGATGGGAAATATCCAAGACTACGGTGAGATTATGATAAAGAATTTTTTAATTTTTTTCCCTTTTATTTATTTGCATTTCAAATGTTATCCCCTTTCCTGGTTTCCCCTCCAGAAACCCACTATCCCATTCCCCCTCCCCCTGCTTCTATAAGGGTGCTTCCCCACCCACTCACCCATTCCCTCCCACTTCCCCACCCTGACATTCCCCAACACTGGGGCATCAAGCCTTGAAGGGACCAAGGACTTCTCCTCCCATTGATGCCTGATGAGGTCATTCTCTGCTACATATGCAGCTGTTTCTCCTGAGAGGCTCTGCCAGAGCCTGACAAATACAGAGGCGGATGCTCGCAGCCAACCATTGAACTGAGAATGTGGTCCACAATGGAGGAGTTGGAGAAAGGACTGAAGGAGCTGAAGGGGTTTGCAACTCCATAAGAAGAACAACAATGTCAACCAACCAGACCCCCCCCCCAGAGCTCCCAGGGACTAAACCATCATCCCAAGAGTACACACGGATGGACCTATGATAAAGTAATTTTAGTGAGTGATTTTAAAAAACAAAACTCTGCCTGACGATGATGATGATGACTATGATGAAAATGAAGAGGACAGCAAAGGAAACTTAATGATGATGATGACCTGTGTGTGTGTGTGTGTGTGTGTGTGTGTCTGTATGTGTGTGTGTCTGTGTGTGTGTATGTGTGTGTGTGTGTGTGTGTGTGTGTGTGTGTGTGCCACATGCCAATCTAATGGAGTCATTCCTCAGTTGAGGTTCTCTAGTTTGTGACTAGATTGTGTCAAGTTAACAAAACTAACCAGCTTTGCCAGCAACTCCTGAATTATGGACTATTTCCTTAGAGAGTCCATAAAAATTTTCAGAAAACTGATAATCAGCAGTAAAGTTACAGGATTACTAATACATTAGTAGGAATTAGTAATCACATATTTCTAATTAATGTTATTTTCAATAATGGCCAAATGCCATTCCTTTTAAAGTCTGCTTTAAAGCAAGCAAACAAGCAAGCAAAACAAAACAAAAGACCCCTAGTGTCCCAGTCCTGAGGCTGTCATGGCTGCCTTCCTCTCAGCTCTCATCATTGACCCTGGCCAGTGTGTTCATTCGGGCGTTGTTGAGCTATGACATCATCCTGCCACTGGGTCTGTGACTTCCTTCTCTCCCATCTCAGTAAGAAGAGTACCCACCCCCAGCCCTCTGGGTGTCCCCTGGAGGCTTCTGAAGGGCGTCACTCCTGCAAATGCTCATCTCTTAAGTATGACTGATTTTCCCAGCTTCCCAGCCAGCCTGTGAATGCATTCTGCCTTGGGAGGGGTGACAATCCTGGCTATACATCATTTAACAGTGCTGCAATGAAGCGGTGGGATCTAGACCGTCTCCTACTATATCTGGGTGGCCTCAGTTGACCCGACCGTAGAACACAGCAGAAGCGACACTATGCAGCTTCCAGGCATAGGTAACGACATGTGTGCCATGTCTAACCGGCCGATCATTCTCCTTAGGAGCCCTTGCCAACTGAACTGTCCCAATAAAGCAGACCTTCTAGCCATCCTCAGAACAGTACCAGCCATTGAGTGAAATCATCCGCGTTCTCAAATCCAACCCAAACAAAGCTGACTCTTACCTACGACTTCATCCAATGCTACTGGAAGTTAACGAGCCACAAAGCCAAGCTCTGACAAATTCCTAACCAGAAAATCACGGGAAAGACTACAGGGACTTGGCTAAAGCCCCTAAGGCTTGGGTTCTGTTAGAACTATCCATAGGATCTTTCATTTCAAATGGTTCTAAAACTGTCTGTTGTCCCCTCTTCTTTTGAACCTAACAGCAAAACTTGCCCTGGGGCTGGGGAGTGGGCTCAGTGGTTTATTAAGGACACTGACTGTTCTTCTAAAGGACCTGGGTTTGAGTACAGCACTCACATTGTGGCTAACATCCATAGGTTACTCCAGTCCCAAAATAACCAACGCCTCTTCTGGCCTCTGAGGACACTAGGCACACATGTGGTGCATAGACATACATGTAGGCAAAATACATGTACACATACAATTTGGAAACTATTTAAAACTTGTCCCAGTGTTTTACCTCCCTGGCACTAGGAAGAAGCACTAAAAAAGCTAACACACATTGTCTCCTGTTTTTGGCCCACACCTCTCTTGCTTATGTCCACACAGCCCACCCCTCTTATTCAAATCACAAGTAGCTCTCCCTTGCCTGTTTGCTCAGAACCCGACTGGCTGTGCTTGTCTAGGGAAAACCATTCTCAATCTCCTGAGTCAAGTTTCCCTGAGTTTTCTCTAACCCTCCGCCTGTTCCTGCCCAGCTGCCTTGGCTTCCTCTGCTTCACCTCTCAATGCTGGTTTGACCTGCCCTTGTCTTCCTTGGTGTACACACATTCCTTGGATGAGTACAACCCATCAATTTCCCTTAGGGATCGTCTATGTGCAGATGCCTTCCAAAGGTTGCTACTCCCCAGCACTTGGGGGGAATTCCAGAGAAACACAGTCAATTCACTCCTCAGCATGTCCTCTGCAGGCAGAAGAGCCATCTCCAATTGAACATGACCCAGAACAGAGCCTACACCTAATCGGTTGCATTTGTAGATTCCTGTCTTGGTCCACCCAGCTCTCAGCCAAACACCTAGGAGTCACCTTGACATCTCTTTCCCTCTCATCACATAAATTAGTTTCCCATGGCAACTGTTAACAAATTACACAAATCTGGTTGCTTAAAATAACAAGCAATGCTATCCACTCATAAAAAGAGAATGAAATTTAATACATAATATAATGTGGGTGGGTCCTGAAAATATGTTTAATGAAATAACTCAGGAACAAAGGACAAATGTATTTGATTCCATTTACATGAAGTACTTTAAGTAGACAAATGAAGGGGGAAAAAATACAGTAGACGTTACCAGAAGCTAAGGAGGCAGGCTGAGGGAGCTGTCATTTAATGGGTACAGTTTGTTGGAATTGATGAAAGTCCTTTGGGTGTTTGTTTATGTCCGCTAAACACAATCTAGAGTTATTTGGGAAGAAGGAGTCTTAGTTGAGAAAATGCCTCCATAACACCTCCTAGTAGACCAGTAGGGCACTGTCTTGAGTAGCAATTGGTGTGAGTAGGCCCAGCTAACTGAGGGTGGTACCACTCCTAGGCTGGTGGTGCCATGTTCTCTTTGCTAAACAAGGTAACATTTACCCCCTCTGGAAACTAAATGAGCATCTTACAGGCTATTATTCATCCTACCATACTCATTTCTGACCTATTAATAGCTTATGTTACTTCTAATTACCAACCTCTTGAAGATTGAGTATTTGTCTTTGCCCTTCCTCTTGGGCCAGCAACAGCACTTTTGTCCGGGACATCTACAACTTGTCCTCAATGGAAAATAATTCAACTTCTGCTTTTTCCTTCAACCACCACAGCAACCTTTCACCTCCGGCACCTGATACATGTCCTGTCCGTCTCACTCACGTGATAGCGCCGCTGCCTACCTCCCTCCCCACTCACTAGCTGCTGCGTACAAAGACCTGCTTCTGTGACTCAGACACAGAAGGATCTTTCACACCAGCCCATGGAACACACTGCCTGCGACCCTGTACTTGACACAGCTCTTCCTCCTCCAGGGTCCAAAGAAACAATGCCTTCTGATGACCATTTCCACTCTCTTTCCTCATCCCTTCATAATGCTCACAGCAATTGGTAAGCACCGTTTATCTGCTTACTGTCAGGAGAGAAAGGACTATGTTGGCTCCAGATTTAGAACAGCCGCTGAGTACAGAATAGGCATTCCCTGACTTAAATGGATGAACCTAACACCATACCCAAAGCCCGTAATTGTCTAAATATCAGGTTCGGGATAAGTCATTTATGTCTCATACTTCTTATCCAAGTGTTCAGAACAGAGAGTTCCGAGAGACCCAGGCAGATGGTGCAGCCATCATCACAAATAGGTAGGAGATAGATAGATAGGTAGGTAGATAGATAGATAGATAGATAGATAGATAGATAGATAGATAGATACATACATACATACATACATACACACATACATACATACATACACACACACATACATACATACACCAACAGTTATGTGAAAGAGAAGACACCCACTTACCCACCCAAGGATCTCATAGCAACAGTTGAATATAATTCCTGGAAGTGACACATGCCACTTTCTATAATCATTGATGAAGCAAAGTTTGGAAACATGTCCTTACCCAACTATATGTGGGTTAGGAGGCACTGTCCTACCACACGGCCAGAAAAGGGGGAATATGAGATGCAAAACTGCACCTCATACCTATAGACTTCGGCACATACTGAATCCTCTACCTCAGAGGCTCTCCAGAGCTAACTACCTCTCTAATCATCACTTACTTTTTTTAAATTGATTTAGAGTCTCACTATGTAACCCTAGCTTGTCTGAAGCTCACTTTATAGGCCAGGCTGACATTGAATATTGAGACTCCCCTGTCTTTGTCTCTGAGTGCTAGGAGTGGAGGCATGAACCACTATGCACAGTTATCATTTACCCGAACTTCATATAAATGGGAACAATATGTACTCCGTGTGCCTGACTTCTGTCAAACGAAACAACCATGGAGACTCAGCTGTGGTTTTGGATGTGGCATTTTTTCTCTTTTGTGACAGTGCAGTAGCTCATTGTATGCCTACACGATATTTTATGAATTAATTTTCTTATTTAAAAATCTTCCGGGTTGTTTCCAGTTGCAGTTGTTGTTTTCAACATTCCTTCTCTTGAGTATAAGCTTGGGGTATTGGATGATAGGGTACATGTATGTTATCCTATGACATTCCTATGAACTGTTCTTTAGGATTCTTCTTGCTCCATATCCTTGGCAGTATTTGGCATTGGTTTTCTCTGGTCTTTGTTTTACCTCCCCCCCCCATTTTTGGCCATTGCGATGGTACATAGGAGTGTCTCATCATGGCATAAATGTGTATTTCCATGGTGTGTAACGATTTTCAGCACATACTTACCTGCCTACTGGACAATACACATGTCCTTATTGTGAGGAGCAGATGAAGTCCTGAGTGAATGTGTATTATTGACATGGGTACAGCCATGTCAAGGACCCCGATGTCTAAGACCCATTGATGGCAAAGCCTTCTCCTATCCAAGTGCAAATGTTGAGGAAAACTAACTGACCTTTAGCTGAAACCAGTGTGTGCAGAGACGACCAGCTGCAGCATCCTCATCAGGACACACAGCCCAGCCCAGCCCAGCTTTTCTGAATGTATGTCCCTCCTTCATTTCCTGTCACCCCAGTGAGGCCAATTCCTAAACCACGCAGGTTACTGCCCCTTCTTCAACAAAACACGGTTTAACATACACATTGTACATGTAAGTTGCTGTAGAAAAATGGTAAGAAATACTACCCAAGGTTCTTAAGATTACAAATCATTGTTAGGGTTGTGGGACTTGAGCATTTTTATTTTGTAAGGATTTTCCTAAACACATTAGAAATCTAAATACACTTAAACCTGATTGTTCATGTCCAAAACGTTCCAAATAAACATAGCTAATCAGAAATAGAAAGGCACAGAATAATTAACGTGCATCCAGCAAATATTAAACAAGTGCATTGTTAGTTTTCTGCTACTGTAAAACCAAGGTAGTCAACCACCTTACAAGGAGGAAAGAACACAGGTTCAGAGGTTTCAGTCTATAGTGGAGTGCCCATTATTTGGGGTCTATGCAAGGCAGTGCAATATGGCGGTAGAAGGTAGTGGGACAACCCTGCTCACTTCCTGCTGGGCAGGAAGGAAGGAAAGATGAGGAGCTGGATCTTAAGAGCTCCTTCAAGAGCACATTTCTGATAAGACAGCTTCCTACCAGTAATCTCTACCTCTTAAAGTTTCCAAATACCTCCCAGCAATGCCAGGGACAAGAAACCAAGAATTTGGGGAGCCTTTGAGGCCATTTCATGTCCAACACCCAACACATGTATCATGGAGGAGTTCTGCCAGATACAGGGATGAACAAAGAGTACACTGAAAACAGCTCCTGGCTCAGCTCCTTGTGATCTGGTAGTGCGCTCACACTGTGATGTGAGTGGTGTCTTCTGCTGGAGGCCAGGGTCCAAGTCTTATTCAGCTTTGGACTTCGTTTTAAACGTGAGCACCCAACACATACGCCAGCATGTGCACAGAGTTGCTAATGCAGCTGATCGACTAGACAAGTGCCATATGCACTGGGTAGGATTTACAGCCATTGTCCTCAGAAAGGTAAAGCAGCTCTAAGATGACAATCCACATCCCGTGTCCCTCTCTAAGGTTCTTTGCTCTCTGGTGCCCTCCGTAGCTGTGGAGAACTCCAGAATCAGTGTGTGAGCACAGCCTGTGCCAGCTTCATATCACCCCCTACATCTACAAGCAAAAGGAAGGGACAAATTTGTGCCTGGCCCCTCAGTTCAGTTTGAATCTTTTCAATGATGGATTTGGTTTTTTTAACATGGTGCACTCTTACATTCTAAACACCCCACAAGTCCCTATGTTACACATTCCACAGATACCTATGTGGAAGTCTTACTGATGCCAAGAGGTACAGCCCCGGTCTCAGCTGTCACCATCTTACTCCTTAAGACCCCTTCCTCACTGGCAGGTTGTTAGTGAGCTCTTGAAGCCTTTGTGCCGCGTACCACTCCAGAGAGCAGGCCCTTTTCGGAGACTTTACAACCTGGCACCACGTCCTCCCACAATCGCCCTCCCATTTCACCAGCTTATCTCAAGTGTCAGAGAAGAATGAAGCTTTACTCATCACATTCCAACTCCAGCAACTGGAGGGGAGCCTTTCCCAGAACCAGCTGGCATCTGCAAGGCCAGGCTGATGACGCCTTGGCTGGGCAGTCACCTGGCCAGCCCCTGTCACCCTACTGCAGGCTGCCAGCTATGAAAACACAGCCAGACAAGACCCCCTTGGAAGATCTCCGGGGCAACCAATATCTGGGGTATATATTCTGACAGTCCTTGGGGCAGGGCAGAATAGCACAGGTCAAAAGTCCTAGAGTTCTTACCAATGTTTAGCATTCAGGAAGCGAGTGACTTAATTCATGTAGGTCAGGCTCCCACTCCTCCACCAGGGCAGGAGAGACCCGGGCTATGAAGAAATGACCCGGAAGGAGATTTATGAGAGTGAGGTCAGCCTTTTCCTCGCTAGCTAGAAACTCACAACTATGTGACTTCAGGCAAACCGTGATCCTCTCTGGAACTCAGTTTTCTGTCTCCAAAATGGAGAGGGTGGGGACAGAACACATTTTTCAGAATACCCAGATGGCTCACCCATCATCTGCTCCAGAGCACGGTCAACCTTGGGGACTTGAGTTTCCTTATTGAGGGAGAGTAGGCAGTACCTTGAGAAGACTCAGTGAGAGAACGCACACGAACCTGGGACCTAGCAGCAGCAAGTACTTTAATTGTAAAGTGGGAGGAGATGATGGACAGCAGAAAATACTGTACAAATGCAAGGCTAACCCAATGCTTAAAAAATGAATCCTAAATGAACCCACACAGGGACTGACATCCGTTTCCCCAGCATAGGGGCCCAGTTGGATAGCACCAGGAATCTATCTGTTGAAGCAGCCCAGCAACCCAGAGGACCCTGCTTAGACAGCATATAGAATAGATGGGCCAGCTCTCGCTAGCACCCACACAGCAGGCAGCAAGCAACACAACAGGAAGCTGATTAATAGCATGCGAGCTCCAGGTGAGTACAAGGTGATGCTCTCAGGGCCAGGGGCTGTCCCTATCCACTCCCTGCTAGTACACAGAGGAGTGTCCCCAACATGGTTTCTTAAGGTCCTATTTTTTTTTAAAGATTTATTTACTTTATTTATATGAGTACACTGTAGCTATCTCAGACACACCAGAGGGAGCATCAGATCCCACTAGAGATGGTTGTGAGCCACTATGTAGTTACTGGGAATTGAATTAGGACCTCTGGAAGAGCAGTCAGTACTCTTAACTGAGTCATTTCTCCAGCCCCCTCAAGGTCCTATTTTATAGATCTTCCAGATCTATGAAGGTCTTTCCTCCTTGTGTCTATATGAACTGGGTATTTATATTTCAATGGGTTCTGGTCCTTCTTTCCTGTTGTCTCCAACTGAACTCAGCAAACCCCTGCTGGCTTCAGAGGAGGTAATGGCTTGACCAGGGTGGAGAGAGGGGCTTTGATATTGAGAGAAGTCTGAGGCTTCGATTCTTGGGTATGCAACTTTGTCCAAAGCATTAAGGATTTCATGGTTGGGCAACAGTAGCCAACCTCTGTTCCCCTCTCTGTCCCATCTTTCCCTGGACTTCTACAACTCCCTTCCACTCACCCCTCCCTCCCCATCAACCAGTGGTGTAGTGTTTCTACCACCAGGGCTAGGACTCAGACTAAGAAAACCCTGAGCACTGAGCAGACTTCTCTTAACCTAGCTCAAGCAAAGGCGGAATGCTTCTGAACAAGGCCTCAGCAGGCCCAGTCTGAAACACTTATCTTTGAGACATTGCATGAAGATGACTTCAAAGTAAGCCGCCAGGGACTAGTAATCTCCTCAGACCAGTGTGCAAGGTTCCTGGGACTTCTCAGAGATGTCCAGATAAGTGCTGACAGGAGGGAAAACAGGAGGCTCTGGTCACACCGGCTATAAACAAAGACCTGGGGCTAATAGCCCAGCCTGCTCTCAGTCTTCCCGGTGGGCCTGGAAGAAGAAGCAGGATAGGGCCCAGGAGCTCTGAGGGAGAAAAGCATTGTCTGCTCCAAACAGATGCTGCAGACAAAGCTGTGTCGCCATGTCCTCAAGGGGACCTGCAGGTTTTGATAATCGGGACCCATCCTCTCAGCCTCCGGACAGAAATGTCCTCTCTGCATTCCTGGTCTCGTTTTATTCTCACCACATTTCAGAAGCAAACACCGAGTCGTCACTGAACTGGGTCTCAGAGCAATCACTCTTCTTGGGGACTCTTGCATGGGTTTTGAGCTAGACCCAGCTGGAAGACTCCCCTGTAGGTGTGTGGTCACAAACTCTGCAAGCCTCCGGGAAACCACCCCTCCCTCAGGAAAGGCAGGCTCTTTCTCTCCCAGTTCATCACCTCCGCCCATCCCAGGATGATTGGAATCACCTAGAAGAGAGAATAGGATTCCCGTGAGGTGACCGTGCTCCCTTACTGGGCACCAGCCCCCGCTGCTGGCTTCTTTTCTCCAGCTTGGGAAAAGTTTAGTAAGGAAAGAAGAGGATGGCGAGGAGTGGGGGTGGGGCGAGGGCCGGGAATGCCAGGTCTAAGGAAAGAAAGGCCTGAGGCGGGAGAGAAGGAGAGGGATGAAAAACAACAAAAGTCTTGGTGGAGAAGGAGGGGCTTCAGGGCTGAAGTGTCTCAAGCTCCTCCTGGAGGGAGCTGGAGGAGGGGCAGCCGGGACCCAGGCTTCTTCCCTCTGACCTTCAGAGCTGACCCGGGAAGTCACTGGTTCCTGCAAAAGATTGAGGACCTAAGGGGGTGCTACATCCCAGTGGGACAGTTTCCAGGTAAGTAAGGCATACTACAGGATACTGTAGCGCCTGGCTCCAATTCCCAGCAACTTTCTCACCACTTTAACTCCCTCGGGAGGGGAGTCTTTCCCTTAATGGTGGCTTAATCGAGCCTTAATGGTGGCTCAGAGATTGGTGTTCAGCAAGGAGCAGGGCGAGAATCTAAAGTAACATGGACTCTCAGGCAGGACTTCATGCCCTGCTTAGAAGCCACTTTGCCATTCCCAAGTCAGTCCATAGCCAGCAGAGCTACTCTCCTCACTGTTGCAGAAGCACTGCTAACAGGGCTGGCCAATCCCTCCTACAGAGGACTGACACCCAGGCTGGCTTCTGTTAGAACCTATGGGGGACCAGGAAATGCTTGATTTGAGGATCCCAAGTCTTGTGAGTGTCTAGGGCTAAGGCAACCTAAGCGTCCTCTTAAGAAAGGGACCCCAGAACTTATTTTATGCAAACTAGGAAGTGGCAGGGCCCTTGTCTTATGAAAAAGTTAGCCAGGCGAGTGCTTCTAGGGCTTTTAATCTGGAGGTGTTCACGAAGTTGCTTAACCCGGGGTTGGGGAAGCGGGGGTTTACAGAAAAACAGAAAACAAACAACCTTCTCTCAAAAACTCATAAAAGGGGGACCCGGGAGCATGAGGGCGGGGGTCCTGGAAGAGTCAGATCAGGCATGGAAAAGATGAGGGAAGGGTCCTGCTAGAAAAGCAAAGAAAAGCAGGTGTGGTGGATCCTGCACCAGAGATGAGGAAAAAGCTAGTCTCCACCTGCTCGCTCACAGGCACGAGGTGGGGATGAGGGTGAGGGTGGGGGTGCCACACCACACACACACACACACACACACACACACACACACACACACACACACAAACACACACTCTCACACACACACACAGAGCAGGAACTTTGTGTTCCCCTGCCTTTTGTTCCGGGCTTTCTCTGAAATCGTGGACCCTCGGTAGTCTTTCCCTAGAGATTTAAGATGTGGTGGACGCTGATGCTGCAACTGCTGCAGCTCCTGCTTCAACTGCAAATGGTGCAGAGTCACAGCCTGGAGGGACTTTCCCAGGGCCAGATCCCTCTCTTCCGACTCACTCAGCTGGGAGTCTGGGACAGCCACGACCGCCGCCCCAACGACTCTTCCTGCGAGGGGCTCCCCGCCGCGGGAGCCACCACCCTGAACCTAGCGAACCGCAGCCTGGAGCGCCTGCCTAGCTGCCTGCCGCGCACGCTGCGCATCCTCGACGGTAGCCACAACCTGCTGCACGCTCTTAGCGAACCTGTGCTCCGCCGCCTACCCGAGCTGAGCGTGCTCACGCTGCACCACAACCGCATCTCCGTTCTGCACTGGGACGGCAGCACACCGGCCGGGCTGCTTGAGCTCGACCTCAGCCACAACCTGCTGGCCGAGCTGCCGCCCTGCGCCGGGCTTTCGAGGAGCAGCCTGAGCTCGCTGTCGCTAGCCGGGAACCCACTGCAGGCGCTGCAGCCACGGACCTTCGCATGCTTCCCAGAGCTGCAGTTTCTCAACCTCTCCTGCAGCAAGCTGGGCCACATCGCCCAGGAGGCGTTCGCGGGGGTGGACGGTGGGCCCCTGGCGGCGCTAGAGCTCTTGGACCTGAGTGGCACGAACCTGGAAAGAGGTGAATGCGGTGTAAGGGCTACACATGTATCTGTGGGGAGGTTGGAGGTTAGGGTTGCGTTCTTCCAGAGGTGGTCCCAGAAATTAGCCTCGTGTGCCCAAACTGCCCCACGATCACAGAACTGCTGACAGTCTCCGGATTACATATGAGGAAACTAAGGCACAGGATGGTGGTGTGACTTTTACCAAAGTCCCCAGATCCAAGCCGAAGCATTTCATAGGCAGCCACTGCGTTCTGGCTAGATGAACGCTATGAAATGGCGGGGTGAAGTTATCGTTTGAGGCCGATGACAGATAAACTTAGCCTCAAGCATGCTGATGGGAAATTCATTGATAGCCCCCTCCCCCATTGTTTCTATGGATGCTGGGTCCTTTCAACAGAATGTAGGAGGGCGGTGCCTTTGAGTCTAGAGCATGATTGTATTGTTCTTCAAAGGTACTTCATGTGTCTATAACTACTGTTCACCACACCCACAGCCGTGTGAGGAAAGGTAGCAGGGGGCTAGAGAGAACAAGGAAATATTCTTCATAATTAGGAGATTGCAAAATTGAGTTCCTGGAGCCTCTTCCAACCGTGTTCCCTCTTGTCCTTTCTTACATTCCTTGAAAGCTCTCCACTCTTGGGAGGCAACGGGGCTAAGTCTGGGTATTTTGTATGTGGAGTTTAACCAGAGGCTGTAACAGCAGCAGGCTTGGAGACAATATCATTGTTACATACTCACACCTGTTTGGCCGCGGGGTGTCCATTGCTTCTCTGTGGTCCGAACCAGCTTGGGCTGTAGGGAGGATTAGGTATAGCTGAGAACGAGCCTTTCCTGATGCTGTACCAGTGACCTCGCACAGCCACTTGTTTCTTTATTGCTAGTTCTGGTCCCCTGGGTCACTCCTTTCTTTATTGCTGGTTCTGGTCCCCTGGGGTTTTGTTCCTTGCTGTAATGGATAATTCCCTTTGACTTCAGTTGAGTCTGAGTGGATCAGAAACCTGCCAAAGCTCAAATCCCTCTACCTGAGAAAGATGCCCAGGCTGAAGACACTGGAGGGAGACATTTTCAAGATGACTCCCAACCTGAGGCTGCTGGATTGTCAAGAATCCCCAGCGCTTACTTCTGTCCACACGGAGATCTTTCAAGACACACCCAACCTGCAGGTCCTTCAGCTCCAGAAGTAAGTGATTTTGAGCCCATTAAACTATATATTGAATTTTATATGACACACTAGACCTTACTGTTTCTGCCCCTGCTCTTCCAAATCCTCTTGGGTTTGTGTTCTCCCTCGTCTTCCTCATGGTGACTTACGAAGGCCCCAGACAGTCTCCACAGCCTAATAACTAGCAATGAGGAGCCAAGGACTGCAGGCCTCCTCTCCACTGGAACCCCCTCCTTTCCCCAGATGATGCCTCTTCAGTCCATCCCAGGGTAAGAGTAAGGTTAGGAGGGAAGGAGAGGGGGTAGGAAGTTTTACCATGCGGTAGGATCTGGAGTTGGCCCTTTTATTCTAGTAGCAGCCTCTGGCCTGACTTCTCAGAGTAGTAGGATACTAAGGATGACCCCAGGCTACCTTCTGTGAGTGGGGCCTACATCTGGGACTTGTCATTAGACATAGAAGCATCCTCTTTTCTCCCTTGTGTTTTGGTATGGATGGGAATTAGAGGAACTTCCAAGCCACTGTCCAGTCTTGTCTCCCCACTTGGAGTTTATAGATGGGTAACTGGTCAATAAACCCCATCTCTCAGTCTTCCCTTGTCTTGAACAGTGTGTGGAGAAATTCTCTTTGGGATCTGAGTACCTCCGCCAGCCCGTTTACTCGATGCTCTCAGCCCTTATGGTTTCTGTTGAATTTAAGCCTAGAACAGCTCTGTTTGAACTATCCAGTTATTTAACAATCTGCTCTGGGTCACTGACCATTTGTAAAGATTGAAAGCGGGGGCGCTGAACCTTACCTCTGCCGTGAGGTGTTATGTCCCCTGACCCACTTGGGCCTAGTACTTTTCAGGGGTGGAAGGCCTGACTCCCAGAGTCCTGTGAGAGGGTCTCTCAGAGGCACTAAAGGGCTTACCATATTGTGGCTAAGGGTGGTGTCATGGCTAAAAATCCCAGAGAAGCCTAGGAGTGGGTCTTCTTAGCTCTCTTTTGCCCAATGCGGGTGCCAAAGATGGAACTCTGTTTCCTAAACAGTAACCACTTGCCCCTCATCCAGTAACCATCTACTGAGCACACATGGTAGGAGGGAAAATACTTTGTGGCTCTGACTCCTTTGAGCCTGACAAAAATACAAAGATTCAAAAGAAAAGGAATTAAACATTGGAAAATGATACAGAGCAAAACAGAAATGTAACAGTGGTGTTCTCTCTGGAGCTTTTCACATGGGAAAAGCAAATGGGAATCCTTGAGTCGGTTTCTGGTTAGTGGGTGTCTATAGAATTGGTAAAAGTGGGACTAGAGCAGAGGCTTAGAAAGGGGCAAGCATGAGGACCTGAGTTCCAGTCTCTGGGCACTGCAGGCATGGTGGTGCACATCTACGACACCATCAGATGGATGCCGAGACAGGTAGAGTCCTGGAATTTGCTGACCGGCCAGCCTTGGCTAAATGCCGAGCTTCCGGTGCAGTGCAGAGTCCCTGCTTCAAAAAATAAGGTGGAAGGTGATGAAGAGGAGAACATCCCGATGTCAACCTCTGACCTCCACAGGCACATGCATGGATACATATTCCCACATATACATTGGCATGTCTATCTCTCCCCCACCCCCGACCCCTGCCACACACACACTAATGATAATACTAACTGGTGGTGATGATGGTGGTGGTGGTGGTGGTGGTGAAAGTGGTGGCCATGACAGAAATGATAATATGGTTCTGACTCCCAAGAAGACCACAGTTTAGTATAAAAAGCAGATGTCTGCCAACTAGCACAAGCCATCAGAACCCCCAGCAGAGGTCCACACCCTGTGCTACATTATAAAGCAGGTGGTGGTAATGGGACATCAGGCTGAGTAAGAAAGATGTGTGAGAGCCATAGCTCTTTGCAGTCCATGTTGCCCGTGATGAGTTATAACTGGATGTGAAGGGCGGGGAATTAAAATCTAAGAGAGTCAAGGAGCTCAGGGGGTGTGAGGAGCCCAGGTCACAACTTCTGTTAGACTCCGGGGAAGGAACAGGAGAAAGCCCGGAGTGGATCTGCCATTGTTAGGTGTGAGAAACTGTAAATATGCCCAGATTTCTGTAGGCTTGGCCACCTCCTTGTGATTGAGACAGAAAGTAGGGGTTTGTTGCTCCTAATCCTGGACCCCAAGTGCCGAGCTATTGCGGGGTGGTAGACTGTGACAAGAAACTTGGTAAGGTTACGTGGGTTCAGAAACCCTGGCCCTCAGACTTGACAAGGTCCCTGTCACATGACCATGGCATCCCATGGAGAGGACTTTGACAATCAGTCATGTAAGGCCAGCACCCTGAAACCCCTCCACATGCAGATGAGGCATCCCTAACATCTCAGACAAAGCCAATAGAAAGCATCTGGTTTTAGATCCCAACCCATCCCAAAACATGCATAAGACCCTGTCAACAAGGAATAAAGGCTTGAGAGTTGTTTCACCAAGGACTGGCTGGGAGCATCTGTCATATAAGAGCTGTAACACTCTTGGGAAGAGAGTTTTCTCCTGAAGCTTTTGCTGCTGGGAGCTGCTGGAATCTCACTTCCTGAACTCAGCTCCTAGCCAGCTCCATGTAGTGCTCCGCCATGCCAGAGCAATGGTGGCTACAGAAGAGACCTGGCAGCTCGCCCCAATCCAACCTCTGACCCCCACCTCCTTGCTCACCCTACCCACCATGTAGCACCTCACTGCTCTACAGCCACAGTGGCTGCCTTAATCCAATTCCCCTCTCCCCTTCGGAAGGTCAACTCCTTGGTCACTCCCCCCAGGCCAGAGCCCCGCAAATCTCCACAGAGAGTGTTCGGTACACAGACCAGCATGTGATAGTCTAGGCTGATCTCCCAGGTAGTAAGAGGTGCATGGAAGATCCGACCCAGATCCCAAGTGACCAGGGATGACACCGCCCTCCATGGGTTGGTCCTTCCCCCATTGATCAGTGAGAAAATGCTTTACAGCTGATCTCGTGGAGGCATTTCCTCAACCGAGGCTCCTTCTCTCATAACTCTCTAGCTTGTGTCAAATTGACACACAAAACCAACCAATACAGTCTTAGAGCCCTACATCATCCGCCCCCTATAAGACTGCCCAGACCACAGGAACTACCAAGAATCATGTGAATGAAAAAAGGGCATTGTGTAGGTTTCCAAATTTAGGTGACATCCTCTACTTAACAAGGGCTAACTGCAACTTAGAAACTATTTCCTGGATGAGCCTTTTGCAGATGACTCTTACCTGTCAATTCTTTACTTGTTCCTTTTAAAATACATTTAAAGCCAGGTACAGTGGAATATGCCTTTAATCCCAGCAGATGCAGATATATCTTTGTGAGTTCAAGGTCAGCCTGGTCTATTACATAGCAACTTCAGGCCAGCCTGGGCTACATAGTAATACCCTGTCTCAAAATAGATAGATAGAAAGATAGATAGACAGACAGACAGACAGATATTGAGCTGTGTATTTTAGAGTTCCGAATGGCAGCTCATATCAGTCAGTGGAGAGGGCCATGGTTTCAGTTGTTCTTGATACACTCAAGAACGCTGCTGCCATCTGTGGTGTCCGTCTTTGCTCTTCACGTTGTGTCAGTGCCGTCTGTGAGGGCTAACAGTAAAGAGGCTGGGCCCCTGACGCCGACAGGGCTGCAGGGCACTTCGCTGTAGAGCCAGTGGGCAGAGTGGCTTCCTGTTGGCTCTCAGCTTTCTCACAGTTTCCTGTGAGTGAGCTGACATGCGGGACTCGTTCAGCTGTGTCTCCCTACAGTGCACGGGAAAGCCTTGACTGGTGTGGTGCAGCAGACGCCCGTGCCTAACTCACAGGAGGCAGTCAGGGAAGATGAGGGAGTAAGAGGTAGCCGTACACTAATCAAGGCGTTGTAAAAGTACTGGCACCGTGACGTCAACTATGGCCCAACTCCACTGCGTCTCATTTCTGTCTACATCACATTTGCCAATACCCTGCTGGCCTGAGTATGTCACCACGTTTCCAGGGGTCTAGAAATCCATGCTAGCTTTTGATGTGGAGAGGTGCCATCACACTGTGTGTGCTTACAGAGGAAAGAGGACCCAGGGCCATTTTTACAAACAGCCCACCATACCCAGCAATGGCAGACCCACTTCAGGCGCTCTCCTCTTTCTTCCATGGAGTCCAATGGAATCTTTGTCCTCGACCTATCTCTCCTCTCTGGCTCTCATGGCTTATCCAGTGGTGTTTTCACTAAGAGTTTTGGATTGAGGGTGTGCATAGCTCAGTGGTAATATATTTCCCTAGTATGTGTGGGGCTTTGGGTTCCATCTCCAGCACTGGTCTATAACAATAGTATCTACTATCTGCTTTTTGTATAGATATTTGTATTTACTCACGCATTCATCATCACAGACCCTGGATAGAAAGCACTTGGCATGGGGGTATTTTCTTTATACCATATGAAATAATGATGACAGAGTTTGGTTGGCAATATAGGAGGCCTAAGGTCATTTTGGGTTCTATTCAAAGTTCTATCGCTAACATAATTGTTTCTTCCATAATACATACATAATGCCTCTTAGAAACATTTTTTTCTTTTTTAAGATTTAATTATTTGGGAGCTAGAGAGATGGCTCAGTGGTTAAGAGCATTGACTGCCCTTCAGAGGTCCTAAGTTCAATTCCCAGCAGCCACATGGTGGTTCACAACCATCTGTAATGGGATCTAATGCCCTCTTCTCTCATGCAGGCATGCGTGCAAATATAGCACTCACATACATTAAATATGTAAATATATATTCTTTAAAGATTTAATTCTTTGTTTTTATGTCTGTGCACCACAGAATCCAGAAGATGTGAGATCCTCTGGAGCTGGAGTTACAGCTCCATGGTTGGTAGACACCATGTAGGTGCTGAGAACTGAGCCCAGGTCCTCTAGAAAAGCAGCCAGTACTCTCAACCACGGGGCCACCTCTTCAGCCCTCATGGGACCTAATTGTTCAAATTGAACCTTAAAAGCATGGCCTAACTGACCAGTGTACCTGTTTGTGTCATTTCAGTTGCAGCTTGAGCTCCTTTGGTCCTTGGACTGTGAATTCCTCCCAGGTCTTGTTGGTCAGCCTCTTTGGCAACCCTCTCATTTGCAGCTGTGGGCTGGCTTGGCTTCTCGTGGATGCAAGCAAAATTGTCTTGCACAGGTAACACCTTTACCAAGTAGATGGCTGTGAGGTGAGAGTCAACCTTCCAGAGCTGGGGCTGCCCCAGCTTCTGTCTCGTCCATCTGACCGTGTGAGCACTCACCCCATGTAGTCACGCTGGGGGGATGGAGGCCCTGCTTCTATTGCAGCTAGCCAGAAAGGGCAAAGAACACGGGAAAATGGACTTAGAAGTTTGTAAAAGGAACGGGCTGCCAGAGGGTGCTCACCATTTCCACTCATTCATTGGCCAACAGTTTACTAATTAAACTAACTGCAAAGGAGGCTGGGAAATGTAGTCTACAAGCCCTGTGGGCAAAGCAAGAACGGTTGTACAGTTTTCCATTTTACAGACAAGGGATGGAATCAAAACAAGTGAAGGACTTGATATATCAGCTCATGGAGCTGTTGGATGTGGGAGGAAGTAGTCATCTTCGTCCACATCTGTGCTCTTAACTACTAGGCCCTTTGACCACCCAAGAGAGGGCCTAGCTCTCTTGGCCATTCAGCCTAAGGCCAGTACTTACAGAGCTTTCTTCTGGCAGGAAACAAATTCTAATGGTATCTCTTGGCTCAGAAGAGCTTTTCTCTAAGACATACCAGGGGAACCATACCCAGCAGGCGAGGGAGACGGGTGCTAAGGATCTAGGGATGTCACCAATCGTGAGCACTCCTAGACCCCCCCCCCACCAGCTAATTGCTCCATTTTGGAATCAACCATCCTCAAAAGCCCAGCCGTTCCATTCACTACTTTGATTCCAGTGGCTATCACCAAATCCCTTAAAAGTTGGGCACACCATGATGTTAAAAACGATGTTGAGAGTACAGGCTACAGCCAGAAACTCTGGGGTCATTCTACTTCCCGCTGTAGATACGTCTGTGCTCTGCCATTTGCTTGCTATAGCATCTTGGGCAGTTAGCACCTCCTATTTCCTTCTCTGCCCAGAAGGGATGACAGGACTTCCTTCAAAAGTTTCCTGAGCCAATAAAATGGTGTTACTAGATGATGTCTGGTAGAGATGTGTTGGCAGAGGAGACGCCCCACATTGAGGATTAAAAAATCTTGAAATCCAAGTATCTCCTAATGATTGGTTTCCCTTACAGGGCAGCGGATACCACATGTGAGCCTGCTTTAGGATCCAAGGGCCCCTTCTCAGGACCTCTCCCCCTCTCCCACCTGACTAATGTGTGCAGGTCAGACCAAAACACCACCCTCCTGGCTTCAAACCCACCCCACGTCCATCACTCAGTTTCTGCACCACGGACACAGGAGCCTTCCATTGGACAGAGCAGGGCCCTGTCTGCTCAGCCCGAAGGACGCCAACAAAATATCACCAAAGTCCCCTCCCTCACCAGGGCTCCACCCACACAAGGATCAGGGACCTACAGAGATACTTCAGAGGAAACCGCCCAGTCTACCACTAACTCTGAGGTAGTTTACAGTCCCTCCAGGCCTCTGCCTGGCACGGCCAGTTCAGGGGCAGAGCAGACTGACACATATATCCTTGAGCCCAGTATCTCATCTGCCTCTACCCCATTGGTCAGCAAATACCTTGAACCCTTGCCTACTTCACCGAATCCCAGGAGCATATCTCAGATCAACCAGAGGACCCAAGCTAACCCCAAGGCTTTCCACACAGATCCTCCACAGGATGAGATTCCAGTTTTGCTCTTAGACGATGACAGCGAGGAGACGACGACTCAGGACCAGGTGGCAGCACCTCGCCAGGACGTCTCTTGCGATTACCACCCCTGCAGGCATCTGCAGACCCCATGTGCAGAGCTGCAGAGGCGCCTCAGATGCCGCTGCCCTGGTCTCAGTGGACAGGATACCATTCCAGACCCTCCCAAGCTGCAGGGGGTGTCGGAGATGACTGACACGTCAGTGCTCGTCCACTGGTGTGCCCCCAACTCAGTGGTGCTCTGGTATCAGATCCATTACTTGGCAGAAGGAGGGCCTGGGAACCAATCAGTAACGGACATCTATGCTACTGCCCGACAGTACCCCCTGTACCAGCTGTCACCAGGCACCACCTACCATGTGTGTGTACTGGCAGCCAACAGGGCCGGCCTGAGCCAGCTGCAGACCTCGGGCTGGAGTAGGTCATGTGCCACCTTCACAACCAAGCCCAGCTCCGTGGTCATCTTCTGGGGACTGTGCACTGCCAGTGGTCTGTTACTGGTTAGCACCCTGGTGCTGTCTGTGTGTCTCTGGAGGCAGCGCTGGAAGCCACACAGGCAGTTCCATGGCACGCACCTGGTGGCCTTCAAGAACCCAGCCAGGTCTGAAGAAGTAACTCAGTGGTAGTGACTTCCTGGCCTGTACAAGGCCTTGGGTTTATCAGCAGCGTTCGTTGGAGGCCTTGCGTTTATTTCCAGCAATCAGAGTAAACAAACCATCAGCCTTTGACCACCTGTGGAGGCTCCAGAACTTAAATTATCCCAGCGTGTCTCACTCAAAGCACATCTGCCTGCAGGAATGTTATGCTGCCTAAGGATAACATGAGTTCCACCACGTCTCAAGCCCACACGGAACTACACTGCTTCCTCCTCTTGAAGGAACAAGTGTCACTGTTGCATGTAGTTTTAAGAGACCATGCTTGCTCCTTGCCTAGTCTTCTTGCCAGTGCTCCGACTTAGCTCCCAGCTCCGAGATCACACTGCTGCTGGCTCCACTTCCACCCTGCCTGTTCCAAGGCCAGGGTGGCTACAGGGTGTGACAAAACACCGTGACCGAAGCAACTTAAGGGTTATTTACTTGTGGTTCCCGAGGGTAAGAAGCTGGCAGCAGGCAGGAACAGCAGTTGGGGCTAAAAGTTGACAGTTCAAATCTTGAATCACAAGCAAAAGCTTTTGGCAAACTGGGAATGGCATGTGACCTTGAAAGCTCAGAGCCGTTGGGGATTTAGCTCAGTGGCAGAGCGCTTGCCTAGGAAGCGCAAGGCCCTGGGTTCGGTCCCCAGCTCTGGAAAAAAAAAAAAAAAAAAAAAAAAAGAAAGCTCAGAGCCTGTCCCCAGTGACGCACTTTTTTCCTAAACCAAAAATTCAAAACACCTGAGACTGGGGACATTCTCATCCAAACCACCACTGTGGCTAAGCTGATGTTCTGGGATGCAAAGACAGGACCAGCAACAGTTGCACAATGCAATAAAGCCTATGTTTCTGTCTCTAACTTCTCTTTCAACAGTTCAACAAATGACTAAGGTCTTCCTGTATAGTTCCACATGTTGGGGAATGTTTTTATGCAGTGTATTGGAATGCTGATTTCTGTACCTGGAGATCATCTGGGTGCAGTCCAGACCCTAGTCATCATTACAAAGCATTTTCTGACTCAGTATTTTGTAAGACATTGTTCTCCTTTATGTCTGGTTAGAGCTGACCAGCCTATAGCTGGGGAGGAGAGTTAAGGCTAGACTTCTAATCCCAGTGAGGGGGTCCTGGGTGGAGAGTGTTGAGTGGCCATGAGGACACAGATGGGTAGGAGCAACCAGGGAGAGACTAGGAAGGCAGGTAATGGGGCACATGGCTGGGTACTAGGCAGCACAGCAGGGCTAGACTAAATCAGAACCCTACCTAGCTGTAGAGCAAGAAGCTCATCAATAAATATACCAGGTCTCCTTGTCATCATTTCAAAGCAAGGGCAGGCCCAGAAAAGCCCTGAACTTTTACATCCACATTATACTTAGGTCAAGCGAAGGAGAAAGGGAAACCAAGGGTTTCTAGTATGTGGAGGAGCCCCCTGGCTCCTGACCCTACCTGTACCCCACTACTCTAAACACAAGGGTAGAGCAGGTCCTTAAGGTCACGTGTCTGGAACCAGTAAGTTTTACAACGTAGGGGGAAGTGCTGCATCTAAGTGCACTTCATAGATGAGGAAACGTATGCAGTCACATAAACACACACCACAACAACCCACGGGAAGACGCAGATTTTTCCAGCTCTTTTATTTTCTTATCATGTTAACAATAGAAGATTCCCCAAAGTTAAAAAAAAAAACTTTGAAAAATAGAAACTTTCATACTATTTACATGACATATGAGTACAGGTTCCAGTATCATACAGACATCCCATGAGAAACAGTGAGAAGGCATGATGTAATTCTCTGCCTTTTAGATGCGATGCCTAATACTCGTGGTCTCCCTTCTGACTCCTGTGTTGTCTGCTATCCTGATACAGAAACTGTTTGGTAACTGAGAGGCTGGAAGACTATGGTGAACTTCAATGCCTTCTATTTTGTTTGCTCTTTTTTATTTTCAAAACTTACTGCATTTTAATGCTCTGTATGCCTTTACACTTCCCACAGCTAGGTCTACTCTCACTTTTCAAATGACCAAGCATTAGTCACACGAACTGTTATGTGTTTATAGATTTAAAATTTAAGCATAACAATATATAGCCATGCCGTGTGTGGTATGCATTTAATCTCGGGGATTCCCTCCTGCTTTCCTTTGTTTATATGTTACCAACTGTTTTTTTAAAAACATTAAAAAAAAAAAAAAACTAGAATAATCTCACCAATTAATCAAAAACCTAAGATTAAAAATTCTACATTATATTTTTATTTGTATTTAAAAATACACTGGAAATTCTGTATAGGCCCATGATCGAGCTTATTTTGGACGTACATTTCTTCGGTTTTGAAGACATGGTTTGTCTGACAAGACCTTTCGCAAGCTGAACACCAAGATCGGGAAAGTCCTGTAGCTTTCGCTGGCGCTGCTGCCGATGACGCGAGTCGCTCCCTTGCTGCTGGATCTGGGTGCCTGTCATTTGCCCTTTATCACCTGAACAGTTTTCCGACCATAGTGATAATAACTGTATGCGGACGCAGCTGTAGTGAATGCTGTACAACACCTTCAAAGGAGAGAAATGCACTGCTTCAGCCTTCCAATCCCAAAACACCACCAGCAGGAATCATGAAGTACACAAGTAAAAGTGAGCTAAGAAAATAGGACTCTGTGATGAAATTTAACTACAAAATCTAAAGTCACGGCTTCCTTCAAGACTGCATTTAAACTGGCAATGCCAAATAAAAGCCATCTAATTACGGAGGCCTAAAGACTAGTAGTACAGCAACTGTCCTAGGTGTTGATGTCCTCACTTTTCTCCCACAAAAACATACTCAGACAGACATGAATGGAGACAACTGTAAAAGACTGGAGAGATATGGCTCAAACTAGACAGCTCCTACTTAAGACTGCTTGGTGCCTACCTAAAGTCATGCAATACCCTGAAGTAAAAACAGGAGATCAGGCTATATCCGGATGCAGTTTGTTTTTGAGAAAAAGATCCTCCATTGATAACCCAAAATATAAAAGGGGGGGGGGACCCTTTATTTTATGTAAGAAAATAAAGTTTAGGCTATCATTTAAAAAAGTGTTTAGTATAATTCACTTTGATTAACCAATCAACTTTGTTTAGAGCTCTAAAGCAAGTTTTAATTATAATTAAACGTAATAAGTGTCAACATGGCAGCCTATTTAGAACACTTGAAAGTTTGAGTCTGACACATTTCAAGATATTTACACTGAGGAATTAGCACACTAAAACAAAATTCAAAGTGCTTGCACTGGGTGTCCTTCCTACTGCACCCCTCTATTAGGCTGGGTCTGCTGGGCATCCAGGTCACCTATCATTATGGCTCAGATGAAATTTCCTTCCCACAGTTACCCCTCTTCTTTCTCTTCCTCCAAAATTCTCACACATTAGCAATCCTTCTCATCCCTCTAAGTCGTGACTGCTAATTTCTGTGCCCCATGCCTTACAGTAAGACTAAGGCTGACAGTGCACGCTGGTTAGTTGTGTTGGTCACTATCTACTGTAAAAGGAAGCTGCTCTGAGGGGTGTTGGGAGCTGCACTGACGTATGGGTATACAGACAGGAACTACGTCCACTTAGCAGAAGGTTAGGTTCTCTCCTAGGGCCAATGGTTTGGGGGTCCTGTTAATGGAACCTGGTTTTAGGTCCGTTTTGTGGATAGGTTCTAAATGCAATCAGAAAGTGGTTGGTTATCCCCATAACATTTATGCCACTACTGCAAACATGGGTACATCTTCCACTTGCTATTCTAGCTCAGGGTTTACAGCTGGGTGATAACTTGCTTATGAGACACTATGGAATGCACACATATCACACTCCCTACTTGCAAGGCTCAGAGATTAACATGCAAGAAGCAGAGGAAAATGTTAAGAGTTAGAGGTAGTGGGCATTTGCCACAAACGGTATTTATTGGACATGACAAAGACTGCACACATGAAACTATACAGTAGCTGACTGTATGCATGCACAGACCAGCTAAAACCTCTGCTCGGATACTGCAGGGACTCATAAAGGTCAACTCCCTTCTGAGGAACTGTTAGCAGCTGATGGCTGCTGGGGCAGAAAAAACTTGCTTTAGGGCTATGACTCCTGAAGCTACCCATGCTCCAGTGTACAAAGTCAGGAAAAGGAGTGGAGGAGAGAACAGGAAGAGAGGGAAAGAAGGTGGCCACAGCTTGTCTACCTCATGTTCATTATACACTTCAAGAGCAAAGTCATTCTAGACATCACAATAAGCCACTGTACTAATATTCTCAGAGTAACTCTAAATTTAACTTACCATAGTATCTGAAGATAAATGCTGTCAGCATAATTGAAAACTGGAGCTGCCAGAGAAGCTGCCACCAAAATTAACTGGACTGCTGTATTGACCTTAAAAATAAAGGCATTATAGAGCAATGGTGTTAAATGGACCTGGTTATGCTTCTGAGACAAAGGTATTCTGGCATTATATGGACAACTGCATCAGCCACGCCAAGTTGGCATTCCCAGGTGAGAATAAGTGCCAGATCAGTCACTAACAGATCCACCTGCCCACATAGGTGCCCTTCATTTATTACAAGGGCAGCGACAACTATCAGAAAGTACCACCCCTTGAATCCCACAGCAATTCAATGATGCTATACAATTCTTTGCTCTTTTCCCTAGTTGTCCTCACGCAGTTCTGCAAACATGAAACAATGAAGTGGCCTCTCCTTGGGTGAAAAAACACAGTAAGCACTAGAGTAAAACCTAGAACCCAGACTTCCAAGACCACTTGACTTGCTGCCTGCGTACCCTGTGAAGTCAGAAAACTGAAATGTATTTATTGCCGTGAAATCTTCTAGGGAAGTAAGCACTGTTTATCCTCAACAGCACAAAACAGAACCAGAAACATCAGAAGACGACATTCTATAAAACAACCTGAGCATGAGGGAGTTAAGGAAGGTGTGCAGGGACACTCACTATTTATTCTGCAGTCACATGACAGTGACCATCACCACATTGTGACTTTAAAACAAATAATGGGTTTTCAGAACAAGTGCATACTGGTGCATCTGTCCCAGCACTTCAAGTGACTTTCTATGGAAGGCTACATTCGAATTGCTGCACTTGACACAAAGTCACAAGCAGCCAAAGCTCTTATAGTGCTAACATTCTGTGCCAGGGATCCTAACACAAAACAATGGTCATTCTGTCTCAAATAGACCTAATCTGTTACCCCTCTGCCAAAGAGTGTTAATGGGGGGATGGCTTCAGTGAGCTTATCAGGGCATTGGTACCTTTGCTATGCAAAGGTTGATGGACATTTAGGATCCTGAAAAAGACAATCTAGACTGTAAGTGAGTGGGATTGTCTATTCTCTTTTCATCTAACACTCTTTAAAAATAGAAAGAGTTGGGGCTAGATATGGCTCAGCAGGGTAAAGAGACAGGAAATCCCTAGGCTAAGGCAAGCTCAAGATTCAACTAGGAGACTTTGCCTCAATCAATAATTGTGGAAAAGGAGAGGAAGATTACAAACATCAGCCTACACACACACACACACACACACACACACACACACACACACAATACTATACAACACTCAAGCATCTGCAATTAAAATGAATAAATGGATAATAGGAAAAGCACAAGAAACTCTTCATAATTTTGCATCTCAATTAAAGAGTACTTACACCTCACTTTTAACCTACCCCATGATCTCATTCAAGGTATAATTCTTAAGACCATCAACAAAGATAAACTGCACATACTAACAAGATAAAAACATTCAGAAGAAAGACATGACCCATTTCCTAGCCCCTCTAATCAATGCATTTAAATTTATCTCATTCTCAAGTTGGTGAGATGGCTTAGCAATCAAAAGTGCTGTGGCCAAGCCTAACAACCTGAGTTCAATTCCCAGGACCCACAAGATGGGAGAGAGAACTGACCCCCACAAGATGGAAGAGAGAACTGACCTCCACAAGATGTCTCTGCTTTCCACCCAAGTGCACACTTACAAACAAACTTGTAAGAATGTTTTCATTCTAAGCTGCTCCTGCCTGGCTTACATTCATTTCATTATTATACAAGTTCACAAAGGACTGATCTCTTTAAAAGGCTGCTATGAGTCTTACCTTGCTGATGAATGTTGGTTTTAACCTAGCAGTGGCATAGCAAGGATTGAAGTACTTAGCTAGTGTTCGCTGGCAAAAGAAAAAAAAAAGTTAAAATTTATCCTTCAGGTTTCTAACAAAAGTTACTAGTGCTTACCCTATGCCCAGCCCCAGTGTACCTATCTTGCTTATTGGGTAAATTGAGCACTATTACTTTGTTACATTATAATGAGACTATTAAAAGTAAGATTCTTCAAAATGCAAGTGATACAAAATTGTACAGTCACTCCCACAGTTTGCTTCATCACAAAGTCACTAAAGAAACTTACGTTACTATCTTTTACAGGTTAAAAAGCAAAATAAATAAAAATATATCTCTATTTTCCCTTAGAACAAAAAAGGTAATGTTATACTTATGTGCTCAAATATTTACAGAGCCAGGGTTGGGGATTTAGCTCAGTGGTAGAGCGCTTGCCTAGGAAGCGCAAGGCCCTGGGTTCGGTCCCCAGCTCCGAAAAAAAGAACCAAAGGAAAAAAAAAATATTTACAGAGCCATGAACAGTATGTAAGCAAGCTATTCCATTCTTCTATGATTGATTTTAAAAGCCACTTCTAGACCATATACGGTGAATAAGTGAAGTATTAGACAGCTTGGAGACAGGAAACACCTTTAACAGTCTGCTGCGGCCTGGCTGGCTGCCCTGGGCTTCATACAACATCAACTGAAGAGCTGGACTTAAAATAGAAATTAGGCTTTTGTTGGTTTGTGTTTAATTAGGATCTCACTGTAGCCTTGTAGCCCCTAGAGTAGTCTCAGACTCACAGTGATCCACCTGCTTCTGCCTCTGGAGTGCTGAGATTAAGGGCATGTGTCAGCACACCCAGTGACAAATCCAGCTTTTAAAATGAACTAGTCATGCATTCAAATTGCAAGGTGATTTTTTTTCTAATTCCTGGTAAATAAATTAATAACTGCCATAAACAAGTATCCTAAAGTGAAACTGCATTCAATATTTATGTTAGAAGTCATGCTAAAGGAGTGTGTCCTGAACCTTACCGGTGTTGGCAGAGTTCGGTATCTGACATAAAACACAGCAGCGATCAACATTACATCTCTTGAAATTATCATGTAAGTGAGTGGGACTGAAAATCAAATATAAAATAGTTTTAATGAATTTAAAATTAGTAGTAGATATTATGACTTTAGTAAAGACTCATTCAGCCTCGCACTATTCGACGTTTCCCTTAAGTAAGATTTTATAGTAAATATTTACTGATGATTCGGGCCCCTACAGTGAAGCCCTTCCTTCCTGTAATCAGAATGAACTGCAGACTCTGGCTGTAACTCACCTACCTCTAGACTTTCACTCACAATGTGTTCTCGTGCATCTGTCTATAAACTGCAAGTCTGTATGTATGTAACAGTGTGAGCTACACCCAGCCTCCCCACACCCGACTCTTCTCAGCTTTGCGTTTCTGGGGAAAAGACCTCATGCTCACTAAAATCCAATGACAATAACAGTAAGGCAGTTGGCATGTCAGAGAAGCTGAAATATCCTGCAAGTTTCAGGATTTCTTATCTCTGAATTTTAGCCTATTCTCTAGAGTTTTATATACAGTTTCCTGAAATACACTCCAGCTGAGATAGCCCCTACCCAGACATCTGGTTCTTCCTTTTCCTGCCCAACCTGTCAATCAATCGTCTCATAGGCTGAGGCTCCCTTATCCAATGTGCTTGGACAAGAGACATTTCAGATTTCAGTTTCTTGAGTTCTGGAATATTTGCATATTGTCAGCTGGGCACCACTAATTCCCAAACGATCCAAAACCCGAAACTGTTTGTCATTGGGGATACTCAACTTCCCACCATGGTCCCAGAGCCATAGCCAACAGGAGGGTATTTTGGATGGGAGGTCAGAGAACATACTTACTTAAGAGCCTTCTGTACCATACAAAGTTACAACCACAATCCTCTATCTTTTTCAAAATAAATTTAATTGGAAAAATCAAAATTCAAATCACAGTTCACAAATATCCCTTTCATGGTATCTTCAAACAGCTCAGAGGTAATCAATCCAAGGCTGTGTTTAGGACCCTCTCCAGTCTGACATTCTATTGGCTCTGCACCCGCACCTGCACATCAAACTGAATTCGCCCTAGCTTCATCCTCTATTACAGTGCTGTTTCAAAGAGAAAATGTGCCAGGCCACTGTAAACCATGTAAACTATGATTTATAGATGCACTTTTTAAAAATCATTAAACAAACATTTCTACAGTAAGCACTGGCTGATACATTAACAACAATCACAATTTAAAATGCAGCCAACCTCTGCAAATCAAAATCTGTGACTGTGAGGAAGCTGTGCAGGGATGACGGTCTATGGAATGCAGACGTGGACAGTGAGGTTCTCTTGCAGTCAACCCAGCACTAGGACAGATATGACAGTGTCTTTTAGAGTCATTTTACTATCTGCAACCATCTGGTGAACAGTGTCCAAATAAAATACTCCATTTGTCATAAATACTCGATTTCAACTTGTGTTGTTACTAGCATGATTTAAAAAATAACAAGGCAAAATTAGAATTGTGGAAATGGTGGGGGTGGCGTTGAGTAAAACATGACACAAAGAAGGAAACTTCAGCCTAATCTCCCAGTAACTGACAAATGTACCAAAAGGGAGGAAATGTCAAGACATGAAAGATTTCGACAAGACTGAAAAGGACACTTACTGAGCTTACACAGAGCACTGCAACACAGTACTGCAGAATATCCACTCACTGAAGCACAGGTTTGTAAAGCCTGACTGCATACAGGCTGGAAGACTACAGTCACAGAGAATAGTCGCTGACGACACAGGTAAGCCTGAAATCATTAACAAAAGCCACCCACAGAGCTTTGTGCATGCTAGGGTTCTGATGCTCAGCCACATTCCCAACCTAAGAAACAATTATTAGCCAGAGAGACAAAACATGTCATGAAAGCAGGAAGATATTCTGCACGGACAATGACAAGAGCACTAACTAACACACGCAATAGGGGATGATGACACGGCAGCCGGAAATGCAGCCCAAACCAACGTCAGGAAAGCTAGACAGCCACCAGACCAGCCAGGGGCCCATCTATAAGGCTGTGCTGTCAATTCACACAGCCATGAGTACTGTCAAAACCTAAGAGGTGGCTCGTCAGAATGAAAGATATGGTACATGCAAATCAACTGTGACATTTTAAACTTCAATGTGGCCATTTTTTGTTAATTATATACTAGAATCACATTCTAAACTTTTTGAATTACATTTAAAAGTTTTATTTTGTGTGTAAGCCTGTGTGTTGGGGCCGTGCCACAGCAGCTGAACTGGTATATAAAAAAGGAAACAAGGAAAACCCAGAGAATGAAGGGGGTGGGGACAGCTGAAGAGGTAAACCCACGACTCCTCAAACCCATATTTGGTCATTAGAAGTCACAGAACTGGCAAATGTGGCAAAACCAGTCAAGAGAAAGAGAAGGACATAGGACTCAAGATGAAAATTAGGGCACTACTACATACCATATGTCTTATGGTAGCAACAAAAAGTCGCTACAAATAAACTTCTTATAATATAAATAATATAATATTTCTTAATAATATAAATAAAATGGGTAAGTACCTAGGAAAAAAGATTCGTAACTTGCAAAATATACACTGGATAAGTTATTAAACTAAATTACCCTGGAACAATTAAAGAAAAAATAATCACATTTCAAAACTCTCTTCAATGACTTCAACAAATTCTATCAAACATCAAAATAAAAAACTGTAATGTCACATGAACACCATCCAAGAATTGAAGAAAAAGTCATTAACCTGTTTGATGAAGTTATTAGAAACAGGGACCCAGAGGAACAGCTATCACCAAGAAAAATCTCAATACATTCTGGTAGTGGGAATGTAATCAGTATAGAAATTTGTGGGAGCTTCCTTACGAGAGAACAGAATGACCGCATAACCCAGCTATGTCACTCTTGACTACACATCAGAAGGACTCTAGTCAGCACACAGACATGCATGCTTACTGCTCCACTATTCACAAAACAGAACCAGCCTAGATGCTCATGAATGAACGAACAAAAACTTCTGACATTTACAGCAACATATTAGGCTAAAAATAGCCAAACTCAAAACATGGGTTTTTTCTCTTTCGTCAAACTTAAATTTAAGATTTTGCATGTCTGTGAGCATTTACAGTTTTCTGGGTCATAAAGCTAGAAAGGGGCTCCTTGAAAGAACAAGATCTTAAGCAAGGTGGGTCACAGAGCAGGTCATAGCATGCAGGTGTAACAAGAAGTAGAGGGGAGCTACCCTGAAAGTGAGAAGAGTTTACGGGAGGCAACAGGACAGAAATGACTGAGAACAATGTGTAATGAAGACGCCATGATGAAACCCATTACATTATAACTTAAAACATTAATTTAAAAACCAACAAACATTTTTTTAAGAAAAAAAATCTCAGGCCAGTATTTGGAGATTTAGCTCAGTGTCAGAACAAGTACAAGGCTGCTGGTGAGGCAAAAATCACAAATACCACCTCCCCACACACACACACACACACACACACAAAACAGGCCAGGCTAATCTCATGAATTCAATGAGAAATCTTAACAAAATACAATCCATCCAAATTCACCAGTATCTCCAGAATGCATCCTGACCAAGCTAGATTTCCACCAGGAAACACAGATTGTTTTAACCCTAAAAACAAAACAAACAACAACAACAAAACAGCCATGCATTTCACCTCATTAAAAGCAGCTCAAAGGATGTGTGTGGGGGATGCTAGACCAATAATATGCCAAGAAAGAGTTTGCAGTGTCCTATCATAATAGACACTTGGCAGACATTTCTAAGAAAAACTATTAAGCTTGAAAAAGAGGATCTCTATGACTTGATCCCTACAGAAATCACCCCACAAAGTGGCTGTGAGCCTTGTCTGAGCTGGGGTGAGTCAGCATGAGAAACATAGGGCAGTGAGGAAGTCAGACAGATAAAAGAAAGTCTTTAACTATGGACAGTGTATACTGGGCTGGAGACAAGGCAGAAGAATTGAACATAGTCAGAGGGAGAAAACTGCACTGGAGCCCGGCTAACATTAGGAAAGGGCCGATCATCAATATATTCACTGATACACAGCAGAGCTTAAAAGCTTCCACTGGTAAGAACATTAAAACTATCAAATACTTGAGAATAAATCTATCAAAAATGTATTACTGTCTTGGAGAAAATTATAAAACTATGAAAGACATCAAAGAAAGCCTAAATACAGTAGATACATGGCATTTGTGACCCAGAAGACACTTGTAAAAAATGTCAAAAGTTCCAAAGAGAGCTATAAATTCCATGTAACCAAATCAATCAAAACCCCAATAGGCTTTTCTTTACCATTGGGAAATAATTTTGGAAAAGGCCAGTTCTAATATCATAACACTGGAAATAGATAGGAATATCTAACCAATACGTCTGGAGCACTTAGACTGGAGCACTTAGAAAACCAAAGACTGAAAACAACGTCAAGCTGGGCGAGCATCAAACACTACACTGTCTACCACTCTTCAGTGATGGACACTGAGACCACGTGTAGAACCAGAATGTGACATCATTACGCTCTACCTACCAGACACCAACAATGGACAAAGAAGACCAGAATAAAACTCCATTACACTTCTACCAGACACCAGCAATGGACCAGCCTCTGTTCTCAAACCCCACTTCTAACTCTTGGGGTGGGGTGGGGGGGAGTATGAGGAAGAAAAACTGCTTGAGAAATACATACAGCCTAAGCACAAAACGAAGAACCAGAGAAGCATATACAATGCATGCTCAGGGCAAGAGACCATGAAGTTCAGAGTACTCAGATAATGCATTATGTAATCTGTATATGATTTGAAACTGCACAATAAGAATGCACATTTTTACAGACATCTTCATACTATCAGAGTACCCATCATGCATAAACTGTACTTAATAAAGATAACCATGGAGGCTGGAGAGATGGCTCAGTGGTTAAGAACACTGGCTGCTCTTCCAGAGGCCCTGAGTTTGATTTCAGGACCCACATGGCAGCTCACAACTGTCTCTAATTACTCTAGAAGAGGGGATCGGATACCCTCCTCTACCTTCCATAAGCACCAGACATCAAGTGGGCACAGACATACATGCAAAGCACTCACACATACCATATACACTAAATAAAAACTGAAAAAAAAGTCAATGACTTACAAAGATTTTAAATCACTTCCAAATATCTGGGCACTAAAACACAATGTAACTGTGAACTACTATCTCAATTAATTTTAAACAAAGTTATCCAGTGTAACAAGGACACAAATTCTATAATAGTGTGGCTGTGATAAGCAAAACAGTTTACTTAAAATCAAGGCAACAGTTTAAAGTTGAAAATATATTTTGGAAGAAAACCATTTGGAAGAAAAGACCTAAGCTCACTACCATTGCCCTTCCTTGTTATTTAAAGCACACAGGACAGTGTTCTTACCTGGAATAAGATCTGCATAGGTCAAGCTAATATATAAGATGCTGATAAGAACCTTATCAGCAAGTGGATCAAGAGCACTTCCCAAAGCTGATTTTTGATTGGCCCAGTTTCGAGCAATAAATCCATCCAACTGAAAATAGAAGTGTTTTTTAAACAAATGTCATAATTCAAACAGAATAGATAATTTGAAGCTTAAGAGATACCAGAAAAACAACTATACTTTCAGAAAATGTCAGTAAAATCTCATTTATTATCCCCAAACATTCTTACTCCTTTAGTTTTTAAAATGGCAATTGTCTATAATGAATTTCACATTCATATTATTGTTCTTTCTCCTTCATGGTGTCCTACTGGCTTCTCACTATTTTTACAATGTACTCATGTGGGATGAACCCAAACATAAATATAGAAATAAAGAACCCCCACAGAACTCACAGAAAGCAGACTGACAGAGAAGGACTAGAAGCCTACTCTTTTGAGCCAAAGTGGACACCTTTCAGGACTACTTAATTGTGACACTCAACCCTCACATCCCTATCCGTTTTATTGTAGTATCTGACTCTTGTGGGTTCTTTATTTCAACGTATGTGTGTGTCTCTAAGCCATCCATGTGTGTGCGGTGTCCACAGAGGCCACAGGAGACTGTCAGATCCTCTGCATGAGAGGAGGTACAGGCAGCTGGCAGCTGTCTGATGTGGTACTGAAATTCACTCTCGGGTCCGCTGAACTGGTTCAGGTCCTGCCAGAACCATCTCTCTTATCTAACTCATTGTATGATTACTTCTCAATTTTAAATTTTATTGTGTTCAAAGGATTAGGCTAGAGTTCAGTGACAAGTGTTGACTAGCTCTGGGTTTGATAACCTGCAAAACACACACACACAATTTTAGTACCACTATTAATTCAATGTTCTGATTATGATGTTTGTATTACCTATATTTGAGTGAAAAACTTAATCCTGTGTACCTACCCTAGTTAAAATGCTAATACTTAAATATCTTTTGCTGCTCTGTTTTGTTTTGTGTCTTAAGATAGGGTTTTTCTGTGTAGTCCTGCCAGTCCTGGAATATGTTCACCTGCCTCTGCCTCCCAAGTACTGTGATTAAAGGTGTGTTCCACCATTGCCTGGCTTTTTCCTCTTTTTCTTTCCTCCCTCCCTCCCTCCCTCCCTTCCTTCCTTCTTTTGAAACCAGATTTCACTACTACATACACCAGGGTGGCCTTTTTTTTTTTCCTTCTCTTTTTTTTTCCGGAGCTGGGGACCGAACCCAGGGCCTTGCACGTGATAGGCAAGCGCTCTAACCACTGAGCTAAATCCCCAACCCCCAGGGTGGCCTTTGAACTCCCAGAAATTCTGCTTCTGTCTTCCAAGAGATGGTATTAAAAACATCACCATCAAATTACTGGCAAATTGCTTTTTAAATTACTTATTTTGATTAAAAACAATAATTTAAAGCACCAATCACACTTGGTTGACAAGCTTTTTACCATAACAACTGAACCTCCGGCCTAATTTGATAAAGGGTCAGACTTTGGTCATTGGGGCCACAAAAAGAACCAAAACCAGGTATTGCCTAGTTACATGGCACAGACAGAAATGTCCTGGTTAGCCAAGGCTCTGATGTATGGTGCTCACATTAACTTCATACCTCAACAAAGGCTTGAAATTCCTACGAAAACGATAAAAACGGATTTGTTTGCCATTAGGCACGACACCCTTCAAAGACAGTATGTCCTCCTTGTTACGAGTATTGCACTGAGTTCAGGGAGACAGGAGTACAGGAGGAGTTCAGAAACTGGTCTAGGCCTGGGATGATCCCTAGCCTAGCATGGCAAAAGAAATCCCATCCGCAACAACACAAACAGAACAGCAGAGAGAACTAACTGGTTCAAGGCCTGGTTTTGCATTCCCTTCTTGCATTGACCTTGACCTGGCTTTCCTCCTGTTTAAAACAGATAATACCCATCTGCACAAGCCTTGCCTACCTTCAGCAAATAGTATGATTAATACTTCTTCAGTCTCTTAGCAAATTCTCAGATAGGCAGTTACTAACTACTCCAATTGCAATGAGAACAATCTATCAGCTTTCTTCCTCTTCCCTGCCCCCTTCCCCATCCCCTTGCCCTCCAGGTGCTTGTTTTGTTTTGTTTTTTTGAGACAGGTTCTCTTACTCTGCAGCCCAGAACACACTAATGTAGACTTCACTGGTTCAAAACTTGCAACTATCAGTCTGCCTTTGCTGTTGGGATCACAGGCCTGTAGCACCATGCTCAGCTATTAAGTGGATTAGACATACAATGTCTGCATGGGGGAGCTAAGGCCTTCGAGACCCGGCTTTCTGTAGCTTGTTCTCACAGCCCAATTTCCGCATTCTCTTCCATACTCACTGCTCCTCTAACTCTCATCGTTCCTCTGCAAACATGTACAACGACTTCACTGCACCTCACTCCTCCCACAACACCACTGCCATGCACTTCAAGCCTGTATGCAAATGGATAAACACTGCTCATGCAAAATACATAAATGGGCCGACCTCACAAATTCATAACCAGAAACCTGTGCACACTCAATTCCTGGCTATCCTACATCTACTGTCAGCATCTATCTTTTCTTATCATGCTTAGATAGTAGGTTACCCATGACCTAGGCCATTCCTACTAAACGCTCTCATTCTAGCCCGTGGCCATGTCTGTTCTCACCTAGAAGGAAACAGTAAAAGATAACCAGTTCTCCCCGATGTTGCACCTAATACACGGCCTTCTTTCTTTCCTTGGCCCTCCTTCTCTATTCCCCTACAGAGCAAACTTTCCTTAAAAGCAGGGCCAGTCATTACCACCTCTCATTTGCTTATTAGCTTAGGCCAATCTTCCTCATGCCTCTAGAAAATTCTCCTGCAGATCACCCATGTGCTATCAAGTGACCACAGCACAAGAGCAGCACTCTGGTCACCATCTCCGGGTCATCTCCTGCCCAAGCTTCCCTTTCCACTCTCTCCTAATACCCTGCTGTGCCAGGCTTCTGTCTCCTTCCTACTGCCCCCTCTCCCTTCCCTCTCCCTCACTGCGCTTTACCTCACTCAGACACTGCCAGCTCCCGATCGCATGTCCTCTGCCCTACATTACTGTCTCAGTTCCAACAACCAGCATTAGAAGCTCGGTGCTTTCCCCTAAACTGTCCTGTCTCCTGCCCCCATCCCCCAAAGTGTTCCATGTACCTTGGTACCCCTGTTCCACTCCCCCACCCGTCCTGTAGATCAACATATCAGCACTTAGCCCACTGGCCACACAGTCAGATCCTGCCATTCCCGTTTACAGCTGGTGAGTGCAGAAGAATCAAATTCTCCACAGAAAAAGCACGCAATATGGTGCCAGTTAATTCTGGTTTCCATACACATCATGTCATACTTGCTAATGGGGCTCTTCCTTCATTCAATGAGGCCATTTCATGTGGCAGTTGATTCCCTACCCGACAAAACCCTTACCGATTAACATAAAAAGTAAACCAAATATCTGAAAACAAGAAACAAAGAACTTTACAACCTAAAACATTTTTATCATTTAGAATTTTACAATTCTAGGACAGCCTTTCAGCCCACACCAATAATGAGTGGCTTGAGACCTTCAGGCTTCAGTGGGAAAGCAGGCACTCAAGAAGCAGGGAGAGTTGGTGAGAATGGGACAGATGGTGATAAAGGAAAACTAACATCTGTCAGGAAAGGACAAGAGCTCATGTGAAAGGCTGTACCTGGTGCACACTTGGAAATGCCATGAGACACTGCAAATGCTCACCTCGGTCCACTTTCAAAACCATCAGTTAATTCTACATTCATTGCTACTGCTACTAGGCCAAGTACTGTCTCTATGAACCACAAAAGGGAATCAAACATTTTAAAGTGCTATACAACTTTTGCTTTTGGAAAATGAATTTTCCCGTATCATTAAATAAATAAATACTGAGCAAAATGTTAAAAAAAAAAAGTAGGGTTGAAGACATATAAACTGTCCCCTACCCAGGTGCCCCTGTAAGAGAAGATACTGTTTCCTTTTCCACAGCTCACACTGCCCTGATCTAGAGAGCTGTTCTTCTCCACCTCTCCCACATGTATTCATAGGCTTGGGATTTTATAAATCATTTCAAATCGTTTGTGAAAAGGTAGATGATAATATAGCCATATATGATGGTAGTGGTCAGTCAGCAAAAGTAACAGAACCTTCTATCACAAATTATTTTCCTAGTTCTATTTTGATATCACACTCTCCAATGGACAAGAGTGGTATCAAAGAGCCCCTCTCCTCGTGCACATGAGAAGTAGAAGAAAGCATGTCCAGTGTCATCTCAAACCAAGGCCTTTGCTGCACAGCAGTCACAGGTGAGCAGCTGGAGGATGGCCTCCACACGAGCCTGCCCCAGCTTGCAGGGCAGTGGTCCCCTGGGACAGTAATGAGCACCCACTGTGTACCCCAAGCTACCTCTTTCACAGCGCACAAAGGCGTTCCAGCTCTGCTCTGTATTTACTCTACAGCAAGCGCTCAGCCTTGAACATTTCTTTTCTGAAGAAGTTAAACACCAAAGGTAAAGATTACCTCCTCCTAGAGCTCTCTCCGATCTTTATACTCTCCCTTAAATCCTATAAAAGCAGTCCCACACGAATGCTAAAGACAAGTCCTTACACAAGCACTCGATCACACTCATGCTGAGGACATCTGTCCAGAAGAAGCTAAGGCTAGGCTACAACGGGAGTTACAGGCAGTGTGGAGTTTGAAAGGGAGTAAAAAGCAAATATACTCAGTGCTTACCAAATCCGTTAGCCCAGCTAAAGCAAAAACACCCAGTGCAACATTAAAGTCTTCTTCAAGAATCAGATAGCCCAACACCGGGGCCAGGCCAATTCTTGTCATTGACAACAAATTTGGGATTGTCCATGGATTTTCATACTGAAAGACAAAGACAGCACAATTTGAATAAAATACTATAAATTCATACTTTTAAATATATACTTCAGTAACTCAAGAGTAAGATAAACTTTAATATTTGTAAGCACATACATAAGTATAGACATATACAGAGAAATTTTTAATATAAAAGAACATGCCGTATCCACCATATACACTAGCTTTTAATGACTTCATTAAAGCAGAAGAGCTGAAAGATCGTCTAAGTGGCCAAATAGACTAGAATTCTGTCAGGAAAAACCCCCACAAATGATCAATTCCAAGTACTCTCGTCAAAGCTGCTAAATCCAAGATAGAGATACATGGAAATGGAGAGTTCTATAAATCTGTCAAAAGCAGCTATGGAGATGTTCAGACACCTTCTCCTCCCTCAAGTAAAAACCTGAAGGTAATCACAGCTCCCATTTGGGGCTTTTGATTCCCTGAAACTTCATGTGGAGCAAAGCTGTTAGAAGCTGGCACTGCCAAAAGGGCTCCTTGGCACCTGCGCCGAAGGACAGCACTGCTTTGCCAAAGAGAAAAGTCATGAGTGCACTCCAACTTTCAAACTCTTCAGCCTAGCAAAGCTGAAATACTCTGCATGGCACAGAAATAAGAAAATGCCTTTCCCTGGAGCCAGAAATCTTTTCTCCCTTAGTCAAGACAGCTGATCCCACCACCCCGAATGCTGTCTTCAAAGAACCATTCTAACATCCCTTTAAATCGGCAAACCAATAACCAACTTGCCTAAACCTTAACCTTTTTGGGAAAAAAAAGGAACAGACTGGTAAGCTCATTGGGTGTAGGTTCTTGCTGCCCACTCTGACAACCTCAGTTCCCAAGAAAACACGTGGAGAGTGAGAAGACAATCCGGGGAAGCTGCTGGGATCACTATGTGTGTTTGGTAGCAAGTGTGTGTGCATGAACCAAAGGAAAAAGGTGGCAGTGCTCATTTCTCAAGATTACCTTCTAAAATCTCATGACCTGCCTACCTCGTAAGAAAAGGCATTTTATAATAACCCAACAGAAAGCTTATCGGTGTAGTGGGACAGTATGGTGAAGAATATCACTGAAAATTACAGAACGTCAAATTCTACAGGGACACTGGCCAAATCAGAAGCAATAGAACCGTCTACTCTGGAAATCTGTTCCAGTAGGACCACACAGTGGTTGTATGAAAACATGTTCACTTGCACGGGCTCAAAGGTTAGAATGTTACTGAAATTTAGAAGTATCAAGCTAGCGAGGCAGCTCTAGGAATTTGCCCTGACCTTTGTATGTATGAAGAAAAGAGCGAGGCTAATGATCACACTGTGGGTCAAAGTCAAATACCGATCCTGTAGCACAGTAACTCACAAAGGCTGGGAAGACAGAAAGGTAGCTAGCTCAGGGTTGTGCTAAAAAGCAAAATCCATCAGACTCTGGTGGCACACCCTTTTAATTTCGTGTTCAAGAGGCAGAAGCAGGCGGATTTCTGAGTTAGAGGCCAGCCTAGTCTACAGATCTGAGTTCCAGGACAGCCAGGGTTACACACAGAAACCCTGTCTCAAAACTAAAACAAGCAAAACGAGGAGCTCCAGTTGGTCTAACATACCCATGAGCAAGACTAAACCAAAAACTGCAAGCTGCCCCATCACTTCCTTGGTAAAGACAGCACACGCTATTGACCAGTGAGTGCGCCTGTGCCCCACAAAAAAATGTTCACCCTCCCGGGTGTAGTGGTGGTACAGATCTTTGATCTCAGCACTCGGGAGGCTGGGGCAGGTGGAGCTCGTGAGTTCGAGGCTAGCCGATCAAGTTCCAGGACAGCGGGGGCTGTTACACTGAGAAGAGCTGTCTCGGAAAAAAAACAAAAACAAAACCAAAAACCCACAAAAAGTTCATTAACATCTAGTCATTACATTTGTACATTTGTAAAAGTCGACAAAGCTTAATCTCAAATTACCCAACCAGATAACCTGTGGCATACTCGGCCAACTGTGCTGGGAAAGGCTTCAGCCAGGTTGAGGGCAACTTCAAAGCATCCAGCGTTCAAGCTCCAAGAGTTTTAAAGCTATTCCTGAAGTTGTAACCCCTACCGGGGTGTGGCCACCTCAGCCCATGCTGTGTAACTGATGAAAGCGGAGCAGTTACAGTGGCCCCTGAAGACCGAACAATTGAAGATGTAATAATTGCATGAGCTTGCTAACATGACATCAAAAGCTGTGCCACACTCATGCTCTGGTGTCACCTGACTGGGAAGTTATCTTATCAGGTAAATCCTGTTACGTCAAGAATAGTCTTAAGTTTTCTATAATACAAAGTTGAAAGATCTTTTCATTACAACCCAAGCCAAATAATTATCCTCCGTGCTACTGTATAAGATTACTGAAGGCCAAAGGATGATGTAAATCTGCACAAACGAACAGAAGGGTCGCTCTTAGGATTCCGCCGAACTTAACCAATACACTGAGGATTCACTTCAAAACATTAAAAACAGATGTTTAACTAGACGAGCGAGATTTGTTTTTACCAATGCAACGTGCAGACACACCTCCCAGCAACCGGTGTGGACAGAAGGGGATTACAGTGGGTTCTAACTTGGCCAGAAACTGTACCTGGCTGGGGCCCCTGAAGTTTACCGGAGATCGAACGCCCTGGCTGCTCGTAACTTCCCAGAACACGGGCTGAGTGTCGCGACAGAGCGCCGAGCCCGTCACCTGCGTCCGGGCGCTCCGCCGACCCTCGTACTTACCGAGCTGGTTGCGCTCGCCCGGACCCACCGGGCACTAGGGGCCTGCGCAGCGGCATCTCCTCCGGCTGCGGGCTCCGGGGCTGCCTTCCCGGCGCCGGAGCAGTGGGTCCGCGGGCTGGCGCCTGGCAGCCGCAAGGCGAACGCGGCCGGACGCAGCCGCCAGCGCTCCGCCAGGCAGCCCAGGCAGCAGGCCGCGGGTGGCAGCAGGGCCCTGCGGGAGCCGCCCCTGCCGAGCCCGCGCCCCCGGAGGCCGGACGGCCACGCGAAGGGGCCCCCACGCGCCGCGTGCCACGCGCCAAGCCAGCATGGCCTTGCAGCCTTTTCGGAGTCCAAGAATCGAGAACTCAGAAGCCCCTGGCACCAGCCGCCAGCTTCTCTATAGAAATCGAGCGGTTCCAAGGCCGTACGGATAGCTCCATACTAATTTCCACACACTGGCACTTTCCGCTTATACAGGTGGCCTGAACCGCCAAGGAAGGCCGTTTTCACGACGTTTTCACGACACCTAGCAGCTCGGCTCACTCGCGCCCCCGAGCGGCAACGGCAAGCACTTGCAGCTAAGGCCTGCGGGCTAAAAAGCTAGTGCAGTTCTTGTGCCTGCAGGCTAAAAATGACAAGGTAGGGAAAACCAGGAGGGGGTGCCACGTGGCCAAAGGAAGCCAGATTTGTCAGTCCCTGCCTAATGCCAAGTGGCCCGCTGGCGTGCGCGGCTTTGTATTACCACTGGAGGAGATTTAAAGCATTAGTTTTGCCATCAAAGTAGTAAGTATCTACTCTGCTTTTTGAGCACTAGATGCATATGAATAGGCCCGCATATGAATAGGTGACCTCCAAAGTAGCAAAGGGAACTGCCAATAATAGCAATCACTAATTGTTTACTTGGGAAACGTGCTTACTGTATACGTTATAGTACCATTATTTATCCTCTCGACAACTCTAGCATACGTTCTGTATTTGCCTTTACTTTTATAGAAACCCGTGTACAGAAGAAACTTGCTTATTCTAAGTCTGAACTAGTTACAAATCAGTTCACTGTTCGAACAATGAACCTGTTATTATAAATTACACATTACTGGTGCGTTGTCTTCCTAACCTTACAAATGTTCCTACCATTTGTTATAGCACTGGGCTTGAACCCAGCGCCTTCCTAGGTTGGGCCAGAACCATACCCATGGAAGAACACCGCATGGCAATGTAGAGTCTTGAAGTCTTTCCACTATTCTTCAGCCCAGTCTGTGATGGCATACAAAAACCTGAAAGTTGTTCATAAAGCCCAAACTACACTTGACGATTGTAGATTTAAGGAGCATTTCATCAGGTTCATCTTTGTTTTTGTTTTGTTTTTGAGAGGAGATCTTTGTGTGGCTCTGACTGTCCTGGACCTTGATTTGTAGAGCAAGTTGGGCTGCATTGGGAGATCTGCCTAACTGCCTCCCAAGTGCTGGGAGGTCCAACTGTCTTTAATTTCTTGTACACCAGTTCCTGGGAATCTGATGCCCTCTTCTGCCTTCCAGGCACAGAGAGGGAACCAGGCACACATGTGGCACACAGATACACATTCAGGCAAAACATTAAAAAATAAGGAAATTTTTAAAAATCCATATATATTAAAATTTTTGAGTGGTAACAAATGTTTTTAATCCCAGCACTTAGGAGGCCAAAGCAGGTGGATCTCTGTGAGTTTGAGTCCAGCCAGCCTGGTCTACAGAGAGTTCCAGGACAACCAAAGGCTGCCCAGAGAACCCTGTCTGCAAAAACAAAAAAATAAAATAAAATAAAAAATTTAAAAATCTATATATATTAAAAGAAAATGTAGAACACTTTTTTAAATTTTAAAATAACCATTCGAACTACTCATGTGTTTCTCAGACATAGGCAAACTTTGGATCATCCTGTGAGAAGTGGGAAGAAGGAAGAAAAAGCAAGCCAGAGGCCAGAGCCTTTATGGGGAGATGCTGGTGCGCTGAGCGGATGAGACACAGACGAGGTCTGAGCTGGAGAGTGTGTAACTCTTTGGAGTTAAAAACGCTGGCTCTGAGGAAAGGGAACAGCTTCAGCTGTCAGTTTGGCCCTGCGACAGCAGACACCACAGCAAACAGATACAGACTCTAAGGGAACACTCAGCTGGGGTGTGGCTCAGCTGGCAGAGCTCTTTTCTGGCATACAGGAAATCCTGCGTTCAGATCCCTACCACAAGGTGTGACAACACGTGCCTGTAACTCCAGAACTCCGGAGGCGGAGGGCTCGGCTATATGGGAAGTTAAGGCCAGCCTGGGATTGTTTCAATTTAAAAAAAGAAAAGAAAAAAGAGAAAAAGAAAAATCCAGGCAATGGCATGAAAGAAAGAGAAAAGGAAGAAAGGAAAATTCGGGCGGTGGTGGTGCACACCTTTAATCCCAGCACTTGGGAGGCAGAGGCAGACGGATCTCTGAGTTCCACAACAGCCAGAGCTACATAGAGGGAAACTGTCTCAAAAACAAAAACAAAGTCAGTTTCTGTTCATAATTAGGGTTAGATTCCCTTGTGTGTAGTCTTAGCCTTTAATACAGTGGTGTGATAGGCCCATCTTTCTCTCATCATGGACTGACGGGACAGACTGAATATCAGTTACACATTCGTAAAATAATTAGCATTTGTTTTATTTTGGTTACTCTGTGCACACTGCTTTTGTACATGTGTAAGTGTTGGGGGCAGAGGCTGATGCTGCGTGACTTCCCCAGTTCAGTCAGGCTGGCCAGTGAGCCTCAGGGAACTACCTTTCTCCTACCCCCACCCAGCATTACGTTACAAATGAAGCATCCTTAGCTTTTTATAAGAGAATCTGAGTTTAGATCCTCAGACTTCACCAAATGAGCCATCTCTCCAACTCGGCTTTTGGGTATTTTGTTTTTTAGCTTTTCACCTACCAGTTTCCTGGAAGTTAAGTGACTAATTTCCAATCCGTGGATCTTAAATGCTAAAGTGTTTGTTGGCTATATATACAAGGAATGCTTTGGCAAGAGGTCCAGTCCCATTTGAAGACTCACAAAAATATGTTGAATTCTGATTTCATGGAAACTCCCCAGCCTGTAATCCAGCGTTTCAAACCCATGCTTCTTCATGTGCTTTCTCTTTTGAACTCGCAGCAGGAGGAGGCCGGATGAAGAGTGCGTCTTGCAGCTGCTCTGGTGCAGGCGACATTCCTTCACCTTCTGCAGAGACTTCCAGGTACAGGAATGGCATCCATGAGGCGCAGAGGCAGGAACGCCTTAAACACCATGGCAGTAGGCTAGTTTTATTTTACAAACTACTCCTGGAAGGTTGTGTGCTCCCCCCGCCCCGCCCCCATCTGAGGAACCCAGGGCCTTGTGCTTGCTAGGCAAGTGCCCTTCCACTGAGCTAAATCCTCAACCCCGGGAAGGTTTTTTTTTTTTTTTTTTTGAAATCACCAGCATTCAAACAATTCTGCAAACAATACTTCTCAGAAAAGACTTCTAATTAAGTCAATAAGTTTCCACCACTTTCAAATAAGAAGCCAAGTCAGACCCACTGCCCATAACCATAAAGTTAAAAACAAATGAAGAATTTTTGTGACCTTAATTTGTGAGATTCAAAGTTTAATGTTTTAAATAAAACTTAAACACATACTAATTTATATATTATCTGAATGCCTGCTAGACATCTGATATACAAAACTAAAAGGCACTAATAAAAATATAAGCCAAAAGCATAAATAATGCTTATGTTATTTAGATAAAATAGTGGAAATAATTTACTCTTCGTATTCTTCTGGTAAATTATGGATATACCTTTTTTTCTGTTATGAGTTGTGTCATTTTTCAGAACTTTTATTTTCAGTTTTGTAATTAAGATGATTCTGAAATTTTTTGAACCACAGGAGGCCCTGACATAGGAAAGTCTTTCACATAGTTTGAAGTTGATAAATCTTTGGGCCTTTTTTCAGGAGATAACCCTGGTCATTCAGTGATCCAATGAAGTTTTCAAAGTCAGCAACCTAAAAGCAAACGTTAAGAGTCAGCACACTCAGTACATGCCAAGTATGACTTCCACATCAACCTCTGCAGAGACAGCTACCCAGCAAGCTTCTCGGGTAAGTAAACATAAAACAGCGTGTGCTTCCTGTAGCACACCATTAAATAAAGAACCCTTTGTCTTTACTAAGAGCCCAACCTCAGCTAAGACTAGCTTTGGACTAGCGTCTGAAAGTGCGTGATCTTACACCTCAACTACTTGCCACATTAACGTGCAGCTCTGTGGAACTCCATTAACATGCTGCTCCAAAGTAGGAGCAGCAGGGATCACGTCCATTCACCAAATGAGACACGAGCCATCACGATGAGCAGCCACAGGACGCTCCAGAATAGAGAGTCCAAGTACTGCTTTAAAAAAAAGTCCTCAACTGAAATGCCAAAACCTTTGGGAAGAGGTAACAAAATCTCAAAACTAAAATGCGATTTTGTTCTCAGGCTTGGATATGCTTGCCTTTATTCCTAGCGCTCAAGAGACAGAGGCAGACAGATCTCTGAGTTCAAGGCCAGCCTGGTATGCAGAGTTCCAGGACAGCCAGGGCTACACAGAGAAAATGGCTAGAAAAGCAAAACAAGCAGTTGTGTTGTATTAAGGAGAACCTTCTGACACTGACCTCAGTATTTAGGTCATCCTACCTGAATGTTTAGCTCTTTAGCTATCTGACGAAGTTGGTGAAATTGAAATATGTTGTTATACGTTCTTTCAGCAATGCTGTTGAGAGCAGAAATAAATCTTTTAGCTGTTGACCTGTTGCTCATTCCAGAGCCATGCTGGGATCGCTCAAAGTCCAGGTTTCCAAATTCATCTGAGTAAGTTCCTAGCATGCTTAAAGATGGAAAAGAAAGGATTAGCTGATTATCTCACGTGGCAGGGCTACAGAAATTTTTGGGCTGGGTTTCCAATTCATAACAGAAGTCTGGGAGTGGCTGTGAGACTTGGCTACTTTAAATCCATTATTATATAGATTGACATGAAAGTAGTTTGAACACAATTACTAATTTTTTTAAAAGAACAAAACCACAACCAAAAACTTTTGCCAGGAGTGGCAGTAAATGCCTGTAATCTCAGTACTCCGGAGGTAAAGCGTAAGAACTCCCTTGAGTTTAAGGATAGCCTGAAATATATCAACAAGTACCAGGCCAGTTAGGGATGTGGAGGGAAGGATCCTATTTCAGAACACCAAAACAAATTTGTAAATATGAAATGTAAACTGTAGAGTTGAAAAGCAGTGTTATAATTTAACCAAAAACATCGTTTCTGATTTATAAAACTAAAATTTCTGAACATAATATTTTGAAGTTTCCTAGGTAAGGGTGTGTTATTATTTCCTACCACAGCATCTGCAAAGAAAAGATGTTTAAAACACTAGGGGGGCTGGAGAAACAGCTCCATAGTTTAGATCACAGACTGCTCTTGCAGTGGACTGGGGTTTAGAAGCACCCACAACTCCATGGGATTTCATTCTCTATTCTGGCCTCTTGAGGGCACTGTGCAGGCAAAATGCCCACACCCATAAAGAAATCTTAAAAATAAACACTTTTTTTTCCTAATCTTTTTTTCGGAGCTGGGGACCGAACCCAGGGCCTTGTGCTTGCTAGGCAAGCACTCTACCAACCAAATCCCCAACCCCAAAAATAAACACTTCAACACCCATTACAGATGGGATTGCCTGCCCTGTAATCCAGCTCGACTGCTGATTCCCATCTGTACAATGGGACATAAGATCCCATGCGCAGCTTAGCAGGCAGTGTTTACTCAGGAACTATCAAATATGTACTGGTCACCCACTAGGACAGATCAGCACTGTCCTCAAGGAGTCCTCAGGATCTTGACAGTGACTAGCATTATGCTTAAGGAGTCCTTAGGTGCCAAGCAACCAGAGCTTCCAGGGACTAAGCCACTACCTAAAGACTATACATGGACTGACCCTGGACTCTGACCTCATAGGTAGCAATGAATATCCTAGTAAGAGCACCAGTGGAAGGGGAAGCCCTGGGTCCTGCTAAGACTGAACCCCAAGTGAACTAGACTGTCGGGGGGAGGGCGGCAATGGGGGGAGGGTGGGGAGGGGAACACCCATAAGGAAGGGGGGGAGGGAAGGGGATGGTTGCCCGGAAACCGGGAAAGGGAATAATACTCGAAATGTATATAAGAAATACTCAAGTTAATAAAAAAAAAAAGGAGTCCTTAGGGATGACCTTGATAGTCACGATCTGTTCCTTAGTAGATGAGAAACTCTAAAACAGAAATGTGCATAAAGTACGATGAAGACCAAATGTTACACTAATAACTGACACCTGGGAATTTAATCCACGCTACCTTGCTTCCACTTGAAAACCAAATTGTACACTATCTGGCAGACTTACCCGAAGTAGAAAAGCTCTCAGCAACCTAATCTCAGGAAGTAGCGCTATTCTTCTTCCTACAATATTTTCACGATTGTAAACGTTATTTAGTAAACAAACTATTTACTAAATAAAAACATTTACTTTCCAAAAATGTTAACTCTGCTAACTCAGATGAACTACGTTACGGTTTAGACTTTGCTTGCTCCGTCTTCTGCTTCCCAGTTGCAAACGTAATTTTATAGGTATAACACATTAACCATGGTTTCAATGAAGCAGAAGAGATAGGAACTGCAAAAGGGCAAACATTTTTGAGTAATGAAGGACATTTAATACCATGTGTCAGTCATGATTCTGGCCGTGGAAGACACTGGTAAAAGAGATGAGGTCCTCGTTCTCATAGACTGAGAAAGCATGGTAAGTCTAACAGATCTCAATGTGATGTTTAGCTGGCTCTCGATCTCTGAGAATGCCAGATAATCCAGGCACTTAGATCAAACCATTCTCTCCCCTTGTTGCTGACATACTGAATTAAAGAGAAAAGTCTCCTTCCACAGACTGCCTATGAAGTCAGGAAACAAGCAGCAGGTGTTGCTCAGGCCTTAGGGGCAGTGGTGTGCCCTTCTGCCCATAAGCAGAGGAAAGGAGCCACGGCCACAGAACCAGGGTGAGCACAAGCAAAGTGAGGTGAAGTCTCCCTACGGGGGAAGGGAGAAAATGATCATGAGCTCCACCCCCTACTGATCAGGACAGCAATAAGTGCCAGACCCTAAGACTTTTTTGTAACTTCTGACCAGACCTCGGTTTATGGCCTTGAGTCGGAGGAGGAGGACCTATGCAGTCTCACCTTCACAGGGTCAAATCTGGCAGACAGGAGTGCCCACTAACATGCACTGCACTAGCCCTGGAGAACACTATAATTGTGTGTACACATGCCCCAACACAAGTGTGAGATCGGAGAGCAGCTCTGTGCAGTTATTTCTCTCCTTCCACATTTACTTTGTTTCCAGGCATCAAGTCATCTGATTTGTATGCCAGGCACTGTTACTGCGCTGAGCCACCTTGTGACCCCCGTGGTAAAACCTGCCATGGCGGCCTCAAGTTGGACTGCAAAATCCTTGTTATTCAACTGTATAAAACTGTTATTCAGGAGCAGAGAGGAACTAGCAAAGCACCCTGATTCTGACATGAAGCAAACTCTTATCTATACATCTGCCTTTGAAGAAACAGGTATTACCTAACAAAAACACCAAACGGAAGGAAGAAAGGACAGAGAAAAGAGGAGATAGAGAGAAAGGAGAAGGGGAGGGGAGGAAGGGTAAAGGATTGGGAAGAGAGGTGAAAAAGAGAAGGGGAAAAAACAGATTCCTAAAAAAATTAAGCAAGGGGCAGCAAGATGACTGCGTAGGTAAAGGTGTTGCCAAGACTGTGAGTTCAATCCCTGGGATCCATGTAGAGGAAGGAAGAACTGACTTCCAGAAGTTGTCCTTGGATGTCCGCACGTGCAGATGCACTGCCCCCCACCACATAAAAACATTAGTGCTGATCTTACCTATGCTTCATAATTTCAATTATATCTTCAGCGTCTTCTTTAGTTGCTTCCTCTCTCAATTCTAACCTTGCTCGTGCCTGTGAAAGGAAACAACTATTGTACAATAAAAGACAAAGACTTCCACCATTTATGCAGAGGCTTGTACCAAAGCTTAATCAGCCATTGCATAAGGAGGTCTAGGTACTGAAGATGTTAAAATACACTGTATGCATGCAGGCAGTTCAAAGACTAAAAAGAGTTTTTAAAAAGTAGAAAAGTATACAAATGGCTTAAAATATAGCCAAAATTTACTTTCACCTACTAATATGTTTTGTGAGTGTTTATTTCAGGAGATTTTGTTATGAAAATGTGTTTTCTCTTGCCTTTTACTATCAGGAAATCAGTTTATATGAACTAAAATAACAGAGGCGTCAGCCATATTTTAGGATCAAAAGAACCTTAACATCCGACACAGCTAGCTCTAACTGCAGCAGTGCTCAGAGCACCCTGACAACAGTCCTGCTCTTAGAAGGGTTGCCCATGCCTACAGACCTGTCACATAAGCAAACGGTCAAGACACTCGGCAGAGTCCACATTCCCATATGCTCAAACTGGGAGCCCAGGATTCTAGGTAATCCAACCACTTTTCAGACACTTTAGAAATCTACAGTGCCATTTAAAAAAAATAAATAAACGCTGCTTGGAATAACTGGTCCTTTGCCTAGAAAGAAATCTGTAGCTTTACTATGTTAAAAAAGTGACTCAATTTTCTAAAAGAACTTTTTTTTTCTTTTTTTCCGGAGCTGGGGACCGAACCCAGGGCCTTGCGCTTGCTAGGCAAACGCTCTACCACTGAGCTAAATCCCCAACCCCCTAAAAGAAGTTTTTATTCACCCACTTTTGATGTCTCCTAGGATAATAGTGAAGAAAACTAATCAAAGGAGAAATCATAATGTAACACACACACACACACACACACACACACACACACACGCATACCCTCAGTCTCCCTTACAGGGCTGGAGACTGAACCTAGGGCCTGGCACAGGCTGAGCGAGCACTCAAGACCACTGAACGACACCACATCTTTTCTCTCCTTTTACTTTGAGATAGGTCCTGAACAACTGAGCTTATAGGTTTGTGTCGTTAGGCTGAGCTCCTCCCCTTTTCCTCTAGCCACAAAAGGCACGAATGCAAAAAACGCAGACCTCCGTCAGACGGATCAAAGATTCCAGCTGCCGAGTGGTGATGGGCGAGCTGCCCACGCGCTGGCTCTGCTTGCGCAGCTCCAGGTAGAAATCCTGAAGAGCCTGAGCAGCTTCTGTGGATAACCTTGGGTGGACATACTGCCGTGCATAGCCTATGTACTTCCTCAGCAGCTGATGTGGAATCGGATCTGTCTTTTCTCCAGGAGCCACCTAGGTTAGGATGAAAAAAAATGGCTGAAAATCCTAGCTTGTTTAGGTAAATAAAGCTTCTCCAAATAAACCAAGCACTACGGTTATAGCTCCAATCACCATAGCTAGATCAGTGGTTCTCAACCTCACTAATGCCATGACCCGCTAACACAGTTCCTCATGTTGTGGTGACCCTTTTCCCCATAAATTCTGCTGTTACTTCATAACCTTAATTTTGCTACTGCTGTGAGTTGTAATGTACGTATCTGAGATGCAGGCTCTCTTATGTGTGTCTCCCAAAGGGGTCGCGACCCACAGGTGAGGGAAGCGCTGCCTCAGAAGGTCCCAAAGCTGTAAATGTCCAGGCACGAGGACAAAGGAGAGTGCTAGTGGGTGGTGGTAGATGCTCAGGTCTAAATCCAGAGCGAGCCCTGTGCGAGATGAACACTATACCACTAAGACATACCTGCAGCCCCATCGCACACTGCATTTGCACATTTAAGCTAGAATGAAACAAAATATTGAGCAAACATGTATACCTTTAGTCTTTCTGATAACGGTTTCTCGGAAACCACTTCAAGTACAGAAGTATTTGAGTCTTGACTGAGCACACGAGAGACTGTGGCACTGCTAACCGCTCTCTGCTTCCCAGCTCTGATTGCGATCACATGTTCAGAAAGTAAGTGGTCGTGCTGTTCATTTGGTGTATCTAACAAGATAAAGACCAAATCGAACCTGGACAGCAGGGCACTCCCCATCCTAGGAAGCAGGGAAAGAAGCAGTATCTGCAATGAGCCTTACTGAGGCTTTAAACAATTTCTGGTTTTGATGATAAGCAATGCAATACACATTCACAAGCATGTCTATGGGGTTGTTGACTACACCGAGGGTTTCCTAAGCAAAGGGGCTAAACAGCATGTACACAATAATCCAAGGTGGTTTTCAACACGCTGATGTGTAGATTCTTTCCCACTCCCTTAACACTGACAACTGAACTAAAACCTTGGCCAGTTCCGTGTAGGCTATCAGGGCAACCTCACTGTCTTCAGGATTTAAGCACATTTCTGTACATTATTGGAGACCTCTGACTTCTATGCGCTATCTACTGATACTCAATTATCCTTTCCTTACTGACTCACAGATATACACTTGAAGAAACTTACTTTAAATTCTCAGAAACTGTCCTCGCTTTATTGTAGTGTCCTCCGACTGGATTTGCCGCAGCAATAATGGAGGTTCTTGCAGGGAGGCTGCAAACCACACCGGCCTTAGCAAGGCTAATGCTCTGCTGTTCCATGGCTTCTAACAAGGCTTGATGCTGATTCCCCATTTTATCAAATTCATCTATTCCACAAATGCCTACAAGCACAGTAGAAAAACAGACAAAACACCTTTCTCTGGTCAGCTTCCAAATTTGTAAGAAGTTCTTTCCATTTAATTTTAGAATTTAAAATTATCAAATGTCATTCATGACTGCCATATTTTACAGCAAATGATGCATCGGTCTCATTACTAAACTTTGTGCCATGACTTGTTCTCCACCCTCCATGGGTAGCACATGTGGCAGCCCCAAACATGAAGATATACAAGTCTTAAAAGGATCAAGAGAACCAGTTAGGTAAGAGACAAACATCTAAGAAATATACTCTCCAAACTAGGTAGGGGAAAAGACAGATGAACCTCTTGAGTTTGAGGCCAGCCTGGACTACAGAGAGTTCCAGGACAGTCAGCACTACACAGTGAAGCCCTGTCCTGGGGAGCGGGGTGTGTGTGTGTGTGTGTGTGTGTGTGTGTGTGTGTGTGTGTGAGTGCGCACACAGGACTGTGTAGCAGCTTTCTGAAACAATATAGTTAGAATAGGGGAATGAAAGGGCTCATGAAAAAGGTGCTCCTTGAACTGAGCCTTAGGCAGGCTGTGTGCAGCAGTTTGGGCAGAAGAGCACACAGAGCTCCACACTCAGAAGACTCAACATGGCCCAGTAACAGGAGGTACTGATGGCACATGTGGAACACGTAACAGCACCACTGTTGAAGGATTTTGAGTACCGGGGATGGGACTTCCAAAGCACAAGTCCCTGGGGATCCTCACCACTCTTGTAAGCTTTCTCCCACTTCTTCACACCAGTTAGGGGCTCTCTGGTTAACTCACCTGTATTCTATGGCCACCAAATCCTAACCAGCTAAGCACATAGGAGTGACTGCTCATTAGCTTGTCTACATTTCAAGATCTATACATCTATTTTGTGGTGCTGGCCTTGAACCTAAGGCACCTTAGAGTCAGGGCTCTCTCACGCCCTTGAGGTTAATCCTGGTGCTACTTCGAGGTTCCTACTTCATGGAGCCAGTGTGTTGTTTCCTTTGTTACCTCTGCAACTGTGCTTTTTTCTCTGTAGTCGCTGGAGTTACTGTGAGCCTCTCCTCTATATCTCTCCTCTCATTTGGCAGGGTCAGTTTTGTGTATTGATCAATTTTTGTTTGTGTTTTTAAAACAGTTTGTGTGTAGCCCTGGCGGTCCTGGAACTAGTTCTGCGGAGCAGGCCATGTGCTGCAGTAAAGGGTTACTGCTCCACCACCTGGAGATCATCGTACCTCACTCTAATCTCATGAAACTCACGTGCTCATCAACACTTCCTGGGTAATCTTCATTTCTTGTTGGATTTCTTGTTGTTTGCTTAGACAGGAAACTTCTACTGCACTTTTTTTTTTTAAGATTTAATTTTGTGTTTTACCTGTATGTATATTTATGAATGACGTGTGACCAGTGGGTACTGAGGCCAGAAGAGAGTCTCAGACCTCCTGGGCCTGTTAGAGATAGTTTACGTTGCCATGTGGGTGCTGGGAAGTGAACCTGAGTCATCTGAAAGACCAGCAAGTGTTCTCGGCTGCTAAGCCATCTCTCCAGCACCTGGCCCATGGATATAAAGCACAAACAACCACCACAATCCTCAACTCTGTTGCCTGTCTGAATACAAATGTAAGTCACAAAACTTAACACTTAAACTTTTTCTGATCATTTCATCAGATGCTAAAGGAAAATACTATTTTTTTTTCTTTTTTTCGGAGCTGGGGACCGAACCCAGGGCCTTGTGCTTGCTAGGCAAGCGCTCTACCACTGAGCTAAATCCCCAACTCCGAAAATACTATTCTTTAAAGTAATAATTATTTATTTTACTTTGTATGCATTGATGTTTTGCCTGCATGTATGTCTGAGGGGTGTTGGATCTCCTAGAACTGGAGTTGCATGGGCTGCCATGTGGATGCTGGGCATGAACCCAGGTCTTTTGGAAGAGTAGACAGTACTCTTTTTTTAATTTATTTATTATTTATTTATTTATTTATTTATTTATTTTTTATTTATTTATTTATTTTTGCAGCAAGTACTCTTAACTGCTGAGCCATCTCTCCAGCCTCTGAAAATACCATTTTTAAAAGCTTTATATTTTGTTTTTTCCTCACAATCTTTGTAAAGAGTCTAACAAGACCCTGTTTGCTTCTAGAACTCATTCTGTTGACCTTTCCTTTGTATCTCTCTCTTATACTTGTAAAATCCTTTTCTACTTGTCTAACAGTGTTGTTTAGCCTCATAATGTTTATTATTTAAATATATGTGAGACATGGCACTGACTTAACATTTCACATCTTAAATCCGACTTGTAATGAATAAAATCTGGCAGATTGACAGTTAGGTATCCGTTCAGCACTATTGCCTCTACCTGACATCTCAGCAGAAGCACTGCTGCTTCTGAGGAACACCAGATGAGTGTTTGCCTCAGGACGTATTTGCTGATTATTATTTGTACACCAGTATATTCTAGGCATGCAGAACAGCACCAAAAATTAAAATTTTTTAGCCCTTGTGAAGCTTACATTACATGTGTCCCACAAGAGGCAGACTATTGAAACATGGTGATACTTGCTATGAAAAGAAAGGTAGCCAAGGTAAGGAGAAGGTAAACTCATGGGGCAATCCTTCTAGAACAAAAGACAGCATCCATCTTCTTTCCTGCTTCAAGGTAACTAGAATTATTTTGAGCTAAGTCATAGTAATGCTCTCAATGAGCACTTACTGTACACATACAGGAGGCAGGAGGAACGAGAGTCCACAGGACAGTCCAATCCTCCTCCATCCAGACTTACATAAACTCCAAGCAAACAGTCACAAATGTAACAGGTTATGGAGCTGGAGTTGTGGAAACTATCCATATTTTTTCTGATTATTGGATTTTGACATATTTGCTACAAGATTCTGAAAATAAATAACACCAGTTTCAACTGTATAATAGAAATAAGATGATACTTAAAATGATGTATTTTCAATTATTATTTGATACTCATTGTCAATTCACTGGTTGAGACAGTTCTGTCGAGATGACTCTCAAACTATAAGTAAACTCATTGAAATAAAGAGACTGACCCAGAGGTGGTGACACATGCCTCTAATTCCAGCACTTAGCTGGCAGAGGCTGGAGGATGCTGCTGGGCAATCTGACCTTTAAAGCAAGACAACTGTTTCAAGAAGAAAAAGGTGGTAAGCCTCAGAATCTTTAGTCCCTTTGGTCTCTCACCTTGGTCACCAAGTACCAGGGCACCAGCTTCCAAAGCGAAGTCTCCTGAGGAACTGTCTTTTGAAAGAGTAACCGTCAGACCAGAGCTGGTGGCAGTATTTCCACAAACATACACACCACGTGGTGCCACGTTGCACGCTGCCTATTTAAAACAAAGGTTTAAAAAATCATTCAGAGGGCCGGAGAAGATGGCTTGGGGACAAAGCCTTTGCCATGCAGCATGATAACCTGAGTTTGGATCCCCAGCTCCCTTGTAAAAGCTGGGCACAGCAGTGTAACGTTCATAAGTTCATAATCCCAGCACTTCAGGAATGGAAACAAGCAGATGCCAAGGACTTGCTTGCCAGAGAGTCTACCCAAAACAATAAGCTCCAAAGTTTAGTGAGAGGCCCCCTCTCACAAAATAAGGTGCAGTCACAGAGGAAGAAACCTGACATTGTGACTTCTTCCATTCAGTCAGTCTCTCTCCCCCCTCTCTCTCTCTCTCTCTCTCTCTCTCACTCTCACACCACACCCACACCACACCACACCACCACACCACACACCACACCACACCACACCACACCACACCACACCACACCACACCACACCAGTAGAGAATCACTGACCATCATAGGCAATGGATCAATCCCTGAACCTACATCCCATTTCCTTGTTAAGTCTTTTTAGGTTTTGATGTGCATTTATGTGTGTATCACAAATGTGCTGATGCCCATAAAAAGCCAGAAGAGGCACTGGATCTCCTGGGGCTGGAATTAAAGTGACTCTGAGTCACCTGACATGGGTACTAGGAACCAAACTTGGGTCTTCCAGAAAAACAGCCAATACTCTTAATTGCTGGGCCACTTTAATTCCCCGAGACGGTCTCATGTAGCTGAGACTGTCCTCACACTCACTATGCGGTGCAGAGGCTGACCTTGAAGTGCTGGTTTTACTGAGGTGGAGTATACCACCACAGTAGTCATTCTGTGTGTGCCAGGCAAGCATTCTATCCGCTGTGCCATATACTCAGCTCTCTCTTAGTCTTTTTAGAGAATCCTAACAATGCTGATACTGAGGTGGTTTCCTAAGTAGTCAGAAGAAAGTAGGAATGTAAATGTTAAGTGGTTCTGTTAGTAGTGCTCTATTTCTTTAAAAATCTGGCCTCTAATGTTACAGCTCTTTGAAATTGTTTTTTGATTTTGTAAGTGAGTGTGCCTGCATGTGTGCCTGTGCAGTCAATGATGGCCTTCCTCTATCACTCTCCACTTTTGTTGTTGTTGGTGGTGGTGGTATTGGTGGGTGTGTGTGTGTGTGTGTGTGTGTGTGTGTGTGTGTGTGTGTGTGTGTGCGCGCGTGCATGTACAGTCGATGGCTGCCTTCCTCCATCACTCTCCACTTTACTGCTGTGAGCCGGTGCTGCGCACTGAACCAGAGGTTTGTCACTGTCAGCCAGGCTGGGATCAGTAAGCTGCTGAGGTTGACCCCAGCAGCACTGGGGATGCTGGCATGTGCAGCCATGCCCAGCTACTTACATGGGTGCTCTTAACCAGAGTCAATGCCCTAGCCTGACCAAGACTTTCAATGTTTAAAATAAAATTAACAATGTCCTTTCTTGGTATTAACATTTTCTCAGGACCAATAAATATATTCTGGAACCACTCACTTACCAAAAGTGAGTACACTAAAAAAAAAAAGTGCCAAAATAAAAATATTTTACACTATAAACAAAACATATAAATAAAATTCGAGGCTACAATCAGTTACTGTGAAAGTAAACGCAGGCTTCCACATGTATAACACTAATTCAAAAATCACACACACAATTCCACAAACCATAGAAGAAAGCTTCAATAACTCAGATCCCTGGATGCACCTTTTCCTGCATAACCATTTCCCCTTTAAAAATATTTATTTATTCAATCTGGCTAACCATTTCACCTTTACAAACATTTATTATTATTTCTTTTTTTAAATTGGATATTTTCTTTACTTATATTTCAAATGTTATCCCCTTTCCTGATTTCCCCTCTGGAAACCCCCTATCCCATCCCCCTCCCATTGCTTCTATGAGAGTGTTCCCCCACCCACCCACCAATTCCCTACCAACTCCCTCCCATCTTCCCACCCTAGCATTCCCCTGCATGGGGCATTCAGCCTTCACAGGGCCAAGGGCCTCTCCTCTCACTGATGTCCGATAGGGCCATCATACATACGTGGCTGGAGTCATGGGTCCCTCCAATGTGTACTCTTTGGTTGGTGGTTTAGTTCCTGGGAGTTCTGGGGGGTCTGATTGGTTGATATTGTTTTCTTCCTATGGGGTTGAAAACCACTCCAGTTCCTTTTTTTAACTCCTCCACTGGGGGCCCCATTTTCAGTCCAATGGTTGGTTGAGAGCATCTGACTCAGTATTTCTCAGGCTCTGGCGGAGCCTCTCAGGAGACAGATATATCAGGCTCCAGTCAGCATGCACTTCTTGGCACCCACAATATTGTCTGGGTTTGGTGGCTGTATGTATATGGGATGGATCCCCAGGGAGGGTTGTCTCTGGAGGACCTTTCCCTTAGTCTCTGCTCCACACTTTGTCTCTGTATTTCCTCCTGTGAGTATTTTGTTCTCCCTTCTAAGAAGGACTGAAGCATCACTCTTGGTCTTCCAACTTATTGAGCTTCATGAGGTCTGTGGATTGTATCTTGGGTATTCTGAGCTCTTGGGCTAATATCCACTTATCAGTGAGTTCATAACATGTATGTGTGCTCTTTTGTGATTGGGTTACCTCACTCAGGATGATATGTTCTAGTTACATCCATTTGCCCAAGAATTTCATGAAGTCGTTTTTAATAGCTGAGTAGTACTCCATTATGTAAATGTACCACAATTTCTGTATCCATTCCTCTGTTGAAGGACATCTGGGTTCTTTCCAGCTTCTGGCTATTATAAATAAGGCTGCTATGAACATAGTGGAGCATGTGTCTTTGTTATATGTTGGAGCATCTTTTGGGTACATGCCCAGGAGTGGTATAACTGGGTCCTCAGGTAGTACTATGTCCAATTTTCTGAGGAACTGCCAGACTGATTTCCACAGTGGTTGTACCAGCTTGCAATCCCACCAACAATGAAGGAGTGTTCATTCTCCACATCCTCACCAGCATCTGTTGTCACCTGAGTTTTTGATCTTAGCCATTCTGACCGGTGTAAGGTGGAATCTCAAGAGTTGTTTTGATTTACATTTTCCTGATGACTAAGGATGTTGAACATTTCTTTAGGTGTTTCTTGGCCATTTAATATTCTTCAATTGAGAATTCTTTGTTTAGCTCTGTCCCCCATTTAATAGGGTTATTTGATTCTCTGGAGTCTAACTTCTTGAGCTCTTTGTATATATGGATATTAGCCTTCTATCGGATATAGGATTGATAAAGATCTTTTCCGAATCTGTTGGTTGCTGTTTTGTCCTATTGACAATGTCCTTTGCTTTACAGAAGCTTTGCAATTTTTTCAAGTCCCATTTGTTGATTCTTGATCTTAGAGCATAAGCCATTGGTGTTTTGTTCAGGAAAATTTCCCCTATACCTATGTATTGGAGGCTCTTCCCCACCTTGTCTTCTATTAGATTCAGCATAGGGAATTTGATGTGCAGGTCCTTAATCCACTTGAACTTGAGCTTTATACCGGGTGATAAGAATGGATTGACTTGCATTCTTCTACATATTGACCGCCAGTTAAACCAGCACCATAAGTTGAAAATGCTATCTTTTTTCCACTGGATGGTTTTAGCTCCTTTGTCAAAGATCAAGTGACCATAGGTGTGTGGGTTCATTTCTGGGTCTTCAATTCTATTCCTTTGATCTACCTGCCTGCCTCTGTACCAATACCATACAGTTTTTATCACTATTGCTCTGTAATACTGCTTGAGGTTAGAGATGATGAATCCCCCAGAAGTTCTTTTATTGTTGAGAACAGTTTTCGCTATCCTGAACTTTTGTTATTCCAAATGAATTTGCAAATTGCTCTAACTCTGTGAAGAATTGAGTTGGAATGCTGATGGGGACTGCATTGAATCTGTAGACTGCTTTTGGCAAAATGGCCATTTTTACTATGTTAATCCTGCCAATCCATGAGGATGGGAGGTCTTTCCATCTTCTGAGATCTTTTTCGATTTCATTCTTCAGAAACTTAAAGTTCTTGTCATACAAATCTTTCACTTGCTTGGTTAGAGTCACACCGAGGTATTTTATATTGTTTGTGACTATTGTGAAGGGTGTTGTTTCCCTAATTTCCTTCTCAGCCTGTTTATCCTTTGAGGAGAGGAAGGCTACTGATTTATTTGAGTTAATTTTATACCCAGTCACTTTGCTGAAGTTGTTTATCAGCTGTAGGAGTTCTCTGGTGGAATTCTTGAGGTCACTTAAGTATACTCTGATATCATCTGCAAATAGTGATATTTTGACTTCTTCCTTTCCAATTTGTATCCCCTTGACCTCTTTTTATTGTCTAATGCTCGGGCTATTCATTTATTTCTATGTCGATGAGTATTTTGCCTGCATTTATTAAGTGCAGCACATGTGTGTAGTGCCCATGGAGGCCAGAGGAGGGCATTAAATCCACCAAAACTAGAAACACAGATAGTTGTGATCTGCTATGTAGATGCTGGAACCTGATCCAAGTTCTCTTAACCAATGAGCCATCCCTTCAGCTCTGCTTTCAGATTTATTATAAACTTTGTTTCACTTACAACTAGGCTACCCTGCCTCAGCTATCAGGCTGTTCCAAGGGCTCGGAACAGAGTAAAGAGACCCAAACAGGATGCAATATTAATTAAAATGACTGGTTTAATACTTAGCCAAGGGGTCTAAAGAAGACACATGGTTAGGAAGAATGGCAGGCTGCCAATGCAATGGGAAGATCGCAGCCATCCTGTCTAAATATCAGGACCACCTTCAGGGAACTTCAAATATACAAGTATAGCTCCAGGCTGCCTATACCATGGTCAAATAGTTTCAAACATAACTGTGAGACACAGCCAGAGTGCTCAACTGCTGGATGACTGACTTCAACTCACCAAAGCACCAGGGAGTCCTTTGTAAGGGGGAGGAGCATCCTTCCGGAGGATACTGCAGCAGCCTACTAGTTTTCACTCTGAAAAAACCTCGAGCTTTCCAACAAACAGGCCATTGTGAACCTAAGAGGGGAACAGCAGCAGGCTCTGACCAGCAGAGACTGGTGGCTAAAAACTGACTGGTCAGAGAAGCTGCATTGGTTTGGATTCAGAGACACAGTGGAGATGTATACAGATGGCTCCCCTACCTTTCACCAGAATATTCTGAAGAGTAGTAAGAAGCTTATCTACTTATATGGACAGAATGCATAATCCACCTTTACTTCCTTCACTATCTGGTCATTGTAGTCACAGCACAATAGACTAGCACTATTAGGTGTAATAATGGTGTTGTCAGAAAAACAGCGTTTCATCATAGTTAATACCTCCACAGACCAAGATGCCTATGTAGTCTATGTGGCAGGAGGCCAGCTTGAAGTGAAAATAAGGCCAGATACATTGTATTACTCATGTGAACACCAGTACCTCAATACCCCTAGACAAAGTAGATCCTCTACAACCCAAACATGTCATGCTTTGAGAAACATCACCTGCTGATTATGTAAACAAAAAGCAAAGTGCCAAATAACTGATTTTCTACCTGCAGCATCTGACTCTTCCCCAAGCCTGGATCTCCAACAATCAGGACGTGTGGGTCTCCTCGAATGGGAATCCTGTTTTTGTCATCTGCGTACTTCTGGCTACCGCCAAATAGCGCTAACATCAGTCCTGCTTTAACAAGCTCAAGAGTGGAAAGAGAGAACAGAAAGAGAAATGTAAAGATGACTAGCAGGAGACACTCCTCATGACTACAGCACTAGTTTATCTGGAGACTATCCCCTCTGCAGTGCTGATGGAGCCCAAGGCTTAGTGCCTGATTAGTCAGGTGCTCAGCCCTAAGCTACACCACCAGCCAGGATATTTTTACCATAACTTTACTGTTTGATTATGAAGTTTAGAAGCAAAGCTAAGCATGTCTGCAATCCCAACACTTGAGATAGAGACACAGGAAGAGTACGAGGTTCAATGCTATCTGGGGCAACAAAAGAAAACCTGTTCTTAAAAAGAAAAAAAGCATGTCTAGAAACAACCTGCTATAACACAAATAGTAAGGCTGGAAGTATTTAAATCAAAAGGATCTTAGAAATTGCTAAGAACAACTTTGTAAGACAACAATCTACTCCCAAGTGACAAAGCCAAACACCTGTTGGTGCTGACTTGGTGTCTCGTCACTTTGAAAAGTGTCCCTTCCCATAACTGTCGACAGGTTCAGGGATGTTATTTGCCTTCTACATTAACTTACAGATCAGTGCTTCTCAACCTCCCTAATACTGTGATCCTTTAATCCACTTCCTCATGTTGTGGTGACCCCACCAAAAAATGATTTCAGTGTACAGTACTTCACAACCGTAATTTTGCTACTGTTATGAATTGCAACCCACAGGTTGAAAACTGCTGTTATAGAATGCTGATTCATATTAAAATATTAATGACTGGTAAGAGAATCTTACTACTTTAAAGTATTAATATTGACAACGATGTACTTTTTGAATGAAACTGAAGTAATATACTTACTTCATGACCAAAAATGACAGGACAAAGTGAGCTGAAAAACAGAATACAACTTTAAATTATAACTTAAATTGCATAGGTCCATTGGAAGAACTACTTTACAATTTGCTTAATTTCCTTTATTTAGTATCAAAGGGGAGGCAAATTTTTATCTCCTCAACCCCATAATTTTATTTTTATAGTAAATCCTTTAAAATCTTATTTATTCTATAAAGGGAAGAATGCTTTAAAATCCATGCTTCAAGAGAGTGCTTTCAAACCATCTTAAAGTAACTCAATATACAGCTGATCTGACAGAACTAACACTTAAAATGCACCATCATCAGGTCTTCTGCATTCTTAGTTATTTGTTTTATTTGAACAGACATCTTGAGAGCTGTACAGTAAAGTCCCTGAAAGAGAACACTAATACATGAGCTCACCACAAACATTGTTATTTGAAGGTGGTATACGATTTCATTCCACTTCAGTTCAATTCAAGAGTCACATTAAGAATGTGAATAAATCTACAAGGGCTGGAGAGACAGCTCGGCCTTGAAATCAAAAGGATCTCAGACTCCTAGCACCCATGTAAAAAGCCAGGGAGAGTGGTAAACTGGAATTCTAGCACTGGAAGGTGAAGACAGAAGGAGACCTGGGGCTCATGGCCTGGCCCAGTCAACCTCTACACTCCAGGTTCACTGAGACAGGCCCAAAACATAAGATGCTAACCAACAGAATCACAAGGAACATACTTGGTTGTCAACATAATGCATGCACACATTTTCATGTACACGTGTGTGTACACACAAATTTGATTTATGAATACATACATTTTGTAAACAAGGGACAAATAAAAAATGGATAGGGTAGAAACAAGGAGTAAACTATGAATCTTTCTCCCTTTTTAATAAATATAAACAGAGACTGGTGCCCCTTGGAACTCATCTTAACGATGTTCTAGGCTAATGGCCAGTCACACCCTGCCAATCACCTCAAAGTCTATCACAGACTCTTTCATGGCTACAAAAGCATTGTCAGTAGACAAAACAGGAGTGCTGGGCTAATCCTCCAATCTAGGCCCAGGAGGCAGCTAATGGTAACCACCTGCTCATTAGAGCACTGCAGCCTGCTATCCCTTCTCTGTAATACTCCTGCCTTCCTGCTATTTCTAAGCTCTTCTCCCAAATAAAAGGCACTGAACCAATTCACTGCATCTAAACAAATCTAAACTGAAACATGTCATATAACATGTCTAAACTTGTCATATATTGGTAATTCTAATACTTCTCTGTTTTCTCATCTAGTATTGGTCAATGAACTTTTTTAAAGGTCCAGGATATAAATAATTTCAGCCTTGTAGACTATATAGACTCAGGCTTAAGTAATCAACTTGTAGTGTAGAGGGCAGCTACTAACAACAGGCAAACGAATCAGGTGGGGGTGTTTCACCAAACATTAAAAAAAAAGTCTGCCTCATTTGCCAATCTTCTAGATAAAGTGAAGGACCCTGAAAAACTACTTTGGATGATGAAATCACAAACAAGAAGACAGAAGGGAGAAAGGCAAACTGGTGACCAGGGCCAAAGGGCTGCTAGAGGTAACTTCACTTATAAGCGGTAAGAAGGACGAGGTGTCATGGCTGCTCCTTGGGCACCCGTTCAGACAACAGACAATTCCTATGTAGCTTACATATGCTTACCCGATCACAGTACTAGCTATCACAGAGTAAGTCGGGATGGCTATTTGGGGGGAAGTCTGAAGAGTTTAAGGACAAGAATGCAAGTAACTCAAAGGCCTTGGAAAAAGGGAGCATGGCAAGACCAACTTCCCCACAAAACACATTCCAAGTCTTCTTTCTTCACCGCTGCAGGTGTGTTAAATTCAGTCTCGTGATTTTCCCCATTATTTCAAAATTACCCCCAAACTGTCAGGATGCCAAAGCATACTATATTATGACAAACTTGTCTTCTTTCACACCAGGTACCGCTTTTTTCTGAAAAGGCGTCAGTATAAATACCCGTTGCCACGTGTATGGTTTTGTTGCTGCTACTCACTGTCACTACAGTGAAAGTGACTGAAGGTGGTTCTGTCCCTCAAAGCTTACTCAGACACCAAATGTCATATAACAGCATTTTGTATGATTTTATGTTATGAAGTACTCTTCATTTTTTTTTAACCATTCATAAACATAAACCTTTACAGGTCCTAAAACAAGACAGCAAGCTAGATTTGGCTTACAGACTCGTTAGCCAACCATTCTGTCTAGATTTTTTGACCAGTACCAGGGCAAGCTGACAAGCATATCCCTAGGAAGCTCCCAAGGACTAATGCATACTTGACAATGAGCTTGAGCAGGTTCTCTTCAGCCTGGATCTCTTGGATGGCATACAGGTCTTTAAGGGAGAACTCCATCAGTGTTCCATGCTTGCAACCATCCTCTGTAGTCTGGGCTTTCTGTCCTTTGCTGTTGCTAACAGAGTTTGCTTCAATGTACAAAAGGAACATGCACTTATCATTCTTAGATCGAGAACCTGTAAATTCAAAAGATTAAGTATTGTTTTCATTTCACGTACAACAATTGACTAGGAATGGAAATTCAAGCTTGAGCCACCAAATACTTTATCATACATAAGGAACAGGGCATTCCCTAAATTATTTGAGATGCGGAAGTATCTTATTCAAAGAAAAAAGCTAACACATCACTGTTGAGAGATAGCAGTTGAGAAAGGGCATGAGAAGAGTTACAGCATACCTTCTTCACTATTTGAAACTTTGACAATTCCAGTAACAGTCACTGTATCTCCTGGGACACAGCTATCTACAAGATCATGAACAAGTTCACATTCTATGGTTCGAGGGATCCGACCAGCTTCTCTCTGTGCATCAGACATCAGCTCCTGGATTCTAAGGCATACCAAAGTTTTCAGTTAGAATATATCTTACATACAGTTGTTTCTTCAACTCAGGATCTGTATAATGCTGTTCTAGATGAAGGCAGGCGGGTTTGTAAGGAATTCAATGAAATATAAAAAAATCACATTAGCAGTTTCCAATTCAGGATGGCAGAATAAATGTGTGTATTCATTTACCCAGCACTCCTCAAAAACTAACGAATAGGACTCACTCTTTCTAAAAACAAATAGTGGCAAGAAAAGCAAAATAAAGTCCAGAGCGGGCAGACAAAACTCACAAGCAATTTCTTTAATTACTCAGATAAATACATATCTTACACAGAGAAAAAAGCTAACACACTACTGTTGAGAGACAGCCATTGAGAAAGGGCATAGAGAAGTAGCAACCCAGGTTCTCAGCGGAGTCTCAAGAGGCTCTCAAAAAATGGGGGTGGGGGGTGGGGGTGGGTGGAGGGTGTGTTAGGGAAGGATGGGGATGGCTGGAAGCAATGGACAGTACAGAAATAAGTGTTTAGAATTTCTTTGGCGTGGACAGTCCAGTAGGGAAAGAATAAAATTTACCAATGGGCAGTAAGAGCACTGTCCTATAGAAATGGACAAATCCCTTCTGAGAGAAGAGCTAAAATATCCATGAGGCTATTTCAACTCCAGAATAGAGCTGCCTCATTCCAGCCTTTGAGAAGCCCAAACCAATTCAAGAACAATCAGAATAACCAAAACTCGCCATCTACTCAGGAAGGCCTGAGGAGGGGAACTTCCAACTCACGGAGAGCAGCAGAGATGATCCCACCTCTCCAAACAACTCACCCCATTTTTGAAATGGCAATTTTGAAAAGGCTAAGGAAGAGTTGGGGCAAGGTCACATAGACATACATTGTTACAAAATCACTATCTCAATACCGTAACCACGAAGCAGGCATCTGTAGAAATGACATAACAAAAAGCCACTCTAATTTAGAAAGCATGCAGAAAAATGAAAGTATGGCAAACAAAAGGCAACGGATAATCTAGGGGCTGCATCTGACAGGAAGGCTAAGGAGAATCGTGGACAGTATACAGGACAGCTAAAGACAACTCCGGACAGAAAGTGTCGTGGGCCATGAGGATAACAGTACTCTTTCAACACTCCATAACTGCACAAATGAAGAGATTATAAGGTGGGGCAGAAGCGTCCAGCACCATAAAAGGAATGAGCGACAGAATAAATCAGACCTCCCACTAAGACTAAGAGCAGGGAAAATGACACAAACCTGACTCGAGAGCTGTAAAAGTTTTTTTTTCTTTTTTAAAAGGGATGGTTTATGGACATAGACATATTATCAAGAAAACCTAGAATTACTGGATGAAAAAATCTAAATGATAAGGCTGGAAGCCTCAATGGTTAAAAGCACTCACTGTTCTACTAGAGGACCCAAGTTTGCTTCCCGGAACTGGTGAACTGCCTGTAACACAGCTCCAGGCTGATGTGCTTCTTCTGCCCTTAGATGCCCCTCTTCTGACCTCCATGGGCACTCACACTGACTGCATACATTCACATAGACATCTATACATAAATAAATCTTCTTTAAAAAATACAAAAATAATACCTGACCTTTAAAACAAATAAGTCAAACAAGCCAATAAATGGTGTAACACGCTGGACAGAAAACGAGAGCCTGTCATCAAACAGTCCACTTCTAAGTGGTCCTTTATCTAAAACCTCAATACTACCAGTGCATCATGGGATGGGCACTGAATGACATCATTTAGATAGAAAACGAACACTTCTCAGCAGCAACAAGAGGGGATAGCTGCACTCTTTCTAGAATCCAGTAACCAATCAACCTCAAAGAGGCAATTACCGTTTGAAAGCACAGACTCATCAGTAATCACTGCCATCACAGATTTACTCAGCAGAATGAGAGCCTCTCTCTTATTTCAGTCCGAGTGCTTACTTGATCAACTGCCAGTCCATTGTGACGGTGAGAGGAGAGCTGCGCAATGGCGTAAATGACCTCCCTCGACAAGCAGGCACAGGACACTGCAACAGAAGACATTTACGTTCAGCTTCTGGCAAGCCATGATCATATGTTAAGAAAACTCAGTTATAACCTCTCCCACTTCTTGCTACACTCTTTGGCTGTCATTCTTGGGCCTGTTGTAGCTGACCCCTCTCATCCTCTGTATTTCCCTTGCTATGAGTAGCCAAAGATCCCCGCTTACCTCCGTATCATGCACTCATTGCTTCCTCTGTCCCAAGCAGTCTCCCAGTTCTTGGCTCCTTGACTGTACCACCTCCTTCCAGACATAGGCTTTGACCCAAGCTTCTACTTCTGAAAAGCCTTTCCCTAAGGATCTTCATTAACCCTCAGCTCCCCTCTAGCTCCCTGTGGTGTTATAAATAGGAAGATCCCCACGGATTCCTGTGTTTGAGTGCTTGGCCAGGGAGAGAGGCACTACTAGGAGGTATAGCCTTGTTGGAGGAAGAATGTCATTGTGGAGGCGGGCTTTGAGGTCTCTTACGCTCAAGATATGCCCAGTGTGGCTCGGGTTTCCTTCTGCTGCATACAGATCAAGACGTAGAATTCTTAGCAGCTTCTCTAGCACCGTGTCTGCCTGGATGCCGTGTTTCTCACCATGATGATAATGGACTAAACCTCTCAAACTGTAAGCTACTCCCAACTAAATGTTTTCATTTAAAAGAGTTGCCATGGTTGTGGTGTCTCTTCACAGCAACAAACCTTAACTAAGATACACATACACGCCCCTTCACTGTTTGTGTGGTATAGTCACTTGACAAGTACTTCTCACCTCTCACCATGTATGTTCAAGTTTTCCTATGTCAGTTTGGTTTTTTTGTGTGTTTTGGTTTTTTTGTTTGTTTGTTTGTTTGTTTTTGGTGTTTGAACATCAAGATGCATTTATAAGCTTAATGTACTGTTATCATATATGCAACAGTCTAACTCCCTATCAGGAGCAGGAGTCAGTTGACAGATAGCATTCTGCCTACCAACTGATCTCTTTCCACAACAGCTGTCAATAGCCATGAATAGACTAGAAACTCTGAACTTTGATAATGTGTATGAAAAGCCAAAACCAACCATGAGAAAGGTGGGACACCTCACTCTACCAGATCCATTTTGTAATGGTAACTCCACAGAGACACAGAGGAAGAATGACCCGGGTGAGGGTTCTTCCAGCCTTCTATACCAGGCAATCATGAGACATAATGAAGTCTGGTGGTGTTGAGTTCATGTGTATGGCCGTTTGCTCTGCTACAGCTCTGTTCAAAAGCACTGGTAAATTTTCTGTAAGCTGATGCGCCTTCTCGGTAAAGAAGACAAAAGATATGGTCAATTAAAGAACATATCACCTTTGTTGGAAGATTGTATTTTCCATCCGGAAGAGGAAAGCTCTGAATCTCTCCACATGCAGCACACTGAAAAGCCATTTTGGTGCACAGAGGCTTTATGTTACTGACTCGAACCACCGTCCCTCTTATAGAGATGTACTTCCCATAGCAAGTTGCTCGGATGTTCTTGAGGTGTGTTAAGGGCTCATAGTTGTATACTCTAAAAATAAAACAAGAATGTGTCTCTCCATAAGCCTACAATGTACAGAGAATCATATTTTCACAAGTTCCTTGTAGGCGCAGCTACGGAATTCATCCCTCTGTATATCAGAAACCTCACAAGTTAAATTTTATTAAAAATGAAAAATGCTAACTCCCATATATTGCTGTCTAGGGGAAAGGTGAGAGAACTTCTCTTTAAAGAAAAGGAAGACTGGTGGTGCTCACCTGTAATCACATGGGAGTAAGAGGCGGGCAGTTTTCTGAGGTTGAGGCCAGGTTGGTCTACAGAGCAAGTTCCAGGACAGCCAGGCCTACAGAGAAGCTCGTCTCAAAAACCAAAAATAAAAAAAATATTCCAAAAGGAAAATGCTACGGGTTTCCAATTTTTGAACTCAGAAATCCACCTATCTGTGCTTTCTGGAACTAATGGTGTGCACTGTCACAAAATATCTTCTAAAATGTTGGTAGAGAAAAATGAAACTCTGAAGTTTAAAGTGTTTTAAAAAACTGAATATACTACAAAGATAAACTGGAGAATACTTATTCTCTGTGTCAATGTAAATCTAAGAATTTAACAAAGCACACCCCACGAATTATTACATCTACACAGTAGCTTTGACAAGTTCAAATCTTCACAAAAGTTTTCAGGTCAGGAAATCAGCTTGAGTAGAAAAACGTTAATTGTATGAATCCCAGGCAGGCTGATTTGATTATGGTATCAAATCAGCAAGGAACTCTGGCTTCCTTGTATATATAAACTGACATCCTCATATATATAATCCGGCTTTGCTTTTTTTTGGTGGTGGTGGTTTTGGCATTTACTGTCTTGTGGGTGTACCACAGCAGACACGTGGCGGTCAGAAGACAACTCCACCATATGGGTTCTGGAGACTGAGCCCAGGTCATCAGGCTCGATGGCAGCACCTCCAACCATGGACTGTCTCAGTAACCCGAGATTCTTGTCCTTAAACACTTCCCACTCCTCTAAATAATGCGAGCAAGAACGAACACAGTGAATATAGTTCACGAGGGAAGCGACACAATGACCAAAAGATACTTGGAAAGATTTTGATGTCATTCGACATCAAAGAAAAGCAAATTAAAACTGCTTTGAGATTTCATCTCAGTCTGAACGATTATCTGTCAGGATTCCTTATACATTGCTGAAGGATTGTGAACTGGTAATCAATACGGAGATCCCAATTATCAAATGACTCAGCTATAGCACTACTGAGGATACCTGACGGATTCTGAGTGCGTACACCAGAAACTCGTACACTTACATTTATTGCACACTATTCACAACAGCCAAGGTAAGGAACTAGCCTAGATATCTCTAACAGGTAAGGTACATAGTGGAATCTTAACAAACTGTAAACGAGAATAAAATTATGACACATGAAAATGGATAGAGTTGGAGATCATTTCATTAAGCAAAATATGTGAGACAGAAATACACACACTGCATGCTTGCTCACTGATATGAAATTCAGACACACAGAGGACAGGAACTTAGAAAGTCTTGAGAGTTGCAGACAAGTCTCAAGGAAGATAAAAGAAAAAACAAGAGAGGGTAATAGTCTCTGTGCTATGAAAAGAGATGTGGGGATTGTCTAAGGGGAGGAAGGGGTCCTCCCAAATGCTGAGAGGGAAGAAAGAAAAGCCAGTGTGGGATTTGAGGAAAATTAAAACAAAGTAACATTTTATATACATATATAAATTTCACAATGAAGTCCATTTGTTTGCACAATAATCAAAAGGTTATTGAGAAAACTTAGTATCGCATTTCTCACCTCGCATAAATATGTGGCACATTTACCATGGTTTCTCCACCATTAGACAATCCCTCTTGAGCTTGTAATTCAGCTGCATGCCTTTCAAGGTCCTTAGTTAATACCTTAGTTGAAAATTGAAAAATATTCTTTAAGCAAAATTCTTATAGAACCCAAAGTTTATGAACAGCCCAGAAACAAATAAATAGTACCCTGATAGTCATTTAAAAGGCTAATCTTTGATTATGACTATTTATTTTGCAGTAGACTGTTTTACTTGGGATTTTCTGTACCAGAAACTTCAGCATCCCCACTTACTTACTACTTTTGTCCCAAATAAACTTAGCATTAAAAAACCTTACAGTAGGGGCTGGGGAGACAACTAAGCAGTTAAGAATACTTGCTGTTCTTGTAAAGGACCAAGGTTCAGTTCCCAGCATGGTGACCAAAAACCATGCATAAGTCCAGTTCTAGAGGAACTAATGACCCTTTCTAGTCACACACGGTATATACATACATATGAACAAAACACTCATACACATAAAATAATAGCCCCCTAAGTCATTACACACAGGATTCCACTAGAAAAATTCTGTAGGGCATATCTTAGCCTAAGCCCGGGCAAGAAGGATGGAAAGGAATTGTGCACGTTAGATAAAGAGATGATGTGGTTGTCTGACTAGAGAAATAATAGCCTGGATGAATCTGGAGACAAGAAGCAAGAGTGTCGGTGCAGGGCTCCAGCAGTACACATGACTGTGTTATGATCTGCTGGCCGCACTCAGATATCCTAACTTCCCCACTGTGCCCAGATTCTAATATCCCCTTAAGACCTATCATAAGCCCCATCTTCCTCTGCAGCAGCCAAGGTGCCTGCCCTAGGATCTGCTTCCCTTTACCTTGAAGCACTTATGTGGGTGCTTTCACAAGCTGTGTCGTTTATCCCTGAGAACAACTGACGAAGCACAGAACATACTGTCACTTCCAGTTTACATATGGGACTCTGGGGGAAATAAGTGATTTTCCCAATGCCAAAGAAACTATCTCTCTCAAAAGTCCTTTTGCTCCAAGTTCCTAACTCCATGCCTGTTTTATATTTTCTATGAAATCAGATACTTCCTCAAAGAGGAAGTATGACTTCTCTATCTTTAATGAAATGAAACTAATTGGGGTAAATTGTACATAGACTGAGCTTGCTACCTCTTAAGGGGAAAATGCAACCTTAAACTCTAACCGTCATCTGTTAGCAAAGGCTAAGTACCTTTCAAGAAGTACAAACAGTATGATATCTCCTTTCAACACTTTGGCCAAATTTACCTGATGTATTGCCAGTCCCATACACGCCAGTGTTTTCTCAGGGGCATCTCTTAGTGCACTTTCTATATCTGGTATCAAGTTAGTTATTTCATCGTCTTTTGTCAGTTCTTTAAAATCCACCAAGATGCTTCCCTTTCTTTCTATTTCATCCTATAAAAGATTAAAATTAATACATAACAACTGCTTTCTTGAGTCAACTATCATTAGTATTACTTCAGAAAATATGCACTAGTCACACAGTAATAACTGTCTTATTACATAGCTGTAATGTTATGAATATCTTTACACACAGTTAACCAACTTCTGACGTTGGTATCTATAACCCTTCCCCAACTGCACTGCTCGTGCTCACTAGCTCCTCACGCATCCTGCCCAGTTAGCTGTCACATACAGGCAGACTGCCACAGTCATTATAGAAAGCACTTACCTGGGCTGGAGAGATGGCTCAGCGGTTAAGAGCACCGACTGCTCTTCCAGAGGTCCTGAGTTCAATTCCCAGCAACCACATGGTGGCTCACAACCATCTGTAATGGGATCTGATGCCCTCTTCTGGTGTGTCTGAAGACAGCTACAGTGTACTTATATATAATAAATGAATAAAATCTTAAAAAAAAAAAAAAAAGAAAGCACTTACCTTATCATATAAGTCGATATGCCTTGTGAAAAATTTCTCAAATGCTTGGATCTTCTCAGTAAGAGGAGAGTTATTACTGTAAACTAACCCAACAAACTGAGCATTAGCACCAAGAATCATGGATGGAACTATTTTATTTTCTGAGACAGAGCCCTAGAGACCCCATTAATTTTTCCTCCTTACTTATTTCATAGTGTGCTTGCATTTGGAGAAATACCGGTAAGAATACTTGAGATTCTTAAAAAAAAAAAAAACAAACCAAAAAACAAACAACCTAGTGTCTGAACAACCTAAAGATATATAAAAGTCCAAATATCTGAGAAACCTTCTGAGTCTCAGACTCCTCAAAGGGTATAGCGATTGAAGTATCTTATTCAAGTGCAAGGAATGTGAAGCCACGTTCACGAACGGAGCTAAAGACAATCACTGTCTCTGTAAAGTAGAGTCTACCAGGGCATTTACTTCGAAGATCTGCAGACAGGCCAAAGCTTAACTGCGATTTTAAAATTATAATGCTACTTTTTAATACTTTTACAAAGTTGTATAGTATCTTTAAATTTCTCTCTCATAGAAACCCTCTAATGAAATGCAGCTGGGTCAATTTTAAGCAAGGTATCCCTTGAATTCCACCTTTAGTAATCTAAAAAAATCACTCTACAGTGGTCTGAGCTAGCTACTAAAGGGGATGATGAAAATGTTGGTGGCTAATGTATCCCAAAGGAACAAAGGATCTTCTATGAAACACAGCTATCAAATTAATAGTGAGTGAAAAGAATTAATTCACAGAATGAACACTGAAAGTCTATCACAAGACAGGACCCTTGACTACAAGCACTGCAGTATACTGGAGAGAAACCCACAGCTACAAATAAAAGCAAGAACAAAACCACACCTCATAAGAGATATGATAAACATGTAGAGACCATAAGACAACATCTCCATACTTTACAAACATCAAGAGCCTTTTAATTCTTGGTAAGAAGCCTATTACTCTATTTCCTGCTGTCTGAATGCTGTCTTTGTCCAAGTTCGTAGGTTCAGTCAATTGGAGACACTGGAAGGTCTGGAAGGTGGCAAGAAACTACCCTTATTTTCATTCTTTTTTAATTTAATTTTAAGTGTGTATGGAGAGAGAGGTGTGGGGGGAGGCCATGCATACAGAGGTCAAAACCAGTTTCACAGTGAGCTTCCTTTTGGAAGCAAGCTCAGGCTCTCCAGAACAGCAAGCATGCTTAACTTCTGAGCCATTCCTCCAGCCCCTTGTTCTGCAGCATCTCTGCTACTGCACAGAACAGCTATAGTTCTAGCCTCCAGAACATCTGATCCATCCTCAGTTACTAGGGTCAACCAGCTTCATTCATCCATGGTCTCACCACAAAGTAGGATGCCTTCAGAGCGATAAAACACAGCTTTGGAAGGCACCCAGCAATGAAATGACACTGTTGCTGGGCCTCCACCTTTGAGGTCCCAACCTCTGATAACTTTGGCATTTATGATTTGTTCTCCCTCAGTCACAGGAATCAGATTGCTCTATTACGTCATCCATATAAATGTGTCTAATTCCTTGTATAACATTCATCAGTTCCTGTTTTCCTGATACATTATATAGTACCAACATCCAAACAAATGTTTGGAAGAGCGAAAGGCATGTAGCAGAAAGTCAAGAGAACCAAGGGAACATGAATTGTAGTATCCAAAGAGGAATAGACAACTCGTGGTTCTTTAACTCTTACCTTCAGAGAAGTAAAGCTTCCAGCCCTTATACGGTATAAACTGATCCAACGTTGACTGTTGAAGTAAAGGTTGTGAGGCTTGTTCTGAGGAAGTAAACTACGATGTTAGTAAAAGACAAAGCATCATTCTGTCTTCCCGACAACTAGTTTCTCCTTTTACAAGAGTCTATTAATAGACTCTAAGTTAGATGTTTCAACAAGAATTATAAATATTAACTTTCAAACTTTAAGTTTGAGTTAAACTGTCCTGCTGTCTACTAGGCATGATTAGTAGTAGGGGTGTGTGTGTGTGTGTGTGTGTGTGTGTGTGTGTATGTATATGTGTGTGTGTATATATATATATATATATATATATATATTTTTTTTTTTTTTTTTACATTGTGTTGCCTGTGCCCACTTGTGGGACCAAACATGCCATAGTGCCTATGTGGAAGGAAGAGGGCAGCTTGTGGAGTCAGTTCTCCCCTTCCATCATATGGGTTCTAGGGACCTAACTGAGGGTCCTCAGGCTTCATTCACAGCAGGCCCCCTTACCTACTCAGCCATCTACGGCTCTTGAGTAGTTTCTTTCCTGACAGAAAACAAATTGATCCCTGACTGCATTTACCAGAAGCATGATTTCCTGCAGCTTTACTCAGGTCAGCTCTGTGTTCTCTGTCTCTCCACCTTCCTGAGAAGTTCCCACCACCTCTTCCTCTTTTCCAGTTTTGGAATCGTCCTCGTCCAAAACCTCTGCCTCTGTATGCACCACTCATGTCTTCTGAGAGTCAACAGCACTCCTAAGAAATGTATTAACAGTGTAAAGAGAGGGAAATTACTGTACTGTGCTTAAGACTAGCACATAAGTCTGCAAAGTTCCATGTACAGTATAAACCATATGTGTTGTGCTCTTAATTCTTTTAAATGCCATCGCAACTAAGGTACACCACAGACGTTTATTCAGCACCAGTTTTCAATGAACCACCAAGAGAGTAATCAAGGTAACTTGAACCTGTTTGCAGTACGAGTTACTAGGGAAACATCATAGCTCAATCTTCGTTGTATTATTTTCTGTGGCAAGCTGTCCTAAAACTGTTCTAAAGAAAATAATTCCACTTAGAAATTCCTATCCCATAGTTACAAACTACTGATATTCATACACTGGTGCAATTCGTTAGGAGAGCCTGTTCTAACCTTACGATGATTCAATTAATAAAAAGGTCCGCAAGTATGCAAGCTAATAAAAATTAAGGTTGCTTGCAATAGCACTGAGATACGTCTTCAGGATGAGACATTCTATCGCAACACTACGTTCCACATCGATCCAATAGGATAACATACTGAGAACGGAGGCACTTCCAACAACTACATAGGGAAGCAGCCTGAGAAAAGCCACCCGCAATCCCTGACTTCATTCTCGCCGCGTTTTTCTCGCGTCCTACTTTCAGGAGTCCCCGAGTCTCCCAGCCAGCCACAGAGCCATAGGCGGTACGCAGTCCCACGCAGGGTTACGCAAACATTCGGTCTTCGGAGTCGCCCGAGGCGAGCGCAGGGCGGCGAAGGCCGGGCACAACACCACAAGGTAAACTCCGACCTCCCTCAAAGTTCTTTTTTAGCGCGCCTACGACGCGCTTCTGTTTAAGGAAGCCACGCGCCTGGGAGGCGGGACAAAGTGTAGCCAATCAAAGAGTCAGATAGACGGAAGTCGCCAGGCTCCCGGAAGCCGTCCCGAGGTCGGAACCGGAAAGCGGAAGCGGCGTGCAGCACGTGGAGGCGGTTCCGGAGGAGGCGCAGGTCCCTCCTGGTTGTGCCGGGCTCCTAGCGGCTGGAGCAAGAACGGAGGTTGAAGACTGCCTGGCGTCCATGGAGTTGTCAGCAGCGGAGCAGCCGAGCCCACAGCCCCCGCATCTCAGGGACCACTGCATCCATGATGGCGACTTCGTGGTACTGAAACGAGAAGATGTGTTCAAAGCAGTGCAAGTCCAGCGGAGAAAGTGAGTCTGGTTGCTGGCCTTGGGCAGCGCGCACCACCACCCAGCTAATCACTCCCTCCGGTGTCCCATTCTTGGCTCTTTGAATCCCGCTCCCCAGCCTTTATTGCTACCACTCAGGTCTTCCTATCACAGAGGCCTTCCCGCTGGGATCCTTTCGCATCCTTGATTGACTACGGGATCTCCTTTGCACCGTTCTCATCCTACGGCACTCACTTCTACTTTTCATTCCCCAACTTTCTACCCTCTGCACCAGATTCTCTTCCCAAGAATTCCATTCTTGATACTCCCACCTTGGAGGGTGCTTTCCCGAAGGTTCTTGGGAGTCCTCACTATTCTTTCAGAACTTATCCAACCTTTCACATTCAGATCTCTTCATTATGTCTGACTCCTCCCAGCTCCCCATTTTCCCCATAAATTCAACTTCCTCCGTAAGAGAGAAAGGAAATGAGAGAGAAAGATTTCTTACACCTAGTCTGGCTTGCAGGTAGGCAATCTTCTGTCTACTGTAAGAAAAGAAAACTTTCTACAGTGTGCACGGCCACCGGGAGCCCAGAGTACATATCTGTGCTTGCTGATGGTCAGCTGAAGCAAACACTCTGCCTCCCAAGTCACCGGTGAGATTACAGGTCTGCGACACAACCCCCAGCTTGCTTCATGTCCTGATACAGCTATTTGAATGTCCTTCTTATAACGTGCTTTATTAGATGATCCTTTTTATTACCAATGAGACATATTTTGTTATTTGGTTTGTTTGACTGCACAGAGAAATCCTGATTCACAAAAAACAAAAAAACTAATATTGTTTTAAATTGTGTGCATGCATGCATAAGTACATGAATTCCGGTGCCCTCAGAGGCCAAATGCTTTGAATTTCCTGGAATTAGAGTTAAAACCAATTGGGGAACATACGACGTGGGTGCTGGGAACCAAAGTCAGATCCTCTGGAAGAGCAGTAAGTGCTCTCAAGTGCTGAATCATTTCTCCAGCTCCCTAAAAAGTACTCTTTAGAAGTTATTTGGAAGCTCTTTTTACTACTCCTGTTCTTAGGAAAGCCATGATAGTCATTTTTGTTTTATTTCGAAATGACCTGCTGTACCCAGCTGCATCCCAAGCCAGACTCTCTATCACCAAAGCAATTGTGGCTCTCTACAACTCTTACTCCCTCCCAGGAAACAGGCAGCCCATTATTTAACAGATTGCCTCCCACAGTTTCCTGCCTGAGCTGGGCAGTCAGTTTGAGTGCATCCCCCCTACACACACACACACACACACACACACACACACCTCTGCACATAAGATAGGCTGGCAGAGGCATAGGTCAACCCAGCTTCAGTGTCTCATTAGCACCAGCACACTTAAGGGAAGAGGATAGGGGGTACAAATAGTTGTTAGTTACTGGGAAATCCAGCAAAGAGTAAGAATTGGGAGGCAGGAGCATCTCCAGAGGACGTGAAACTTCATTCCTGTGGTTCAAGTGACATTTGGTGAATGAGGGGAGATGCTTCAGAGGGTAAAGCTCTTACTCACGTAAGCATGAGGTGTGGTAGTATATATCTGTAATCCCAGCATTTCCACAGCAAGATGGAGGTAGACACAGGAAACTCTAGAAGTTAGAGGCCGCTAGCCTGACATGCAACAGCGAACAACAGAGACCTTGTCTCAAAGAAAGATGGAGGTCAAGAACCAGTACCTGAATTCATCCTACTTCCATATGCACACTGAGGTATCCAAATACACGTACACGTCCATCACACACACACAGGATAAAAGTAGTTGTGATTTTTTTTAAGGGATATGATATACAAAGATACGGCGGGATATAGAACTAAAAGGGAAAGATGAGAAGAAGAGAAGAGTGAGGCGGGGCACGGAGAACTCACCAGGACAGGACAGGACAGGTCCTAGAATTCTGTACATGTAGGCTGGGTTCTGAAGCTTCCCTAGGTACAAAGCTTTGTGTCACCATGCTGTGTAGTATAGAAAATACCTGCAGACCTGTATGAATTCTGTAGCTTTAGCTCCTCACAGAAACATGTATACAGCTGTCATTGTGTGTTATGTGACATACTTTTTCTCCAGAGTCGCTACACACACATACGTTCACCTCAAAAATGGAACCTACAGCAGACCAAAGTAATGACGGCAGCACTGTGCAGTTTGGTGAACCAATGAGGTTTTCATTGGAGTTACTAACAGAAGTATGGTACGGGGCTATTTATAGGTAGCTGCATCACTAGAAAGCCCATTCAACATGGGTAACTACTCCCAGAAACCTACAACCCCGAAACTGTCTAGTAGCTCCTGAGCTGAACTTCTCTCAGCAGCCTGACTGATCACTGTCATTTCTACACACACACACACACACACACACACACACACACACACACACACACAGCAACTGTTTATTCATTTTTATTTTCGTTAGATAGGGGACCCTCAAGAATCTTCTAGGTTTTTGTTCTCTGTGACCCTTTGCTTGTCCCCTGAGGCTGGTGAGTGTCTTCTTCCTTGCTAGAGGAAATATTTCAATTTGAAGGGAATGTTGTAATTCAGAGTAGCATCCTACAACACTAAGGCCAATCTGGCCTGCAGTTTGGCATCTTTCCACCTCTGCCTCATGCATGTTGGGAGTAGTGTGAACCCCACACCAGGTAACTGACTCTTGACCAGTATGTTTCCCTGGGCCTCAGAGCTCTGTCCTGGGTGCCTGAGGTTTGCTGTGAGAATGAAAGGGTGCACATTACTGACATCCGTTGTTAGGCTGCAGGTGCTAGCTTGCTTTCTGTGAAAGGAAAGGGTTTCTGTCCTGTGCTTCTTCAAAGTGGCTATAAGGGACAGATCTCAGATAGGAAACCTAATACCCAGCCCTTGCCAGCACTTCCTTTTTTTTTTTTTTTTTTTTTTTTGGTTCTTTTTTTTTTTCGGAGCTGGGGGACCGAACCCAGGACCTTAGCTTCCTAGGCAAGCGCTCTACCACTGAGCTAAATCCCCAACCCCATACCCCCAGCACTTCCTTAGTCCTATGTCCATTTCCAATGTGTAGATTGCCAGTAATGTTTACTCTAACACAGGCTGTTTGGATTTGCTCTTTCCTGATAAAATAGCCAATTGGACAGAGACCAGGGAGTTTTAAAAATTGTTGTCATCTCAGTGATTATTTTGTTGGGGATTTTGTAGTGGGAGTTGCATGGGCATCGTGATTCATACTTATGGCCTGGGCATCTTGTCAATCATACCTGTGTTGGGATCTGAGAATCTGTGAATTTAAGCATCCTGAGTAACAGTGTAAAATGCAGTCAGACCTGTGTCCCACAAAAGGCTTGTCTTTTTTCTTCTAAAAGTCAGTGCTTTCCTAGCTTCTTTCTTGGTATTTATATCTGTCCCCAACCTGCTTCTCTGGTTAATTTGTCAGTTTGTACTTACAGAAGTAATGCTGTTAACTGTTTATCATGAGAGCTTTTGAAATAAACTAAAATTAGAACACTTTTTGTAGCAGGACTGCAAAAGAAATCAATTGATTGGTTGCCTTTTCTTCCTCAGAAAAGTAACTTTTGAAAAACAGTGGTTCTACCTGGATAATGCCATTGGCCATAGTTACGGGTCAACGTTTGAAGTGAGCAGTGGAGGAAGCCTTCAGCTCAGGAAGAAGCTGGAAGAGCCCACGTCAGGTATACCACTGGAATGGATGAGGTGCTCTCTAGTTAGCTTGGCAGACTTCCGTTTAATTTGGATACCTCCAGGAAACTTAGCTAAAATTAGGGGTGGTCCTAAGAAGCTAAGGCCCGACCTGAGGGGCTGATGGGCTGGGTAGGAACTCAGGGAGAGAAGATTACAGTGCAGGCGTGTAAGTACATGAGGCACCAGTTCATCTGCAGCACTCCAAAAACTGGACAGGTCCCTGAAGTACTCGAGAGATGATGCAGGGGACTCAGAATTCAGGTTAATTATGTATCGACTTTGAGGCCAGCCTGTACTATATGAGACCTTATCTCAAAAAGAATCTTTCATGATGCTAGAGAGCCATAAGTACTGTTGTTCTTTTAGAAGATCCAGGTTCAGTTCTGAACACCCACAGGGTGGCTCACAACCATCTATAACTTTGGTTCCAGGGATCTGATGCCTTTTCTGAGGTCAGGCACCAGGCATGCATCTGGTACACATACATGCGTACAGGCAAAACACTCAAACAAATGAAAGTAAATATTCCATTTTTTTTCTTTTCGAGAAAGGATCTCTACATAGCCCTGAACTCCCAGTGTATACCAAGCTGACCTCTAACTCACAGAGATCCTACTGTTGAGATTAAAAGTCTGTGCTACTGTGTCTAGCTCTTTAAAGGAAATTTTTTTTTTCAAGGAAACATTGCAAAGTAATTTCAAATCAAGGCAAGCAAGATGGTTCAGTGAGTAAAGGGACCTGTTACCAATCTGACAACCTGAGTTCATTTTGATCCCTGAGACGTGGTGGAAGAGAAGAACCATGTCCTCTGACCTTACATGTACCAAGCCATGTACGAGCCCTTAAACATACACAAATGCATTTAAACTGTAATCTTTAATAATAATTTTATACCAAAAATTATCATAGAGCAATTTCTTTCCTTAGAGACCAAAGAAGCGGGCACTGATAATCGAAATATAGTTGATGATGGAAAGTCCCAGAAACTTACTCAAGATGATATAAAGGCTCTGAAAGACAAGGGCATTAAAGGAGAGGTAAAAACGGATTCTTTCCCTTCGTTTGTGTGTAACAAATTCGTCTATAATGTCGATGTTGAGGTAAAATAAAATGTCAGTTCAAATGTGTGTGCTGTCGAACACACTGAATTTTGTTTCTTGGAACAAGAATAATAGCCTGAGTGGCCACACTAAGTACTAGTGGAAGAGAAGCAAACAGCTCCTGATTGTTTGATTTTCTGATCTTCATATGCAGTTTCCCTTTCTTGGCAGTCTCTTCCCTGAGCTTGGTTTAAAGAATGTTCGTGAGCAAGGCCCTGGGTTTCATGCACAACAGCAGGGGGCAGTCTGAATGGAGGTGTAATATCTTTGTTCTAAATCCTAAGTAGAGAGTAGAAATGCAGAGTTGATCACTCGGACTTCTGTGGAAGAGGGACTGAGATCAGACCTTTGGCTGAATGCTGGGGTAAGAAGTAAGCTCCAGGAAATCTGCTTGCCCCTTTTCTTCCAGGAAATAGTTCAGCAGCTAATTGAAAATAGTACAACATTTCGAGACAAGACAGAATTTGCTCAAGATAAATATATTAAAAAGAAGAAGAAAAAGTAAGTCACGTTGCTTGAAACGGTTGAAAATTGTACTTATTTTCTATTTACTAAGTAAATATTACTAAAAGTGAGATGTTTTAAAGCTCTTTGTTTCATATTGCTATTCTGCTCTTAATTCCCCTAGATATGAAGCCATCATTACTATTTTGAAGCCATCTACCCGTATTCTTTCAATTATGTATTATGCAAGAGAACCTGGAAAAATTAAGTACGCTTTGTTTCCTTTCAAAATATAATTGGGGGAAATATGTCTTTAAGAGAGTCATGATTTTAAGTAAAATGAAAAGCTTGCTCACCTGCATAAAGTGTCCTCCTTCCTCATAAATTGTAAGTCCTTTTACTGTCGCCTCAGGCAAACATAATCTTATCAACATAATTCTTACAAAACAACTCGAAAAGCTGTTAATAATGTCAGGCTTCTCTTAGCTAAAAGTGAGCAAATCTTCCTTTTTTTCTTAGCCACATGAGATATGATACACTAGCCCAGATGTTGACGTTGGGAAATATCCGTGCTGGCAATAAAATGATTGTCATGGAAACGTGTTCAGGCTTGGTGCTAGGTGCCATGATGGAACGAATGGGAGGTAAGACGACATTTTCAAATGCAGTAAGCTACCTCGATGTTAGGATAGAAGTCCAAGAATTGGAAGTTAGAGAACCAGATTAAGTTTCTTTAAGAATAAGGAAGTGACCTCAATAGATAACCTCTATGGCTCCTGTCCCAGAACTTTCCTGTGTGGTCCGTTTCTCCACACTGAGGCTGTGTTGGTGTTCCGTGATGTTGGCCTTTTTCTGGTTAGGTATCTCTGGGGAAGATTCTGGTACTACAGTTGGCTAATGGTTTTAGTTAACCACTGTGTTGTCAGGAACTAAGGGGATGAATGGGGAGGCTTCTCAGGAGGAATTCTCTCTTGGAATTCACAGGCTGATAAGAGCTCCCATCCACCCTATCTGGGGATAAACAAGGAAAAAGCAAATAGGCCCAAATCATGTGACCTCCAAACAAGATCACTGGGTCTTCCATGGTGTCCAGAGGAGATAAGCTTCTTTAAGACTCTGCTCTGGAAATATATTCTCTCTGTAGGGAATGGGATATCCTTCAACCTCAGTGACCACCCTCCCACCATGGGCTTTAGTGTTCTCCACCCTTTAGACATGGGAGAAGAATCATATGAGGACTTAAGCTTCAAAGTCTAGATTCCCTCCACGGTACAGATGTTTGTTTGTTTTGTCTGTTCAGGCTTTGGCTCCATTATTCAGCTGTACCCTGGAGATGGACCTGTTCGGGCAGCAACAGCTTGTTTTGGATTTCCCAAATCTTTCCTCAGTGGTCTTCATGAATTTCCCCTCAACAAAGTAAAAAGTCTCCTCAATGGAACATTTTCTGCTGAAATGCTATCCTCAGAGCCTAAAGACAGCACTCCAGTTAAAGAAAGTAATGGTGAGCTTGAGAAAGAGATTGCTGAGCAAGCGGATAAGGACAGCATTGCAGACGGCCCAGAGAGCAACGCAGAACAGAGTCCAGTGGACATTGTTGCTGGGGACCCAGAGAGTAAGGAGCCTAAAGAAAAAGGAAGCAGAAGAGATTATGTAAGCATGTCGAGAGTCATTATTCTTATAATGCTTCAGAGCCTCAAGAGTTTTAAGTTGTGAGCTCTGGGTTGACTTTGAGACCTTAGGTTCCCAGATGCTAACTTTCAGAAACACTTGGGGAAATGGGTGTGTTTGTACATGGCCGTGCGACTTAGAGCTCTGGGTGACTCTAGTGGCTGCTTCAGCAGTGTTCCAGTAGCATGAGGGTTGCCATTTGAGAACAAGCTTCCTCGTGTATCCTCACCTTCCATATAGACCAGCCCCTCCTGTTGTCTGCTGAACACCACTGCTCCGCTCTGATAGATCAGGGCATTTTTGTAAATCTGGTTCAGTGCCATCAGTACATTGGTTTCTTGCTGTTGTTAAAGATTCAGGAAAAACAGAGGAGACAAGAAGAGCAGAGGAAAAGACATATGGAGGCTGCTGCTCTGCTGGGAGAAAGAAATGCAGATGGGTATGTTGCTAAAAGGCTGCAGGGCGACTGTTGGTGCAGCTGCGGTCTGCTCTGAATGCAGCAGCACTTCCCACTGTCTGCCCTGAGCCTTGTGGGATGAGAACACCCGGAGCTGTTCAACCCATTTTGGGGAGGGGGGGTGGGGGAGGGGTTGTTCTGTTTTAAGAAAGGTTGAATCTTGGCAAGAAAGATGGTTTAGCGTTTTAGAGCACACACTGCTCTTGCAAAGGATCAGTGTTATGCTCCCAGCACCCTGCCCAGTGACTCATAACCACCTGAAATTCCAGTTTTGGGGAGAGCCAACACCTGTGGCCTCCTTAGAAACCTGCACACTCTTCCTACACATCCCTACATGCAGGCATACACATTCATAACTTTAAAAGATAGTTAATACATCAACGCTTTTATTTTAAGACTAGTAAAAGTAAGCATTTGGTTGGTTTTAAAGAAAGTCCAGGCCTGGCAGAGAGAGGAGTTGAAGAAATCTCAGCCTTCGGTAATGACTGTCAGATAGGACTGTATCGTCCTGCTAGGTGCAGGGGTCAGGAGGGCCATTAAAATGGCTACAACACTGGCCAACAAAGAGCTAATGAAAACCTCTGTCAGAGGCTAGAGAGGTAACTGAGTGGTTAAAAGTGCTTGGTGCTTTTACAGAGAAGTGCTGTTTACCCAGATCACAGCTCGCAACTGTCTATGACTCTAGTTTCAGGGGATCTCACAGACAGACAGACAGACAGACACACACACACAGATGATGATGATGGTGATGATGATGATGATGCTTCCAGATGATCTAAAAAAAAAAGTAGAAGAATATCCTACATAGAGTTGTCAGGCAGCACAAACAGTTATAACCCTGTTTTTTTTAGAAATAAATAGCTCATGATTTCATTCTGCTTTGAATTTCTAGAATGTTGTGTAGTGCCCTGTACTCACACTGGCCTACTACTCACTGTGTGGTTTTGGCCGACCTGGAACTCAAGGCAATCCTCCTGTCTGAGCCTGAGTATTGCTAGGGTTTTAGCTATGTACAACAATGCCTAAATCACATGATTTAAAATGTGATCATTTTATATACATTTAAAACCCATGTTCCTCTCAGAGGGTATAGAATGATTTCTCTGTTTTCCTTGCAGTTTGATTGTGGCCAGTCGTTTCCACCCCACACCCCTGCTGCTGTCTTTGCTGGACTTCGTAGCCCCGTCAAGGCCGTTTGTGGTCTATTGTCAGTATAAAGAGGTAATGCTGAGGTGAAGTGGGCAGAGCTCGTCCATGTAGATTTTGGTCTTCGTACTGTAGCTTAGGGTCTATCTAACAAGACTCTGTGTCTGCCCTTAGCCTTTGTTGGAATGCTACACAAAACTTCGGGAGAGGGGAGGAGTCATTAACCTGAGACTGTCTGAAACCTGGCTCAGAAATTACCAGGTAAGCATTCTCACTGCCAGACCCTGGAGTTGGTCTGGGGCTGCTGGCTTCTTGCAGCAGTGCCGTGCGTTGTTAATAGAGCCACTGTTTTACCGTGTGTTGTTAATAGAGCCACTGTTTTACTGTGGCAGTGGTGGAAGTGTCCGGCTGTCACTCAGAAAAAATAGCCTAGCTACCTGGCCTCCTGGCCCGCTTTTCATATCAGAGTGCACGTTCTGTAAATCTAGTCCTGAGGTATTTAAAATGCAAATAACTAGTTGTACTAGCCTCAAGACCTTGCCTTCTGTACAGGTGGCCACTGAAAAGGAAGTGACCCTGTCCTCTGCTGTCACATCATCCTAGCCAGTTTAAGGATTTACTGGTGGGGTGTGTGCTATTCCAAAACACACAGACAGAGGTGCATTCACGCCCATTCTCTCCTCACCTCCCCTCCCTCTGGCAGGGTTAGATATCAGAGCCCAGATCCCAGGTATGCTGGGCTAGTACTCTGCCACTAAGCCACCTCCTCAGATCTGTGCCAGTTCATTGGAGCAAAGGGGCCTTTAAAATAGAGAGGAAATGGGATTAGCTAGGTGCATGCTGGCAAAAGAGAACAGCCTACAGCAGTACTTGGAGAAATTCTCGTGAGTGCAGACCGCTCCACTGTCAGCTCCTGCTCAGTTTGATTGCCCTCCATGTGATCCCTGCAGCAGTTCCCGACGTCATAGCAACTGGAGAGGCTTTGCTGCCTGAGTGCTTCACTGCCTTCCTTTGAGATCGGAGGGGTCGCTTCTGGGTTACCTCATGCCCCACCCTGCTGCTCGAAGTCTCTTCCTACCACAGTAGTCCAACATAGCACGACCTTTTTATGTGGCAAAGGTGACAAGAGAGAAGAGCCCTTGCTGGGATTAACAGAGCAAGGAAGTAGCTATCTAGTGTTGCTTCTCTGTATACCCCAACCCATTGTTGGCCATTTAAGCTTCCTGAAATCAGAAGGAAGACATCAGTGCATAGGCCAGAGTGCTACAGAAACCATTCACACTCCCCTCTCGCACAAACTAGCATTCAGTGAAACGGAGCTTCATATGTTTTATTTAAAATGAATAAATCCCCTTGTTCTTTCTGTATCCAATGAAGAAGTGATCTTCTCAAAACTTAGTCATTTTAAGTCATGAAAGAGATTTGTCGTTTAAATTCTGATTTTTTTCTTAGGTTGTTGACATAGTTTGCTAGAATGCAGAAATACATTGTCTGTTTTTTCTGTCTTGGTTAGGTTCTGCCAGATCGGAGTCATCCCAAATTGTTGATGAGTGGAGGTGGAGGGTACCTTCTGTCAGGCTTCACTGTTGTCTCGGACAGCCATCGAGTAGGCCCCAGTCTCAAGTCCTGTGCGAGCGCTTTAGACTCACCCAAGACTGAGGAGCCAGCAGCCAAGAAACAGAAATGCATGGAATCTGCCTCTTAGCTCTTAGGAGATCAGTGTTTGCTCCAAGGCCTTCTGCTGCTGGTAATTAAACTTTAAGTGTCACCACTAAACTTTTTCCCTGTCCTAAGAGTATGTGTGCACCTGTTCCTGGGAAGACATAAGCCTTTTGTTTGCCTCTGATGCAGGAGGATTAGTCAGGGCTGCAACTCTGATGGGCAGTAATGGATTGATACAGCAGTTGTGTATCACAGCAGACTCAGTACTTAAAGTATCTGCAAATACCTTGGAAATGTCAACACCGTGAAAATGTGGATGTGTAAGTCTTTGTTTATATTGTAAGCAAAGATGAATACCGTGGACTAGCTAAAACATGGTAAACAACGAAAGGGAATTTCCTCTCATCCCTTTCTTCCACCTGAGCAGTACGGATGTGTGAGCCTATGAGATTTACAGTACCAAAAATGTCTACCCTGTGCCCTGCAATGGAAGAAGCTTTTATAGACACTAGATTTTGTTATTTTAATAGTTGAGGCCTGAGGAAGATCCAGGTATTTCTTTTCCTGCCTCTCCCCTTTTCGGTGCATAGAAAGGTTTGGTGGGTGCTCCTTTGCTGTGAAAGCTTCTCCTTTGTTCTGGAGGAAGTGATTAAAATGTCTGTGCTCTATTAAACAATTGATTGTCCCTCTCCAGACACAGACACAGAAACGTGTGTCAGTATTGGTATATATGGTATATATACATATACACAGATGTATCTGTGTGTCAGCATGGCTGGAATGTGCTGTCTGTGGTGGACAGGGGGAGTGCATACACGTTTATTCGAGCTGTGGTAAAGACTTGTGCAGGACAGAGCAGATCTCGGTGTGTTGCTGTCATTCCTTGTCAAGTGTATTTCAAGTGCCTTCTGGGGTTTCTCGCCCTGGTCTGTAAACATCTGCTGGTGTGAGGTGGGTGTCTGGGGATGAGGTGGGTGTCTGGGGATTTCGCGCCCTGGTCTGGCATAAGGTAGGTGTCCTTTATCTCCTCTGAGGGAAGTATGGTCGGATGCCTTTACCATCTCCATTGTAAGAAATAGGAAATGTGTAGAGTTATGAAGACTTGTCCCCTTGAGAGTCTCAAGTCTTGTTCACTAGGACATGCACAGTGTTTCTGTCACCATAGAATCCTGGCCAGCGTGGAGCATCTTGAAAGAAAAAAAAAAATTGCTCTCCTAATAGCTTGTGCTGTTTGGATAAGGCTGCAGTAAAAACTTTGGTTTTTAATTCCTTTTTCTCTAAACAATTGCTTTTAAAGAATAAAATTTTCCTCCTCTGAGCCATAAGTCATTAATGATATGATGCTGTATTTATTACATGAGCTGATGGGGACACATCTCTGGTAGAGAGCACACTGGAGTGCACATGCCAGTCACACTGAGGAAGAATGTAAGATTGGACAGATGAGACTGTCCAGTAGGGCTGGCCACTGTTAATGATCTCCACTGGTGTCCAGGACTCCTTCCAGTCTCTGAATCACTTAGTCTGCCCTCCAGGGTTGGGGTCTAAGGTCTGAGCTACTGGCAGAACACTAGCAAATCACTCAAAAAAGAAAAGAGAGAGGAGGGGATTGGAGGGAGTGAGCTGGGGTTGAGTCATAGGGTGAACGCATGAAAATAGGAGGGAGTTTGCGTGTTATTGAAAGTATTGGTTGTGAGAACTGCAACAACGCAAATGCTAGAGGCGCCATCCTAAACATCTAAGGTCTGCAGCGTTCGGGCCCTTCACTGGATGCATGGTGTGCAGTGCCAGGAAGGAGAGTGGACCTAACATCTGGATAATACTCACTTTTACTTAAAGGAAATAAAAGATGGCATGGGCCAGCCGAATGGCTTAATGGGTGAAGGTGCTTGCTGCCTAAGCCTGTGATTTGAGTTCTCCAGAACCCAGATTGAGTGGAAGGACAAAACCACTCCACAAAGCCATCCTTTGAGCACACATTGTGGCCCCTGTGTGCTCACACCCACACATCATACACAAGTTAGTTTTTCTTAAATTACAAATTTTACTTGGACTCAACTATGAGCACAGGTCAGATTGTAAGCCTGGACAGCTACTTAACAAGGAACAAACTTAGCTGTCCTGTTAGCATTTATAAGGAACCCACAGCTTTTCGAGCCTTTGACTGTGTTTCATTGGAATAAATATTTTAACCAAATCTGAGGTTTTCAAGTGGGGGTTTTATAGAGCTACACCAGCTCCAGAGTTCACAGCTCAATGTTCTCATCTGTGTACTTCAAGCAGTTTCCAAACATTATATTGTGTGTGTATCTAGTGTGTCGGTGATGGCACATACATGTCCTGGCGTACATGTAAAGGTTAAAGGACAGCTCCCAAGAGAGTTCTTCCTCTGTGTGGAGCAGGTCTTATGCAGCAAGTAATCACAGTAAGTACTAGGGTGATGGCTCAGTGGATAAAATGATTGCACCAATGGATGACACTTGAAGTTCCAGAACTAATGTAACGCCAAACACAGTAATCCCAGTGTTCCAGTAGTAAAGTGGGAGTCAGAGACAGGAATCCTTCAGAAGCTCAACTATCCTGGAGTACACAGTGGCAAACAACCTAGAGATCCTGTCTCAAAAGTGAAGGAGCAGCATCTGAAGTGGTCCTCTGACTGTCATGTACATGTTGGCCATAGCACACGCACACCCACATTCACATCATACACACAGCAACGACTTTTGAAAATCACCGTTACATTGCTGTGATAAAATACCACCCCCAAAGCAAGCTGTGGAGGAAGGGGTTTCTTCAGCTTAGCTTCCACAGTGCTAATCATTGAAGTAAGTCAGGACAGGAGCTCTGAACACAAAAACCTGGAGGCAGGAGCTGATGGAGAGGCCATAGACGGGTACTGCTTACTGCTTTGTGTCTCATGGCTTGGTCAGCTCGCTTATAGAACCCAGGACCAGCACCCATAATGGACTGGGCTCTTCCCCCACCAATCGCTAATTAAGAAAGTGCCCTACAGGCTTGTATGCATTCATCTGTGTACTTGTCCTAAGTCACCTGGTTTATTATAGATTACTGTGGTGCAGCCAGTCATTGAATGGTCATCTTTGAATAAACTCAGAATTAATAGACATGCAGTCACATTGTCTAGGTCTCCAATATATCTCCTGATCCTTCGACTCTGGAAAGGCTATCTGTTGGTGGTGGTGTAATTTGTTTCTTTGGTGTATTGATTACTAATACTGCTGAGACAAAATACCTTAACCCTTAAGGGTTTGTTTTGGCTTGTAGTTTAAGGGACAGGCAAATATGGCACGAAGACAGTAGACACGAGCGTGAGGTTACTGGTCCAGCCGCTACTAAAGAAGGCAGCAGCAAATGCTGTCGCTTTCTTTTTACCAAAAGGATCCAGCCCTGGGGATGTTGCCACCCATATTTAGGGTGGGTCTTCCTACCTCTAGATAACCTCTCACAGCAGACTCACCCAGAGGCTTGTCTCTAGTTATTGTAGATCCCCTGTTGTTGACAGTGTCCATACCAAGTCTACCTGCCGCACCTGAATTTTAGCACTTTTTGTTTGGTAGGAATTTTCTGTTGTGAGTGCTTTGCCATTGTTTGCTTGCTTGCTCGATTGTTTGCTTTCATGGGGGGTTGTTTGTTTTTTGATACAGATCTCACTATGTTGCTCCAGTTGGCCTGGAACTTACTATGTAGACCAGGCTGGCCTTGAACTCATAGAGATCTACCTGCCTCTGACTTCCAAGTCCTGAATTAAAGGAGAGCACTACTATGCTCAGCAAACAGAGTGCTTTCTACAATGTGTGTGTGTGTGTGTGTGTGTGTGTGTGTGTGTGTGTGTGTGTGTGTGTGTGTGTGTGTGTACTGGGCACATATAATCAGAGGATAGTTCTAGGAAGTTGGTTCTCTCATGTTACCTACTGGGATCTTGGGATCAAACTCAGATTATCATCTCTGTTTGCTGAGCCATCTCACTGGGCCTCCAACTTGTCACTTTTAAGCTACAACCTTGTCCCCATGGGCTCTTGGCCATCTCATAATATAAAACTACATTCGGTTCAACTTCAAAAGTCTTTCACATTTCCAGAACTTTAATTTTACATTACTTATTGCATGTGTGTGTGCATGTTTCTGTACAGGCGTCAGTGTTGCTGTCCATGTGAATGTAGAGGACAGTTTGCAGGAGTCGGTTCTCTCCTTCCACCATGCAAATTGTGAGAATTGAACTCAGGTCATCAGGCTTGAGAACAAGAACCTTTACCTACTGAACCTTCTTTCTAGCTCTCCAACACTGTTTCAAAGTCCACATCTCAACTGAGACTAAACTATGAGCTCCTATGAAACTAGTGCATATGCCTTCAACCCCAGCACTCCAAGTCAAAGGCAGGCAAATCTGAGTTCTGGTCTATATTGTGAGTTTCAGGTTCAGGTTAGCCTGTCTCCAAAAAAGGGAAGGAGGGAGGGAGGGAGGGGGAGGGAGGAGGAGGAGGGAGGAAGGAAAGAAAGAAAGAAAGAAAGAAAGAAAGAAAGAAAGAAAGAAAGAAAGAAAGAAAGAAAGAAAGAAAGAAAAGCAATTTGGAGAAGTGGCTCAGTGGTTAAGAGCACTGATTGCTCTTCCAGAGGTCCTGAGTTCAATTCCCTGCAACCACATGGTGGCTCACAGCCATCTGTAATAGGATCGGATACCCTCTTCTGGTGTCTGAAGACACTACAATATACTCATATAAACAAAATAAATCTTTTTTTTTTTTAAAGAATAAAATCTCTAAAACAAGATTCATATTTTTAATACAATGACACAGAGTAAAATATCCCTATTACAAAAGAGACCACACTGAGCAAACACCAATTCTAGGCTACAAAGGACTTAGGTACACACGCACACACACACACACACACACACACACACACACACACTCTGCCTGGAGCACACACAGTCTCTCGAGCCAACTCTACTCCGTGTATACAGCTTTGCTCCCCAAATGTCACACAATGTCCCATGGTTCTGGCATCTTTATCATCCTAGAGACGCCACTAAATCTTGGGTTTGATCGTCACAGTTTCACACAGCGCCCTCTTCTCTCTCTGCTGGTGCTCTAACTGCCATACATTACCTGGCCTCAGCAGCTCTCTAAAACAGGAGAAAGACATCGTGATCTCTTCAGTCTCACATCTTTGTTCCTGCAAAACCAGTTCCATGGGTAATGTTGCCCATTCTGCTGTCAACGTGGGATGGAGCCTGGCTGCATGGTGACAGGCACAGCAACCTGAGTAGCTAACCCTGGGAAGATGCTCTTCCAGGAAGTCGCTGTTCTGGAGCAGAGAATCCCCTCAGCATCCTAGGTTCAGGCTCTCTCCTTTCATATAAATTTACATTTTCAAAATATGGAGCTTCCAGGAGGTGGGGTCTTGCCCTCATGGCAGCATCCAATTGCCCCAGTATCAAAGAGATTCCTCTTTACCAGGTAGGTTCACTTTTTTAAGTACTTGCCTTGGGTGCAGCTGTGAACTTGTTCCAGCTGTTTTCCTTGACAAATTGGGCATATTTTGTATCTTTCTGCTCCACCCCTTGTTCTTTTTCACTGTAGAGCCAGAAAATAGTAGTAACTAATAACAACGTCACGACAAGAATAACCTGTCTTGGAACATCTTCCATCAAAGAAGTCAACTCATTTTGTTTTAATTCAGTCTTATGCAAATTCTCAGGATACAACCAGGTCCTGTGCCAGAATATTACACAGATGGCCTCTAGCCCAATTCCTGGTTTCCCTGTTCCCCTCTGAAATCCCATAAGCTAAACCTCCACTTTCCATGTTTCTTGCCATAGTCTTGAATCCCATTCTCCCACTAGAATGCTTCATTCAGCTCCGCTGAGAAATTTGCACTGATTAAGAAGAGGCCAGCATCTTCTGGGAATGTTTCCTTAGGTCAGCACATGGAAGCTGTGGTCCATCAAGGGTCAAGTCTGCACCTTATGCTGACAGTCAAACTTGGTAAGGTGTAGAAGCCAGCCAGGTGGTGCTGGTTTTGAAGGCCTGCAGGGGTCATGGAGACAAAAGCTTGGCACTGTATGGCAAGGCACAAGTGGCAGGAGAGGCCACTGGTGAAAGTGCAGTCAGAGTCCTAGGACTGAAGTGGTCATGAGAGAAGTTGCAGCTTGGCACCCTGTGATGTAGCCAGAGTCCTTGAAGAGAGCCCAGAAGAGGGTATTGGTAAAGGTGCAGCCAGTTGCAAAGACCCCAGCATTTTGGAGATGCCAGCACCATGGGACAACCACTAAGGACCGCAGCCTGGACCTAAGAGACAAGTTGTGTGTGCTAACAACGGCAGAACTGGAGAAATGGAACCAAGAAGATTGTTAGTGAATTCCAGGTGTCCAACACTGAGCTCTTTACACTATTGGAGTTTGGATTTGCTTAGATTTGGTTGTGACTGCCCTGACTGTCCTCTCTTAAAATAGGGAAAAGCCCTAACTGTCCTCCCTTAAATATTTAACGTTTTTGTTTTACAAGAGTCCACGGTTAAAGAGAGACTTTAGAGTTCTAAAGAGACGTCAGAGTTTTAGAGAGCCTTTGGATGTTTTAGGAGACTGAACTTTTAAGGCATTTGAATTTTAAATGCTCTGGGTCTTTCCAATGTTGGAATGTTTTATATTGCAATGTTGATATTAACAGGGGATGTTGGAGAGTCCCTGGATGGTAAACTAGAAGCTGTAAACTGAAATAAACCCTTCCCTCCCCACGTTGCTTTTGGTGATGGTGTTTTATCATAATAGAAACCCTAACTAAGGCAGAGGGTAAAGTGGTTTCTGAGTCCTTTTCTCTCCCCCGTGAGTGACACAAGTAAGACATGCTTATATATAATATGAAAGCCCACAAGTCTAATGTGGACCACCCCTTGCTTTTCATATGGTGATATGATGCACATTAGCATACCTGGTCCTCAGTTAGTGATACTAGTCGGGAAGGGTCGGGAAGTGTAGCCTTGCTGGAGGAAGTGTGTCACTGGGGGTGGCTTTGAGGTTTAAAAGCCTTCAGGCATCCCCAGCTTGCCCTCACTGTTTGCTGTTTGTGGTTTTAGCTCCACTCTCCCACGCTCCCTCACTGTGATGGTGATAGGCTTTTGTACCAAACCACAAACCCAAATAACCTTACCTTCTGTCCTAGTTAGCGTTATCATTGCTGTGACAAAACACCATGATCAAAAAGCAAATTAGGGAGAAGGTTTATTCCACGTGCACTTCCACACTGCTGTACATCCCTGGAGGAAGTCAGGACAAGAACTCAAATCAGGGCACAATCCTGGAGGCAGGAGACCATGGAGGAATGCTGCCTACTGGCTTGCTCGCCTGGCTTGCTCAGCCTGATTTCTTATAGAACCCAAGGCCACTCACTAGCCCAGAGATGGTACCACCGCAATGCACTGGGCTCTCCCCATTGATCACTAATGAGAAAATGCCTTACAGCCAGATCTTATGGAGGCATTTCCTCAACTGAGGCTTCTTCCTCTCTAGTAACTATAGCTTGTGTCAAGTTGAGACACAAAACTAGCCAGTACACCTTCTATAAGTTACCTTGACCATGGTGTTTTTTCATAGCAATAAAAAAGTAACTAATGCAGCCTGCAAGCTAAAAATGGCTCTTATGTTTATAAATGGTTAGAAGGAGAAGGTAAAACACACACACACACACACACACCTAATTACCCCCCAAAAAGAACCTATGACAAACAAAAGTAACAATAATGTCATTGGTGACAGTATTTTTTTAAGCTCTCTTGTAACCTATAGGACCACTGTCATATACATGGTCTGTGTTGATAACAATATTGTTAAGCACCTAAGAGCTGTATATGTTCATGGTAGAAACAAATAATCTTGAAAGAGCATGTGAATGGGACCTAACTGGGAAATGCAGTTAAGTTTAGGTGAGGTCCTTAGGGCAAACTCACACCCACAGTTGGATACAGGTATTGGCTAGTAAGGCTATCACCCAGGACACCACCATGTAACGCCTCTTCTTCTAAGCCTTGTGGAACATGTCTGTAATTCAGGTATTCTGGAAGCTATGGCAGGAGGATAGTGAATTTAAAGCCAGTCTTGGGGGCTGGAGAGGTGGCTCAGAAGTTAAGAGCACTGACTGCTCTTCTAGAGGTCTTGAGTTCAAATCCCAGCAACCACATGGTCGCTCACAACCATCTGTAATGGATCCCATGCACCCTTCTGGTGTGTCTGAAGGCAGCTGCAGTGTACTCACATAAATAAAAATAAATAAATCTTGGGGGGAAAAAACAGTCTGAGCTACACAGTAAGACTATTTCAAAAAGGGGCAGACAGGCTCAGCAGTTAAAAACACACACTGTCCTTCCAGAGGATCCAAGTTCAATTCCAGCATCCATTTAGTGCTGCTCATGACCACCTGTAACGCCAGCTCCACCTCTTCAGCCTCCTGAGGCACCTGCATTTATGTATGCTCATATATACAAACATGCTCAAAGACACAGATATACATAATGAAAAATAAAATAAGTGTTCCTTTAAAGGAAAGAGAAAGAGAGACAGACAGACAGAATATGGTCACATCATAGTCGGCCAAAGGAAGGAATGCTGTCCCTGAGCCAGCTTTTTTCTTTGGTCACAATTTATCTCATGTGAGTCCCTATCCCCAGCCTGTCAGGGACCATGCCACTTAAATTAAGGATAGGTTTATTTTTCCCTCTCAGCTAATCCTCTGAAAACATTAACAGATTGCCCAGAGATATGCCAGAAACTCCTAGTGTGGTGGTTTGAATATGCTTGGTCCAGGGAGTGGCACTGTTAGGAGGTGTGGCCTTTTTGGAAGAAGTGCATCAGTATGGGGTTGGGCCTAGAGACCTTCCTACTGCCTTGAAGATAGTCGTCTGCTCCTGGTTCCTATGGACGAAGATGTAGAACTCTCAGCTCCTTTAGCACCCTGCCTGCCTGGATGCTGCCATGCTCCCCCCTTGATGATAATGGACTGAACCTCTGAACCTATAAGCCATCCCCAAAGAGTTGCCTTGACCATGGTGTCTTTTCACAGCAATGAAACCTTCACCCAGTCATATCAAAACCAGTCAGTAGACAACAAGGACCAAGCAGCTCAGCCTGTGTGGTCAGCATCTCCCAGGGACTTACACTGGGATGTATAAGGCATGTCTGATCTATAACAAATTACTTTTAATAGCATGAGCCTTGACCGTGGATCGTTTCTTAGGTTACGAGCCACTAGAAGCAGATTCTAGCATTAGAATGTGAGGATGTATAGTTATATGGGACTACGTCCACACTTACCAGTAAAGCACTTACTAAAGTGGGAAAGGCAGCCAACAAAGGGTGCATTATCGAGCACTGAATGCTGGGACATTCCGGAAGGCAGTATAGAATGTGCCACAGAATGACATACTCAGAGGAGGTGAGAGCTGACCTGTCTTATTATGCTTTGAATTGTTTGCATGGAAAAAGATACACTGATGTCTGAACCCCCCAGGACCTCCAAGTGGGATGTTATTTGGATAGAGGGTTATTGTGGATGCAATTGGTTAAGATGAGGTCATACTGGAGTCAGAGAGACCTTCAGTACATGATGACTGCTGTCCTTCACGTCAATAGTGCTGTGTTGGGAGATAGAAAGTTGCAAGGAAAGGGTGACATGTGGAGGAAGAGCAGCAGTTTGGTGTGATCCTGTCATTACCCACTGTTACCTATACCACAACCAAGAATTGTCAGGGGCCACCAGAGCTAAAAAGGCAGGAAGGAGCCTACTCTGCAGACACTCTGCAGAAGCCTGACCCTGCCAACACTGTGATTTAGGACTCATGACTTGCAGGACAGCGGGGAAAGAAAGGTGGCCTTCAGTACTCATGAGGAGTGTGCATGTTCCATTAGCCCTTTCATGCAGCTAGTCCTGATCCCACATCCAGGAAGCAAGACCCCAGAAAAGAGACAGGAAGAGGCCCTCTAGAAACGTGAGCCTGTGTTTAGAACCATTTGCACAGCACCAGCTGACTTGGTCCCCGTGCAATAAAATTTCGGTTTGCTCAGTGTTAATTTGGAAAGAATCTGGATAAATTAGTACATCATTTCTCAACTTAGCAAAGCAGGAGATCCTCTGGCCTTCCTGTGTTAATAAAGATCACCTATGACCCTCAGACATTTTTACCACCTTCCAGAAAACAGATTTATACCTGAACAGAAAGCAGTAAAAATAACCCGTTGGAAGCTGCTACTGGTCAGAAACGAGATGATCGGTAATTGAGGAAGAAGGGGATTGTCTGATTGTCTTGAACAAGAAGCTGCCAGGTGGTAATAGCAGCGGGTGACATTACCTACACCATTGATTTCCAGGTGGCACAGTACTGTTTCACACAAACGTGTCAGAAATAGCCTTGTGAGAAGGATACCTTTATTTTATGGAACCCGAAAACTAGAACTCGCCATAAGCTGCACAGCTGCTCAGACAGCAGAGGCAGATCTCTGTCTGCAGAAAGGTAGAGGTCAAGTATGCGCCGAGGGAGGTACCAGGGATGCTGTCCCAGATGTTCATCTTCCCAGTCCAGGGAGCTCTTCATCATCAGGGCTTTCCTTTCAGCCTGTCCCTTGACAGTCTGCCCCCAGAGTTCTCCAGCGTGTAAGAATCTAATTAGTCCTATTTCTCTTGAGATGGCTTTGGCTGGCCTTGATCTCTGAGGCTATTCTCTGGCCTCGGCCTCACAAGTAGCTGCCCATAGCTCGTAAGGAGATTTGGCTGCATTTCTGTTATGTACTGTCCCCCTCAATGCCCTTTAGTCCTTTTCTGCCCTGGATATGGAACCCAGAGCTTTGTATGTGCTAGACGAGCCCTCTATAGTGAGTCGTTTACTTTTTAACATTCTTTGCAGAATTTTAAAAGTAATGTTCTGGGCTGATGAAATAAGCTCCATGGTAAGACACTGGCTCACGAAGCCAGTCGACCTGATTTTTAACCCCAGAAAACCAACTCATGAAGATTGTCCTCTGAACCCCTCAACACACAATGAATAAATAAAATGTAAGTGATGCATTTTTTTTTTAAAATGGCTTCTTCAAGCCTATATGGTCTCTATTAGCCATGTTTTATTCTCAGTTGTAGGATGATGTCACAGGTGAGGCAGGCACAAGATAGAAGGAGACCTGTCACTGGATGAGAAGGAAGGATGGGCGGGAGAGAAGTCTGAAGGAAGAGGAGGAGACTGGGACAGAAAGGTAGAGACAGGAGGGAGAGAGGGAGAAGCCATGGCAGGACAATATGGCAGGTGACGTTAAGATTCTGCTCTGTGTATTTACAGGTTGTTATTAATGTTCCTAAGGGATGGATGGTACCGGGCTTTGTATGTTTAAGTGGGCAATTATATCTTATCAATTGGGTCAAAGATTATTGTGTTGTGTGTCCTTTTATGCGACGGTTTGAGTGTAGGAAAGTGTGCGGCGGCAGGAGACACTGGGCCGTGTGGAGTTGGGATGTGATTCTGCCAAGATATCTAGCAGACATCTTGGGGCACCGTGGTGCGGACCTAGTGGGGTAAAAGACAACAATACTTCTTTTATTTTTATATTTTTACAACAACACTCAATCTCTTTCTGTATATCCTGCAGTATTTTACTTCAGAAACCTTGCCTTTTTTCTATTAAAGACCAACACATTCTAAGTCTATCTTTGAGAATATACTTAGGAGAATGGATTTCAAAACTGTACTCTTCCTAACTAACTCAAAGAAAGCTAAGAACCAAGAAGGGCTTTGTTTCAGGTAAATCTTTTATTGTTTGTGTTTCAAAGACAGTAACACGGTCATTGTCACAGACATGTGGAACATCTATTTTGCAGGAAGAATATGCTACAAGTCACGCTAGTCGCATAGCATTAGCATTCTGGCAAAGATTAGTGATATTTCCAACTGCATCAAACATTTAATAAATAGTAAATTCTGCTTTCTGCCTTTGGGTGAATCAATGGTGTCTTTCAGCGAATGGCTCGTCTCTCCAGCTGTCAGCCCCGCTGACTGAACTTTTCTGCTATCTTCTGCAGTTCCAGATCCATGGCCGCCAAGTTCTCCAGTTCCTTTTTCTGGGAAACAGAAAAGTGGAGCACTGATGTCAAATCATACTACTCCAGCTCAGGGAGCTCAAAGGAGAAAGGGGAAGCTTAGGTACAGTAGAGGCTGCCCGAGTCAGCCAACGTCAGGGGTCTTCAAAGTGGACTCTCATAACGAGTGGATTGGGTAACCCAAGCATTTGCCTAGGAATAGGAGTCCCTAGGTCCCATATAAAACTGGGACTGAGAAACTGGGGGTCAGAAATCCGTGGGACTCTGATGTACTCTCAAGCTTGAGTGGCACCACCTGACATGATCAAATTAGGTCAAGGCGCTGTTTGGGAGGTGAGCATGCGCACTGGAACCACCTGGCAGCGAAGGTGCAAGGAGGTATACTACACACCCAGGCAGCACCGGTGCTCAAGCACTGAGGTATACTACACACCCAGGCAGCACCGGCCTTCATCTGACAGAAACTCTGGAGATAGATCCCAGATACAGTAGTTTTCCAAGTTCTCTAAATACTATAAAAGAAAGAGGAGGGCAGCACCCTGGCTGGATGGTGACTGGAAATCAACCCTGTTCTGTGACTGGGGCACTCACATTCTCACAGTGAAATTTCCCATCCATCTCTCCCCATTATCAGACATGTTGACGCTAATAACATCAACCTTGATCAACATAGTGTAATTCTAAGCAAAAGCCTCAAACCATACCTCTTCCTCGGTCAGAACTCTCTGGTCAGCCCTGTCCTTTTCATCTTCTGCCTCCTGGTGAGGCCCCATCTGCTCCTCTGAATCGTAGAAGTCGGGAAATTCGGCTGCCTTCTTCCTGTAGTGAAGGAGCTGGTCCAGCTCAGCCACTCCGTCGTCATATTGCCTTTTCAAGTTCAAGTGAGGGGCCCTGGCAAAGCTTCTCTTCTCATATCCCCAATTCACATCCTCCGAGGAGGGCCTTTTCTCCCACCAGTCATAGTTGTACTCTGGGAAGAAATTCTTCTCAGTCATTGTCACCCCATTTCCGTCTTCGCTGTCATCATCAAGGAAACTGTCATCTGGGTTGCCTTTTTTCTCAAAGTCGCTATTCTTCCACTGGAGAGGGTCAAAGTACGGGTTGAACAGCGCCCCTAACCTCTTCCTCTTTTCAGTGGTGGGGTAGGGCGCGTATTGTCTGTCTGGAAAGCTCACTTCCTCCCTGCTTTCTTCCGGTTCTAGCTGCTCTTCCTGCTGCCACCATCTTCCTTGGTCCCCTTCCTCGTCATAGTTGAGGTAGTTTTTCTCCTGTTCCTGCCATTTGCTTTGTGGATACCTTTTTGCCGTATCTACTGGGCTTTCATGAACAGGGTCATGCCCTTCATCCAGGAGCCTTTTTTCTTGTCTGCTGTCAAGAGCAGGATAGGCTCCTGGCTCCCGCCCCCTGCCTCTGTGTTGTCGTCCCTTTGCCCCCTCGTAGCTCCTCTCTTCCTCAGTTTCTTCACTGTGTCTGTTTGCTGTGCTTTCCAGTTCAGAGTTGGGGTGGTTTCTCTTGTACTCCTTTTCCTGGCTCTCTTCAGTCCGAGGGCTTGGGGCTCTGACCTCTTCACTTCCTCTGCCCCGGTACTGCAGTCCCTGGGGAGCCTGGAAGGCCGGATAGCTTCTCAATTCTTCCCCATAGTCAGGTTCTTCCTCTGAAGCGCGGTAGTGAGCTAGGTGGTGGCCCCTTTTTTCCCCTAAACTGGCTGTGGCCACATTTGCATCCTTGGACTCCCCAGCAGCATGTTTCCTTTCCTCAGACAGAGGATGACGCCCTTCGTAAGAGGGCTTGTTGGACTGGCTTCTCCAGTGGTGGTGCCTGGGCCTGCGTTTGGTTACTTCTGAGGTTGCGCCTTCCTCGCCTTCCTCGGATTCTTCCTCGCTCTGGTCCTGGTCGGGAAGCTCCTGTGGTTTCTCCTGCCTCCTCGCCTCCTCTCCACTCTCCTGGCTGCTCTGCTCCCTGCTGTGTGTCTTCTCCGGATCCGCGAAGTGGGCCTCTGCTCTGGCCGCTGACTCCTCTTTTTTCTTAGCTGGAGCCTCGCTTCTTTTGTTGGAGAAGGTGTTGTGTTTCTCCCCAGATTCTTCAGTGTGTTTCTTCTCCTCACCAGCATCTCCCCTATGCTCTCCCTTTGGATAAATCTTGCCTTCTTCCTCCTCCTCCTCTTTTCCGCCCCTCTCCTCCGAATGGCGTATCTTTGCTTCTTTGAAAACTTGTTGGTTGGAGGGCTGGAGGCTCTCCTGGTCATCTACTCCCTCTCGGCTGTGTCCTCCTCCTCCTGTCCACTCCTCATTGTCTACCTTCGTCTGACCTGGAGAGTCTTCTACTGGAGCCCCTGTTTCCTCCCTACTGGAGGCCCAGCGGCCTACTGAGGCATCAGATGGGTCTCTTAGCAACCGTACTTCAAACTTCGAGTTCTCATTTTCACCTTTCTCTTCACCTTTGACCTCTTTTCCACCTATAATGAAAATATGGGAGTAAGTACAACTGCAAAAATGCTTGAGGGTCAAGTAGCAGCCTCAGTGGTCGCCACAGATCCCGAGGATCCTGGGAAAGAGGTACGCAGTAGAGGATGTGTGCAGTTCTTTGAAAAGTTGATGCTATGGAAACTCTTGTGCTGTGTTTGAATCTAATGAACTCTCTACATGTTTAAACGTTTTAATAATACCTACCCGGCATCTCTATTTGTAACTGTCAATGGTAAAACTGAAACCCATATACAACTTTAGGAAAGACTGGTATTTAGAACCGGAAGAACTCTTACAATTCATCCGGTTCCGCCTACTTGTTTTGCAGGTATAAAAGACGTGGAGACTCAGAGTGATATAATTCAGGACTATTCTTTCCACATTTGAGTAAGGTGGAAAGGTTAGCATTGCACAAATGGATAGTTCTAACTGTAATTTAACTTTAAAAAAATAAGTAGCCAAAATAGGGAATATTAAGATTTAAAGGAGGATTCAAAATTTATTATCTATCAGACTTTGTTAGCCAGTCAATTGTGTGGACCCTATCCATCAGGAAATGACAGCTATGGGCTATGCATTTCATCCTACAGTGGACTGTGAACTTCACAGTGGTCCCACATCATTGTATCAGGTAGTGATGGCAGAGCCCCTACTGTAAGTACACTTAATGAGGATTGTACAGTGAGATAGCCCACTGATGCCCTTCTCAGTATCTCTAAATAATGCATGGCTACACCTTCTGATAAGAATGGAAAAGGTCTCTCTCTCTCTTTGCCAGGCTTGCCCAATCCACATGCTCCTCGTTGCTGAGAGTAAGTTTAAGTACGCTGGGCTGCCTCTGTTTCCTGAGTCAGCAGATGATGACATCAGTGGCACTTGCTGCTCTCTTCTGTCCTTTCCCAATGTCAATAAGTGCTACATCCTCCCCAAGACACCCTATGAAAAGGATGTGGAGATCACACTGTCTTTGTTGTTAGTTGGAAGGGCTTAGGTTCAGATAGAGACCAGAAGCCAAGGCCACAGAGCCCTACGGGCCAACATCAACACCACCCACTGTGAGAGCCACCAGTTCTTTGTGGCTATGGAGCATTTGAGATGTGGCTTGAGCAAACTGAGACCTGATAGACACACCAGCTACCAAAGACTTCATACAAAAAAGAGAGAGAGAATTATTAAAATAACATTTGTGATAGATTGGGTAATATTAAATATATCGAGTGATAAAATACATTAGATAAAATGAGATATACTACTGATGTTAATTTCATTTGCATTTTTTCACTTTTTAAATATGTCCACTGGAAAATTTGAAATTATATTTGTAGTTCATACTATTTTCCTCTCGAACAGCACGGATGGCTCTATCTGTTTTTAGACGGAAGTTTATTATACGTTAATAGGTGGGAGCTTAAGAGAAAGCAAGCACAGCAGGAACAGAGCTTCTGAGTCATTTTGAACTGATGTCTACAAAGGACAAGATTTCTCTAGTTTATAAAATATTCAGGAAACCACAGCTTGACTTGATAATAATGTTCCCATGTCTACAAGGCTGCCGGAATGTCTTTGGACTTCCATATACGGCCATTTGAGTACCCGCTCGTCTGTCACAGTCCCTGCAGCATGGAAGAGACCATGATGATACCAGGAGGATTCTGAGTTCTATGGCAGCTTGGGCTGCAAGGTGAATGTAAGACTGAGTGACAAACCAAGACCTCGCCCCCCACAAAAAAAAAAAAACAAAACCAAAAAAAACCCCATGGTATTACATGAGGTGCTGGGGCAGGGCTATTTAGTCGAGGACAAGTAAGCAAGAAGGCCTTGGATGGTACCCTTGACTCTCTGTGCCCCTTTGCAAACTCCTGTGGGGAAATACTAATAGATGCTGTGATGGTTTGGGGAGGGAAGGCCTTGGAAGGTTCTGGGCCCTGAGTGGATCCCTCATAATGAGAGCAAGGTCCTAATAAGAGGACACATGAGAGCCACAGCCTCCCTTCACATAGGAGGGCACAGCGAGAAGATGGCCAGACAGCCAAGACGCGGGACCTTACCTTACCTTGACTGTGTACAGTAGCCACCACAGCTCTGAGAAGTTAATGTATATTGTTTAAGCCTGTGCGACTATGGTGTCGTCTGTAGCGCTCGCAGCGGATTCAGCCAGGCAGATGCTGATGTCATCCTCAGAGTTTGCAGAAGGACAGCAGAGGCCACATGCCCCTCTGATTTAAGGTGTGAGGTGTCTTAAGTGTGAAGAACAGAAGTGTTTTTATATTTTCCGTGTTAAATGTGTCCTGCCTACAGCAGCTTGTGTCTGGAGCTGAGCGCTTCCTCCTAAATTTAGCTCTAAGCCCAGCAGGTGAGACTGGGGAGGGCTGACTGGCCTTTGAAGTCAATCTGTAACCCCAACGTGTGACACTCATTCTTGCTGCCGGGTTAAATGGGGAGCATATCTCATCCATCCTGTTGGGCAGAGTTAACCAGATCAACCTTGGCCAACCCTGGCCAGGAAAATCTTGTTCCTGGTAAGAAACTGGACTTCTCTAAGCACCTTTAAACACCTCCCCCAAAAAGAAACACTCAAACCAAAACCAAACCAAACAAACAAAAACCAAAACCTACAGTTCATCCCCTTCCCCCAAATCCCTATTTGCTTACTGGGTATAGGAGAGTGGGAGATGAGGCTTGGGGTAGAACACAGGCCTCCATTCAGCCAGGCCTGCAAGTCTGCCTACCAGGTTAGGAGAAAGAAGACTAGGGCCAGGAAAGGGAAAACTACAACAGTACAGGAATGGTGTGGCCCAGAACTGACCTACTGACCTATGCTTCAGAAGTAATATCTAATTATCAGATGTCACTTTGAACCATCAAAATTTTAAGCAGGATGTGGCAGTGCATACCTTTAATCCCAGTACTTGGGAGACACAGGCAGGTGGATCTCTGTGAGTTCAAAGCCAACCTCCTGTTTACATAGTGAATTCTAGGCTGGCCAGACCTACATAGTAAGATATAGTGAGATCATGTCTCAAAAATAAATATATAAGTAAATAAATGGAAAGAAAAAGATAGATAGATAGATAGATAGATAGATAGATAGATAGATAGATAGATAGATGGATAATTGACTTGATATTTAACTGGGTGGTAAAATCTTTATATAGCTTTAGAGACATGCTTAAAAGCTGGACTTGTTCCTTACCACCACCAAACAAAAACAAATAAAAATTCAAAGTCTTAACTTCCCTTGGAATTTTGCAAGGTCTGAATACCAAAATCTGGTGAGAGAGTGTGTAGTTCTTCCCCCAGAGGATGAGAGTCAAGGAGCACAAGCTCGTAAGAAAGCCTCCCCCACTGTACCCCAAGGCTGCTATGCTGCTGCTGCCGCTGTTGGCGCCACTGCCACTGAGACTAGGTCCATATTACTGCACTGCTGACCCTGAGAATGGGCCCACACTATGCTGCTTCCCTTAGTCTTGCTTGCTCCTTCATAGCTTCAAGTCTAGCCCGAATGGGGCTTGAAACTGCAACCCTGAAGGAACACTTCTGTCTGTCTTCCAGGCCACTTCTGTCTCTATGTAGTGTCCTTGTTAGAGATCTGAGCCCATTACTTTGATCTCTGGAGCAGGATCAACAGCCAGATCCCAGGGAACCATTGGCAAGCTGGAATTACCTGAGGGCTGAGCACCTGATTTTGGAGAGGAGCGGAGTAAGGAATTCGGTAACTTTCCTCTGAGGAATCATGGTTACCTTATATGACTAGTGACCTTATACGACAGCGTAGGATGATGTCATCACACAGGTGCGGGCAGGTACAAGATAGAACGAGACCTGTCATTGGACAAGAAGGAAGGATGGGCAGGAGAAGAGTTTTAGAGAGAGAAGACTGGAGGAAGCAGGAGGAAACCATGGAGAGAACATGGAGGTTGACTTTAAGATTCCTCTCTAGACACTTACAGGTTGTTATGAATGTTCTTAAGGGATGGATGTGTACAGGGCTGTGTATGTTTAGGTGGGCAATTATATCTTATCAATTGGATCAGAGGTTAATGTGTTGTGTGTTTTTGTTTTTTTGTTTTTTTTTTTTTGTTTTTTTTGGTTCTTTTTTTCAGAGCTGGGGACCGAACCCAGGGCCTTGCGCTTCCTAGGCAAGCGCTGTACCACTGAGCTAAATCCCCAACCCCGTGTTGTGTGTTACATTCATTTGGCATTTAAGCAAGGGTTTGGGCACTAGAGACACTGGGTAGAATTGGTTGCTGCCAGGCTCAGAGAGAAGCCTTTGGCAATGTGGTATGGGATAGAGCAAAGCGGGTGAGAGGCTTTGCTGACTGAGATGAAGATGTCTACCAGACATCTTGGGGCACTGCAGTGCCAGACCTAGTGAGGGTAACAGACAGTATTTTTTATAATTTTACAGCAGCATGACAGGCTCTTCCCTTTTGTCTCCATCTGGTAAATGAAGACAGGGAAAAGGTGACAGCAAAATGGGTTGGCCAAAAGTAGTATCGTTTGCTTCCTGGGATGAATTAGAAGCCCCTACCTATTCACGCCAAAGATAAATTGAGAGAGACGGAAGCATCCTATCTGGAATAGGATAAGGAAGCATCCATTCACTGTCTAATTGGGCTCATCATGTCCTAGACCACCCCCATACCTGCCACAATTCTGAGGTAGATTGAGTTAACCCAGGTCACTCTCCAACTGTCCATGGTTTATGCATGAACCCCATGTGTCACAACCACAAGAGAGTTTGCCTTGTAATGGGAGATCTGAAAGGTGAAAAGAAAGCCCCCCCTGTACCAAGCTTACCTAAGAACTGCAGTGGTAGTGCTCACAAGAGAGGATTTGTTTGAATTGGCTTACTTTCCTAAATGACAAGGACCATAAAATTTTAAAAACTGATAACAGCAGATACTGCTTACGCCACTGTTTAAACTTTGCTTCCCACAGCTCTTCACGCAGAGAAAATACTCTGCTCACCTCAGAGCAGTTATTCAACCTTGCTCTCCTCTCGCCTCCCAACACGTCCTCAGTCTCCTCCTTATCTACCCTCAAGCAAGCACCCCTACACCTCTCCCCATCCAAATGAAGACTGGTTTAGTTTTTAAAATATATATATGAAATCAAGGAATGGATGGCCCAAAGACCAACAGTCGATCTCAATTCCCTTTTCTGAAAAAATAAGCCTAGAGAAAAAAGGGATTTTTCCCACCAACAGACAGCTATGAAGGGACCGGAAATCATATCACTGTCTCCCTAGGTACCAGACCAGTCAATCAACACTGTCTGTCAAATTATATCACAAGGATGCATTTGCAGGTGAGGTGGAGGCGGAAGGAAAAGGATTCACTGTAGGCACGAAGATCTTTCTGAAGTATGGGGCACTTACTCTTCCTCAGGACTTGCCGGCACTCAGGGGTGATGGTTGGAGCACTGGACTTGGATAGGGCGTTTGAGAGGACTTCAATAATGCAGCGAGTCACCTATGAGAAAACGTAAAAGCAGTTGGTGTCACTGAAACACAGCTTGACCAGGGCCTCCTGTCACTAGAGGCTTGAACATGTGACTAGAACTGATGCAAGATGCTCAGGGCAGGGACACAGACTTACAAGACCATGAGGAAGCCTCCCAGGGCACTAAACGACAGAATGAAAGAAGGCATTGGGTGGTGATAACCGAAAGAAGGGAAATAAAGACCTAGTTCTAAGCAGGTTAGAAGGAAATTGCCTCTGTCCTCAGGAAGACTAAATCTCCCTAGGATGGATGTGTATGTTTACTACAGGAGGGTCATCATTTGTCCCAGTCTCTAAGGGACATGAGGGAGGGAGCTGTCAAAAGGAGTGAGACGGTCTAGGGTGTACATGCAAGTCAAGACTCAAGACCAACATTTCAACTTACCATTTCTTCATTGTGATCCCTGTTATCCACTGGAGCTGAGCTGACAGCTTTGAAGAAGAAAACGGAAAATGTCTTAAGTTGGGTTTTGTTGTTTTTGTTTTTGTTTTAGGAGGTTGAAAGAACCATATTTACCAAATCACCCTGCTTTTCTTGAGAGGGATGCAGACTGAATACTTAGCAGAACCCGTGGTTGGGATGACATCAATGATCATCATTTACTAGTTGCTTTTACACATGTGTGCACATGCATATACATGTGTGTATACATAAAATACACTGCTATTTCCCCAAGAAGTGCCTTGAACATATTTGGAAACAAATGCTGTCTTATAGCCGATAGAAATCGAATCCAGACCACAAATGAGGAACCTTCTTAGGTTTTGGCAATTTACCAAGTATTGTGCTGGCTGCACAGTTGTCCTGTAGTTGTGAAAAGTGTGCTAAGCTGTGCACTCACTCTGCACAGTTTTCTACATTCTGTGCAATAGTAATTTTTTAAATTGAAGTAGATCGGGTGCCATCTGCAACCCTTTCCCTCTGTCTACACCGAGTGGCTACAGATCTGAGGCTCTCTCTACTACTCCTGTTCCCAAGAAGATCTCCTCCCTTACACAAAGACACAGTTATTAAGGGTCAGGCATGTTGGTGCACACCTTTAATCACAGCAGAGGCAGGAGTGTGAGTGAGTGAATTCAAGGCCAGCTTGGTTTCCCTGATTTCCAGGACTGCATAGAGAGACCCTATCTCAAAAACAAACAAAAGACCACCACCACCAACAAACAACAAACAAAAAATCCCCAAAACACAAAAATAACAACAACAGCAACAAAACCCTCAACAATTACAACCACCCAAACCATGGATATTAGATCATTACTCACACAAGACCTTTGCTTAAATGATCTGCATTCAAGGTTATAGTTTTCTGCATTGTATACAATTGTATAAACACCACTAGAAGTGTCAACTTCTCCAGCACATTGTTAAAGTTAGGATATCCAAACTGGCCTTTAAAAACCAGTGTAGGACAGTATGTTTCAAAGGAAAAATTAATGCTCAAGATTTTATGAGATTCAGCCCCCCTTAAGTCAGCGTTTGTCGTGTCTTTGCTGTTCAGGAACCAGCCTGGGTGATGAGCATTGGCCTGTGCCGTGTCTTCCTTCTCCCAATGAGTGCTGCTTTTGCTATTTCACCTTTCACTTTCCCTTTGTTTAATCCTTTCTGCTAGAGAAGCTCAAAGCCTCTACAAACATTCCCATCTCCACAAACAATCATTAGGCTGGAAAAAACTTAAGGAGAAGCGATTTCCTTGGTCCCCAGAACAGAAGACCTAGCTGGGGCAAAAGCAAAATTCTCGGGCATCAGGCACTAAAGCTACTTAAATGCAGTTTATTTATAACCAGCGCCCTGACCTTTCTTCCACACCAAGCCTGTTCAAACACCTACTCACCACACCTAATCCATTGCCGAGCAACCTAGAGGAAAAATACACGAGACTTGGACTATGTCTTAGGGGTCAAGTACTTCCCTAGTATATGTAAGTCTTAAGTTTTACTACTTGAACCAAATAAAGGGGGAGGCAGAGGGAACGTTTCTCATTTGCTTACTTTACTAAACATCTACCTCAGTTGTTTCCAGGGTCTCACTGTTATCCAGCTTTATTATAAGGTCACTTACAAATGTTTGAAAAGTGTTTAATAAACTGTGAAGAGAGACTCTGGTTCTTCCTCAAATGCAGGTCAGACAAAACCCGACTGGCCAACTTTTGCATTCAGGGTTCTTGTGCCTGGCTTTGGAGGTTCTGTTGTTTTTTTCCTTTTCTTTGGTGCTGCAGACTGAGCCCAGGCAAGCGATCCCTCCCTGAACTAAGTAAGCTGCAGCCTAGGGCTAGTCGTTCATGTTCCACTGACTGCTCTTTTGAGAACATGCTCACTTTGGTGCTTCTCTTTTCTCACCTCAAATCTGTGAAATTCTCTGGAAAGAAAAACTATGGAAGAATTACTCCCCTAATAACTGAGAAATCACCCTTTCCAGGTTCAACTTTCCAGACCTTCTGTAGCAATGCAGATCCACATATATAGTTCTGTCTGTTGTCCCCCCACCCCAATATCAAGTGGATAGTTTAACTACCTACATTGCCAAACTATTAACCCTTGTCAGAGTTGATGGGCAAGAGATGTCTCATTGTCCTAGACAATTAGCAATTTACAACTTACTAGTATAGAACATCCCTGTTTTCCCAAGGGAGACCCCTCAGACTCTTCTTAATAGAAAGGAACTAGGGTTTGCTTGTGGGGGTGCATTGTGTACCTTGGTGAGACTGACAAGTGGCATGCATTTCTTCCAATAGAATCTGTGAGAGCAAAGAAATAACTAAAGATATATTGGGTACCCTAAACTGGTTTAACTTATTTCTGTAGCAAATAACAAATATATGTAATGTTTATGGAAAAGTAAAATAATGAAATGATAAAAAAAATTATCAAATAACAAATCTGAGAATGACTTCTGAAGCATCAACACCCATAAGCTTGTTTGACTCGTGTGGAAATTACAACTGCAAGATAGGTTAAGCATGTTCTCCAGCTAATAAACCATGGGCACCCCCAAATTCCACCAAACTTGTAAGTCAAACAGGATCTGCATAGTAAAAAGAATGCATCTTTCTTGTAATGTGATACAGATATTCTGCTCTTGGCTTATTCATATTAATTTTTAAGGTGCACAGTACTTACCACAAACGGTTATGGATGTCCTTTCAAAAAGCTCTAAGTGGTAGAAAATGAACTAGATGATTTCTTGGGGTCTCAACCGTGATTTTGCTAAATAACAAACTGCTGGAAGTCTCTCATTGCCAGATATGGGGAGGAGGAAATGGGGAGATGATTGCTAGAATACATGGCATGTTTCCGGGTGATGAGCATGTCCTAAAATTTGGTAGTGGATATGGTTGTAACCTGTGGGTAGCTGATACAACTGAGAGTGACATTTTGAAGCAGTGGGCTGCATCGTGTGTGAGTAATAGCCTAAAACATAAGAATATCATATCTCCATTTTTGTTACTATTAAATATGATCTTTTATTAGAATATTCCTCCATAAGAGGTATGAAATGTTTAACCACCACCAAAATGTTTAATTAACCAGTTAAACAATAGACAAAAATGTTACTGTTTTGTAATCTAGAACGCAGTGCATAGTATCATCATTGTGTCCTGTTCAGCAATACCTTTCTGAAATACTTGAAAAATTCTAAGTTGCTCAGTTTGTTTTCTTTTATCAAATTAAGAATATGTATTGGTTGTTCATAAATGATATTTTAAAATTGAGGACATTGCGAATGCAGTAAATTACCATTGCCTTTTGTTTTGTCAAATATTGGATGAGAGATTCCGGTCAATCAAAGGCATATATATATATTATTCACAGAGAGAGAGAGAAAGAGAGAGAGAGAGAGAGAGAGATGATATCTCAATTCTACTTAGAAACCTTAGTCTCAGAACAAAACACTCTTCTGAGGCCATTCAAAGAGACAAAGAGCTGCTTGCTTAATTTACTGTTGTACTTACTTTTCAGTATCCCAACACAAACACACTCTTTAAGCCATCGGAGATCATTTCATTGAGTGAATTTAGAGTAGTTTATTTGATTTTTTTTTTTTTTTTGGAGCTGGGGACCGAACCTAATACTCAGCACCACAGCCTTCCACACACAACCGTCAAATATTAACTCCTTCTGTTTTCATCCTTTGAAATTGACTGAAACATTTATTTTACTACTCCAGAGATACTTTCATGGGAATTACACAGTCTTGTTATTTTTAATTCTAGAGCTAGCACAGCTTCCATTCATAAATCAAAAAAACAAAACAAAATAAAACAAAACAAAAAACCGACTGGCTTAAACGTGAATTGCCTATCTTAAGAAACATAAATACAAAGTGTAACCCTGGAAACAGACACACGAAGACCTGCACACACATATATGACATGCTGAGGAGGAAAATGCCTTTCCATGCACATGGATCTAGTTCTAACTCAGAGCCTTTATAATAATAAAAGAAACTCTGCAGGGGCTAACTGCATGCATTCCCACCCTGCTGTGGTCAAGGGGCTGTCAAAAGTCACAGGGAAAATCAAACTGCAAAGCCCCTCTCTAGCCCTGTAGAGAACCTGACACCTCTGCAGAGAACACAGAATGCGGTTTCGCTTCCGAGGGCCGCACAAGCCCTGCGGGAAAGCAGGAAAAAGCTGGACAGCTCTTGCATCTCCAACTCAAAGCCAGGCGAGGCAAGGGAATCAGGGAAAAAGTGAGGCAAGATAGAGGGTGAAACCCGGTGCTTGCAGCACCGGGAGCTGTCCGAGGTGCTGAAAGCCCACTCACCAGCCAGAGCTGCTGCGCCCAGGAGGCCGAGGAGCATGGCCCGCTGCATGGTGCCGCTCGCCAGCTGCATGTAGGAGGAGCTCGGCGGGTGCGGGCTCCGCAGAGCAGCTGTGGCGCGGTGGGCGCAGGCTTGGCTCTTATGAAGGGCAGGCGGGGTGCAGAGCCCGGGGGCGAGCGGCGGGCGGGGGCGCCCCTCGCTCAGCCCTGACGTCACGGAGCAGCCCCGAGGCGGCGCCAGCGGGCGGAACCTCAGCCAGTGCGCGTGGCCTTGCGCAGGGTCCCAGCAGGCACAGGCAGGGATGTGGGGACGCCAGGTGCTGTGGATCTCAGGCAAGGGGGGGCAAGGGTCCAGTTCATGCTGCCGCGCCTGCGCTCCAGCAACTCCGCCACATCTCCGAGCCTGCAGATGCCAGTTTGAGGCTGCGGGATACTTGTGCGTAAATGATAGGGTCAGCTTAATTTTTCTTCTGCCAAGCTGAGGAAGATCCTTGCTTGGAATAAATACACAGGCGGTTCTTAGACCTTTACAAGAGAGTAATGGCTCTAAACCTAAGTGTGCAGCCAGGAATGTGTAACCTGATCTTGGTTCAGATGTATGGCTCTGTCTTCTGTTTATGGAACCTCCTACTCTACATACTTATTCAGATGGGCTTAAAAAATCAGACAGGCCAAAAAGGATGCACTGCAAAATTATCTTTCTTTTAACCTCAATTTCCAAGTTCAGTTTTCTCCATAACCACTTTCTGTGGCTTAGGCCCAATTTAGTTTGGAGCATATACAACTGGTGCTATTCCTCTTCCTCTCCCCATCCCTCCTCCTCCTTCTCCTTCCATCTGCATCTCCTCATCCCTCCCCCTCCCTCCCCCCTCCCCCCTCCCTCCCTCCCTCTCCCCTCTTTCTTTCTTGTTTACCAGTTCTTCTGATAGACATTTATTTAGGCCGTCACTCTCTGACCTTTAGTTCCTCCTTTACAGCAAGGGCATAGCGTTGGGCTTAAAAACCTGTTCATCTTTGTTTGCTTTTAAATAGAAATAGAAACACATTTTAAATTATGTGTGCAACGGAGATCATAAGATCTTCCAGATTATTATTATTATTATTTTTTTGGTTCTTTTTTTCGGAGCTGGGGACCGAACCCAGGGCCTTGCGCTTCCTAGGTAAGCGCTCTACCACTGAGCTAAATCCCCAGCCCCCCAGATTATTTTTGACATGGATCCTGTTAGCCTAATAAGGAATTGGGGAAAAGCATCAGGCCAGCGTTCTGCCCAGAAGAGACACAATCTGCTCTGATAATGGATTTTGAGGACCAGTGAAACGTGACGTGAGATCTTTTTGGTCAGGTGATGAAGTTTCCAGTTCTTTTTCCTGAAAAGAGTGAGGCTCAAATTCTCTCTGCACATGCTGGGTACATAGATGTATGTGTCTTCCTGGGACATTACTTACCCAAACTGCAGTCTCAGAATATACGTTTTTACATTTTTATTTGTTTTTTCTGCATTGCTGGAGAGAACACAGAGCCACGGGCATGCCAGGAAAGCACTTTACCGCCCTCTAGATCATCAACCCCAGTCTCAAAAATGATGGTTCTGAGACAACTGATAAGATTTGAAAAGGCATATAGATTACACCCCTCTCCGGGAACAGCACACAGAGACATGCATGCAGGCAAAACACCCCATCCACATAAAAGTAAGTAATTCTTCTCAAATTTCTAAAAGAAGAAAGTAGAATATGAAAATGAAAAAAGTCCATTGGCAGAGAAGGACTGGAAACTCTTGCCCGCCTGGGCTACATATAGCAAGCAGAGAATATGTGAGAAAAGACACGGTTTACACTAGAGAGGTCGGTGCTTTGTAAACGACCTGCGAAGAGTCTTGTGGTCCAGTACTTTTTGGCCAGTTGCTTTCCTTAGTCCACTACCCTATTCCCATTTTCAGGAGTGACTCTTTTACAGACCTACTTAATTATGTATTAATTGAGATAGGGTCTCACTGTGTAGACCAGGCTGGCCTGGAGAAATCCACCTGCCTCTGCCTCCCAAGTCCTAGTTCTGCTTTTAGCCGTGCGTCACCCTTCATTGGGTCACCCCATGTTTGTTCCCCCAACCCCCACCACTATAATCTGTGCCTATAACTGTGTTGGCAGGTCTTTGCTGATTTTGGGGAGAGTTCCTGGGAGGTCAAAACTGTCACTCTTTTTAGAAATGCATTTTGAGGTTTCTAGTCTCAAGATTTGTGGCAAAGTATAAGGAAAAGAGAAAAAGGGAATCACTTTCATATCTTAAAAAATTTTAAATTATATATCTATATCATCTATATCTATATTAACAGGATTTCACTGTGTAGCCCTAGGTGTCCCAGAACACTCTCTCTCTCTCTCTCTCTCTCTCTCTCTCTCTCTCTCTCTCTCTCTCTCTCTCTGTAGACCAGGCTAACTTCAAATTCACAGAGATCCTTCTGCCTTTGCCTCCTGAGTGCTGGGATCAAATCAAAGGTGTGGGCCATCACTGCCACCTGGCTTGACTTTTTTTTTAATCTAAAGACAGGGTTTTGTGGTGTAGCCCTGACTAGCTTGAGACTATGTAAACCAGGGTAACCTAAAACCCACAGAGATCCTCCTGCCTCTGCCTCCTGAGTACTGGTGTTAAAGATGTGCACCACTCTGCCTGGCTAAGTAAAGAAAAAAAATATATGTATAAACATTTGGGCAGTTATGATGAACTGTATACTAAAATAGCACACAATTTTTGTATTTTTCTGAAATCTGAAGTTCTTTCAAAGCAAACAAAAATGAATGTTTGAGGTCTAAAAGAAAACAGTGAACACTGGAAGTAGGAGACCGCTTGGTGTGATGGCTCACCATAAGTTGAGGCCAGCCTGGACTGCATAGTGAATTCCAGGCTAGCCTAGGCTAAAAAGAAAACAGCATGAGGGAAGGGGAGGGTACAGTCTATGAGCGGTTCTCCCTCTAGTGTCAACATTACACAGGGTTAATACTACTCTTTAAAAATCCCAAGTATTGGTAATTATTTAAAGCTACTCACTCCTTGAAGTATTTGCACACTGGTTTCCCAATATTTTTCTTCTCTCCTTTTCCCTAGAAAACCATGGGATTAAACAATGTTAAAATCATCTTTTGGCTTCTCAGGTTGGCCTTGGGCTAAGTTGGTTGCTCATTAAGACAACCTTGGTGACCTCAGTGAAAGCTGTTTTCTTTCTTGCCAGTTAGTTGAGGGCAAAGATGCAGCCTTGGCCAGGAGCATTGTTCACATTCACTCTTAGAGTTCTCTGTGCTGGGGTGGAGGATGCTGAGAGTGGACTGCCAAGATATACATTGTTGTTTCAGAAGAAAAAGGGATGAGCACTGTGAAGGTTTTTACATGGTCAACCCAGGGAGTGCTACTATTAGGTGTGGCCTTTTTGGAGTGGGTGTGTCACTGTGGGTATGGGCTTTAAGACCCTTATCCTGGCTGCCTGGAAGCCAGTCTTCTGCTAGCAGCCTTCGGATGAAGATGTAGAGCTCTCAGCTCCTCCTGCACTATGTCTACCTATATGCTGCCATGTTTCTGCCTTGAGGATAATGAACTGACCCTCTGAACCTGTAAGCCAGCCCCAATTAAATGTCCTTATAAGAGTTGCCTTGGTCATGGTGTCTATTCACAGCAGTAAAACCCTAAGACAAACACTAAAGGGAACCATGACTTAGACTTTGAGGGAGGGGTATAAACACAGCTTTTAATGACACCGTGGCCCAACTATCCTGGGAATTCTGTTTTGAGATGGACCTTTCCTAACCCCTATACTTTTACCTTGAAAAATAAACCAGAGTTTGTATGTGTGTGGAAGTGTCTCTAGAGACTACCAGGCCCTGATGCTCCATTTCAGGTCTGTTTGCTCACTAACCCAGGACTCACCCTCTCTGTACTGCATGATTTTAATGAGTCTTGTTATCTAATGGCAAAGGCCATCTCACATTTCTCTTTACGCTGTCGGACATTCTCAGTCCTTTGTACTCCCATACAATGTTTTCAATCCATTGTCAATTTTCACTTAAAAAACCCTGCTGGGAGTTTAACAGGAATGACATCATACCTATATATTGATATAGGAACAGCTGGCGTCTTGACAATATGGGAAAGGCTTAGCAGATAATATTCTGGATATAATCTTATCTCAGATAGCACAATAATATACCAGGGGAAGAAGTCGTGGGAAACAGTATTTCCCAGGAATTCTCTCAAAGAACTAAGGAGGAACAAACACAGTTCCAGGGGCCAAGATTTAAGAAAAAGCATGATTTTACCCATGGCTTCTGAAAGGACTAGTCTTGGAAATGAAACCAACAAAGGGAGTTTGATACTGAAAATAATACATGGGGATTAGCAATACAGAGAGAAAACCCAGAGGTTGGCAACTGCAGGTAGCTGCTACCTCCCTGGGGATGGAAGGATATATCCACCCTCCAGCCCAGAAACAGAGGCCACTAAAGAAGGCATGACATGGGCCCTGGGAAAGGCTTCTGGGCAGCAGCTGACAAGAGAAGCTGTCACTGCCAGAGATGTAATGACTTCCTTTCAAGGAGGGGGAAGGGAAGAAATACTTAGTCTTTTCTTCTTTTCAAGGCTAGTGCCTCTTAGCAACCGAAGCTACCTGGAAACCAGGGGAACCCAGTCTCCCCAGCAAGACAGATCAATCAGAGAGAAAACTGGACAGCAAACAGACAAATAGCAACTACATCAAACCACCTTGGAGTCTGGGCACTAAGTTTGGGGTTTTGTTTCCCGATTCACTAATTCAATTCATAATCCAGCCCATATGACCTACTGACTGTGTGTCAAACACTGTGGCTTTGGTAAACACTGCTCAACCCCAGTGTTAGTGGAACAAGGCTGAGGATTGAGAGTGGACAGCCTGGCCTGCTGGTGGATGGTGCATCCATGGAAACTGTTGCCTTGCAGGTGCAATTCCCTGTGTTGGTGGCCACCAGATGACCACCGTTTATCTCTTGTGACTTTGACATCACCATCACCATCACCACCCTCTACCCCTGGCTTAGAATCCCAACCATGTCGGCAAGTAACATTTTCTGGCTGAGTTTGATCCTAGAATACTTACTGTATCCCGTTTTTCTGTCAGGTCAGATTACTGATGCATTTTTCAAATAACTAAGTAATAGCAAGCCAATTCCAGTCTCAAGAAGTAAGTGTTTTTACTTTTTAAAAAATCCACCAAACTGTGGATCATGCAACACCATATAACTTTCATGCCGATATATATTTATAAAATGAACATTTCCCCAGAAAAGCCAGGAAGTTAAAGCCATACATTGTACAGCACACAGTAGGGAGTGTTCCACAGCTGAACTTTGCACATGATGAGATATATCAGACAATTCACTTATTCTTTAATGCAGTTGAGAAAAAGCAAGACAGGAACAGCAGGCATGGGGACGGGGGGGGGAGCTGATGAGGTGACGCAGTGGGTGAAGCCCTTTGCCACGAACCTGACAGCCTGCATCTAAACTCCAGGACCCACTTGGTGGAAAGAGAAAACAGACTCCCACTAATACTATCTGTGAGACTGTTTTCTGCCTTGCTGTGCACCTATCTGCTTTATATAACATGTGAGCATTTTTCAACCCTGTGTTGCACGCACAGCATGTTGCTAAACTTACACTGAGGAAACAGCACCCATTCCTATCTCATGTTCTGTCAGCTGTCCCCTTTTTGTCATTAGGCAATGTACTGGGCCTCTCATTAACCATGAACCACTCAACAGACTTATTTTAATCCAAATTTCCGCATACAGATGTGTAATATCTCCGAAGCTTTAAGTCAAAGAAAACTGAAGGGTTCCTTCACTTGGCCACACTTACCTGGTCTTTCTGCTAGAATTTCTAGGGGGAAAATGTACTAAAGTTAAGAAAAATGAGTTTGGGGTTCTTCCTGGCCACAAAGCAGAAGGGAGCCAGCAGTAACTGTAGTTCTGTTTATTCTGCAGAACAGGACAAGAAATGGCAAGATTGAAGGTTAGGCTACACAGTGAGTTCAAGTGCAGCTTGGGTAATTTTAAATGAGACCTTGACTCAAACTGAAAAGTAAACAAAGATCTGGGGTATAATTCAATGGTTGAGCACTTTCCTAGTATGTATCAGGCCCTAAATTCAATCCCCAATCAGATTAAAGAGAAATCTGACAGGGTTTCTAATAGGAAAACATGTTTGTGGCTCATACTCCTCTAACACTCTAATACTCTAATATTCGTCTACTGCTGAGCAGTGGAAGGCTAAGGTCTTTGTTCTGTTCTCTTGAGGGAATCTGTCCATCTCTGTATCACCTTCTCTGTGTCCCTAGTGCCTGGGTACCACAACCTCTTTACTCCATTCCTATGAAGAAGCACTGGATATAGCAGTCTTCCTAAGGAGTTTTGATATTCCGCATTCTAAAACCACCATTTAAATATGTGGCATTTCCAGTACTTAACAGAATGGATGGCCATAACTCTAAGTCATGTCCCTTGTAGGCTAATTAGGGTCATTAGGGACAATGCTCCAGCAGTCCTGCCCTGATGGTTTTGGAGTCTTCTTTTTCCTCTGCCCACTGAATTCTCCTGCCTAGTCTCTGCTCTCTTCCCGAAGAGCCATGAAATCTAAGTTGGCTCTGCCCTGTGAGCACGAGATTTGATGATTTTGCGATGTGAGATGGCTCCCTCCTTCTGGTGCTGAAATTGAAATTATTTTTGGAGACTGTAAAGCACAGCAAATCTAGGCAGCTCTCCCATATCAAAACTGCATTCTGTAGATTTAATGTCCAGGGAAAACTTCACATGGGAGAAATTTAGTTTTATACACCTATGAATATTTTATTTCCCAATAATTCATAATGGCCCTTAAGGAGTCATTATTGTTAAGTAAATGTGCCTAACCTAAGTTCTCTAATGGTATAATTGCCCATGTTTTTGTCCTGGGTAACAAATATGCTGATGTAATTTTTACTAAAGGATCACCACCCCATCTTCCTTTCCTTTCTTTAACCTTTCCACATAATGCTTAAAAGCAATAACAATTTTATATTGCATTATAAACATGATGCCACCTAGAACAGCACATCACCAATGCACATGGTCATCTCAACACAATCTATTTGACCTTTAGAAGGCATACTATCTTATGAACATGAAAAATATTAGAATATCTACCGAATTTGGCCTTTCCTGTCTTCACTCCATTCCAGAAGCACAGAGGAAGCAAAATTCACAGAATTCATAGGACAAAGGAATCTTTGTGGAATAGGAAGAGTTGAGTGGTGACCCAGCCCTAGATCTAAGTGGGAGTATCAGGATTTTTCAGACTCAAGTCTGTTCTAACACATGCCAACTTCAGCCCAGAGGCAGGAAAAAAACAAGTAAAGAATTTCAAAGCACCTGTCCTGGTCATCTGAGAGAAGGGAACTTTAACTGAGAAAACTGTCTCCACAGGACAGGCTGTAAACAAGCCTGAGGTAATTTTCTTAGTTAGTGATTGATGAGAGAAGACCCAGCCCATTATTGTAAAAGTATCTTTTATTCCTCCAATGTAATTGTCCTCTTGGTCTGCTAACCTAGGCCTAGTCCCAGAAGCTTCTAGTCTCTGTTTAATCTTATCTAGACTTAGATTGTTTTCAGTCTCTGAGATTACTGTTGAATACACTGACCTCCTCTAGCTCTTTATGAACTCTGCCTGGCTGGTCAACTCAGCTCTTCTGGCTGAAAACTTCTCTCCATGTTGACTGTTTCAAACTGGCTTCTTTCGGCTTCTGATTGAATTGCTTTGTTTGCCTCATTCTATGGCAATATCTTCTAGGCTTCTGGCTCCTCGTTTTCTGGATCATTCTGTCTTCACCTGTGTCTAGCCTGCTCTCTCTCTATAACTTGTCTCTGTACAACTGTCCCAGCAAAACTGCCCCCTCTCCTTTTTTTCTCTCTTCGATGTTCTCTCTTACCTAGCCTCTTTTTTCTCTGTCTTCTCAGTGAGAGTTGCGCATATCCTTTTCTATCAAATCTTTTTCTGATTCATCACTTTGCCTCTCAATTAGACATCACTTTCAAACATGGGTGCTTCCTTATACCTACTAACTTTACATTCATTGTTTGGAATTAGAGGTGTGTACTAAGGGCTGGTCTGTTTTCTAGCTAAAGGGATTAAAGGTATGTGCTAAGAGTATGTCTGTGTTCCAGCCAGAGTAACCATGTTGCTGTATTAAAATCCCTCTACACATTGTAGGTAGTGCCACTTGTGGCCTGATGGTCCTTGGTTTTCTAAGAAAGCAGTCAGAGCAAGCCATGGGGAGCAAGCCAGTAAGCAGCCTCTATCTCTCCATGACCTTGGTATCAGCTCCTGCCTCCAGGTTCCTGTCCTGTTTGAGTTCCTGTCTGACTTCCTTCAATAATAAATAAAGATGAGAAGCATAAGCCAAATAAATCCTTTCCTCCTCAAGTTGCTTTGGCCATGGTGTTTCATGCTGTAGCAATGGTAATGTTAGACTTTCAGGAAGTTCTTTGATTTCCTGAAACAGAGAGGCAATACTCTTCAAAAATTTGACCAAGAGTTTGCTTGAAATTCACTGACCATAATATGCTGCAAGTGTTCTGTCTGTGGGAATAAGTAAGAAGCAAGGATACACCTGATTGTATGCCTTCTGCATGAGGTGAACCACACCATGCCGTTTTGGGATTTTTCATCTTCTTGCTTTGAGGAAAAAAAGAATGTCATACAAGGGTCAGAACAGTTGCCAAACTAATGAGTCATTCGTTACCCTAAATTCCTCATTTTCATACCCCCTTCACATTTCTCTTGATTCTTTTCAGTTAAAGTAAGACACCAAGACAAGTTTGAGGGATGAGTAAGAGGTAACTCAAGAAACTATGCCCTGCTTCTTTATTATACTGTTCTAATAGATGCCTATGAATGAATTTACATCATCTATCAGTCTTCAAGAGTCTTAACACCACACACGTACCAAATATAAAAACAAAAAAGACACTTTGCACAAAGTGTGCTATTATAAAGTGCCAGTAAGCGCTGGTAGGCACCAAAGTTAAATCGTTATGCCCAGATCTCGGGGTCCCCACAGACCACCAAAGACCACCAGGAGTCCATCTCGTATGCAAAAGCAGAGTCTTTATTCAAGCTTGAGATCAGACTTCTACCTCTCCATCACAGTGGATGGGTGTGGAAGGTGCTGAACAGGTGCCAGTCTTATCTTTTATGCAGTTTAAGCTGGGTAAGGGGCTTCCTAACTTGGCAGTTACATGATTGATTAGGTTTTTAGAAAGCATAGATTACATGAAGTTTTAGCTAACATCATAAACTTTGCTATAATTTGAATCATTTGCCCTGGACATGACATTGGGCATTTCCTTTTATCAAGGGTGCAGTGGCTGTTATTTGGGAAGTGTCTTGGTTCCTGGCACAAGCTATGGTTTTTCCAGTTACCAAGTTCAAACTGAGGGTGGGCTGGCCATAAGATGGAGTTTGAACACAAAATAGAATTAGTTGGGTCCCTCAACAATCCTGGAGCCATTCAAAACAACCTACTCCTGAAGAAGTGCAAGGCAGAGGATGTCCATGAGTATAACAGTGCAGGAGCCAGTGAAGGACATGCTTTAATGAATCTTTATGAGGTCCCTCACTTATAACCAGTGAGCCAGGACCACTCAGTGGGCTAACTTTTCTGTAGGTCCCCCTACAGACGGTAACTTTCATGATTATGTGCTTAAGGTACAGGGAGCTGCTGAGAAGGACATCTCTGTGAGTCCTTTAGAATAGGTAGTGGGCTGGGAAGCCTTTTAGAACTCCTGAGAGAATGGTATTTTTATCTTTGTACCCTGACACCTTCTGGTTTGATCTCAAGGATCAGTCTCTGGACAGGTAGTTTACATCTCATCGGGGCTAAGGAGTTGTCATTTTGTTGTATCACTTAGCTGCCTTTGCAGTTCTTATCTATTCACCAGGCACTTAAAGGCTCAGTTATGCCTGAGTCTCAAGGCCCCCCACAGCCTCCATTGGAAGAGATTCAGAGAATTCAGCATCAGACCACACTTGCCTAGCCTGGAATCTGAGTCCTGGTGACTCATCTCCCCAGTCACTTCCACTGTAATCTAAAATTGCATAGTATGTAGTTAAGAGTTTGGGAAATCACAGATCCAATCCCATTAAAATCACTCATCTAATTTGTGTGATTTTGGACACATAGCTTCGCTCTGTGAAGCTTTAACTTCTTTATCTCTAAGAGGAGGATAAAGAGGAAAGCCTCAGAAGCCAGAATGAGGAAGCAAACGAACTAGCTTTTATAAACCCCTAGGACATTGACATGTGGGAGCACTCAAGATATGGTGGCTTCATTGCCATTGAAGTATCATATTTTGAGATATGGCTTCATATGATAAATATCAGTCTTTTAAAGTCCAAAATTCAATGGGTTTTAAAAAAGTTGTTTAAAAATCTTGCGGAGCTGTGACATACTACCACAAGTCACCAGCATTCTACATAATAAATGGCTTCTGCTGAGGTTTAGCTCAGCATCCAGGTAACCAAGGAAGGCAGTAAGGTGGCATGTGGGGGGAGCTAATGACTTTTGGCAATTTAACCCCTGTTAATAACATCAGGGGAATTAAGAAAAAATTTGTTACTTGGGCTTTTTTTGTTTGTTTGTTTTAACTCATGGGCCTCTTGCTGTCTAGGCAAGAGGATCAGAGTTCCGTTACTCTTCGTGAACCAGAGACAAAAGACAAACAGAAAGACAGAAAGAAAGACAGACAGAAAGAAAGAAGGAAAGAAAGAAAGGAAGGAAGAAAAAGAAGTTAGGCACACACACAGACACACCCACATTGAATGAAGCAGAAAAAGGTTACAATACCACTTTATTATTCTTAGTTTTTAATACCTTCTCATTTTTACATTCCATAAGTTCATAGTAAGTTTAAGGCAATAGTTCATGTCATAGGTCGATAAGCCTTAAGATGTTACAGCAGAATTGTTTACATGTCTTTCTATTAAGACTAGAACTTGACTAAACATTCATTATCTATTTACTAGTTTCACAAGTTCATTGTAAGCTTAAAGCAATAGTTTTTATGTCACAAGCTTTATGTCAAAAGTTTTGTTAAAGGACAAATCATCTGCCTTGTGTCTTATATTTTGAAGTCTTATATAGATATACTAGTCCATTATTTATTTTCTGACCCTGCACCTACAATAATTTTCCCATTCCCTGTTTATGATGTTTTAGTTACCAGATACTGGCCTCATTCCTAACCTAGAAGGAATGTTTTACTAGATTATAAATTTGTTCCAAGCCTGTTTTATTTTCCTAGTGCAATTAGCCCATGACACATAAAGGTTTACAGAGTTCTCTTTGTAGTTTTTATTCTATAGGGGGCTTGAAATTATTTGCATCAATTTAGGAGTTCTATAAAATCATTATCAAGAATTATGAAACAATCACTTCATCAACACAGCATTACAACATGAAAGTATATCTTCATAATGATTCTGGAAATCTGCCCAGCAGAGTAGTTAATACCCAGAATATCATTAAGCTATGTAGTAGTGGCAGGAAAGACATATCAGCACTTAGAAGCAGCAATCCTGGGATGAAGTCTCTGCGGACTTTGCCTCCAAAGCGCACCCATAGCAGCCATGGAAACAGTAGGCCATCTCCAGAAAACTCAATCCCTGTAGCCTTCCTAAATGGCTTCTGACAGGCTTTTCCACTTGTCTCTCTGCCTTGTCCTTGTCTCCTCACAGTCCATCCTCCACATGGCAGTCAGACAGAGTGGACTAAAATAACAATAACAACAGAAAATAACTCAAAATAGCTTTAGGAAGTTCCTAAAGCTGACAAAATGCACTAGGCCCCTTCCTCCCAAGTACATATAAGCTCACAGATTGCTGAGAGATGCTTTCAGACAAGCTGAGCAGACTAAAAGAGGCTTATACCAACTAAGTTACATAGAAAGGATAGTCCCCAACCTGTTTGGCTGCCTGCAGGTTGTACAGTGTGTTCTGGGTTTCCAGTTTTTGTGAACTAGCATTCATGCTGGGATGGGTTTTGGTGATACAGCTATCACCAAAACAGGTAAGTCATTCTGTTCCTGTAAGTAACAGCAATAAAACTCATCGGCTCACCAAATTTGGACTTTTGATATCCTTACTTTCATTCTGATATTAGTTAGCTGGGGTGAGTAAACATTTATTTGTTTATGTCTCCCCAGTAACAGTGTCACACAAGGTCCTGTCACTCACTCCTGTGCTCAAACTACTCCAAGCCAAAGGCTGACAGTAGTTACTAGCCCTTCAGGGTTTGGTTTCTATCACCCCTCTCATTTCCCATCTCACTACCCGACTCTACACTGTCTTCTGCACCATTCCAGATACAGTCTTCTGCCACAGGTCTTTTGTACTTAGTGTATGCCCTCATACATAGCAAGAGGCATGTGGATAGCAACAAGCAAATTGAGAGCATTAACTGAGAAAGGATATACTTCCAATGGAGGAAGTGGCCCTAAGGGATTTCAGCAGGGCAACTGGCCCTCTTCTACAGAATTGAGGCCTTTATGTTTCCTTAGTGGAGGCTTTGGACTCATCTGTATAGCATGGGTCTCTCTGCACAGACTTTATTACATGTAGTTCTACGTATGTCACACAACTCACTTAGCAACTTAAATATCCACTCAGAGGGGTGAATTTTAGTATTGAATCAGGTCACCTTCAGACTCTGGAATGCCTCTGTCCCTGAGCCAGTGGTAGGTTTCCGTGGGTCTTGGGTCTTGGGAAGGGTCCAACCTTCCTCTTTGACAGCTTTAAAATTGTTTAATTTAATTGATGATGGTGGCGGTGGTGCTGGTGGTGGAAGAGTGTGTGTGTGTGTATGTGTGTGTGTGTGTGTGTGTGTATTTGTGTGTGCACGAGTGTGTTCATGTGACACACGCCTGTTGGGGCACTTGCGGAGGTCGGAGGATAACTTTCAGGAGTTGATTCTCCCTTTTCACTATGGGTTCCAGGGATCAAACTCAGGTTCTCATGCTGTGTGGAGTGCCTTTACTTGCTGAGTCGTCTCACTGACCCTGCCCACGTGTCTTCATTACACACTAATTTTATGAGGCTTTACATAAAGCCTTCCAAGCTTCACTTTTTGCTCCACCCTTCTGCCTCATTACAATATTATATTAATTTTTCTTGGGCCTACTGCTAATTTGGAGTCATTCTTACAAATAAAGTAATTATTAATAACCTTATACTTTATACAATGTAATATACTAGATCCTAAGAGTTCCAGCTTTGGAAGCAAAAAATGTCTATAAATTGATCATTTTAAAAAGTGATTTCTTCTGGTGTGTGTGTGAAGACAGCAAGACAGTGTACTGATATAAAAAGTGATTTCTATGTAATGCTGTCAAATTCCTAGGTGTTTTAGTTAGGGTTTTACTGCCGTAAACAGACATCATGACCAAGGCAACTCTTATAAAGGACAACATTTAATTGGCCTAGAGGTTCAGAGATTCAGTCCAGTGTCATCAAGGTGGGAGCATGGCGGCATCCAGGTAGACATGATGGTGCAGGAGGAGCTGAGAGTTTTACATCTCCTTCCAAAGGCAGACAGAAGAATGACTTCCAGGCAGCTTCCACAGTGACACACTTCCTCTATCAAGGCCATACCTACTCCAGCAAGGCCATGCCTCCTAATAGTGCCATTCCCTGGGCCAAGCATATTCAAACCACCACACTAGGTTAAAGCACATTTCGGATTATTTAAAATTCCTCAGTAACTTTTGGTGGCATTTGCAATGTTTGGATGTTTGCTTTAGGTTATAGTTCTTCACAAATATTGCCAAACAGAATATTTCTTTTTTTTTTTTAGAATTTTTTAAAAATAAAAAACCTATAGCAATAAAAAAGAATGTCTGACCTGGGCACTCCTTTAATACTAGCCCTTGGGAGGCAGAGACAGTCAGATCTCTGTGAGTTTGAGACCAGTGTGCTCTATGTAGTAAGCTCCAGGACAGCCAGGGCTATGTAGAGAGACCCTATCAAGAAAGGAATAAATAAATAAATAAATAAATAAATAAATAAATAAATAAATAAATAAAAAAGGAAGGAAGGAAGGAAGAAGAAAAGAGAGAAGAAGAGAAAAGAGAAAAAAGCTGAAAATAAAGAATTTCTGGTTTCTTCCATCCCTAAGGATGAATACTGATTGAAATTTTTGAAAAAAAAAAAACACAATGGCATAAAAAGGTTAATCTACTTTGAAACTTTGCCTGGAGGCAGACTTATTTTAGGAGAAAACAATGTTCTCCAAGAAGCCGCAGGTTTTGAGGGAAGCCGAGTTACAACGCACAGCAGACGTCTCCACAGGTGCCCCTGGATCTGCTCTGGTCTCTCTTACTTCCCTTGTTCTCTGTTTCACTCAGGATTCATTATACTTCTGTCTTGGCTGACAAGTCAGCTCTACTAAGGAAAAACGCTTAGGGGGATGGAGCAACCCTGGCTGCCATGCCACCCAGGGAATCCCAGCTTTGTAAATGTGTCTTGTTCTATTAACTTCTCTGAAGCCCAAGGGACCTTGGTGAAGCAGTGGCTCCTGCAGCTCAGCCGCTGCTTCACTCATACACCCACTGAACGTTCTCCAGTCAAAGTACTTTGGGTAGAACAAGGTGAGGTAGTTTTGTCCTTGGTCCTGAGAGGCTGGAGAGCTCAGAGAATACGTAAGGTGAGTGCCTACACACTTCTGTTTCCCTTCAATCCTCAGATCTGCCCCTCTCCATTGCCCTGAGATTACAGATCTATGCCACGGCCCTTGCCTTCTATGTGGATGCTGGCAATGTGAGCTCTACTCCTCCTACCTTTGCAGCAACCACGTTATCTACGGACCCAATTCGCCAGCCCTCTAATATGGTTTCTATTAAAAGTCTAGGTTATCTTCAGAAGAATTGTGATGATTTAAAACTCCAAGTTATAAATAGATGTATGTGGGTTGTCCTGGCCAGTTTAATGTCACTGTGACACAAGCCAGAGTCATCTGAAAAGAGTAAATGTCAACTGAGAAAATGACTATCAGATCCAGCTATAGGGCAGTTCTTAGCATTGATGGGGGAGGGCCCAGCCCATTGTGGGTGGGGCCATCCCTGGGCTGGTGGTCTTAGGTTTTATAAAAAAGCAGGCTGAGCAAGCCATGATAAGCAAGCCAGTAAGCAGCCTCCTCCATGGCCTCTGCATCAGGTTCCTGCCCTGCTTGAGTTCTTATCCTGATTTCCTTCAGTGATGGACTGCAATGTGGTAGTGTAAGTCAAGTAAATCTTTTCTTCCCCAACCTGCTTTGGGTCATGATGTTTCACTGAAGCAATAGAAACCCTAATTAAGACACCAGTAGGCACCCTGATCAGATACTACATATATGTTCTCAAAGTTTTATTATAACAATTTCAAAATACAAAATATTTGAAAACAAATAATATCTGCATACATACATGTAGATTTTTACCATGAATAGCTTACTCTGTTTGATGGTCTCATGTCTGTCCATCTGGGATGGTTAGTGTTGTCGACCTGACAGAATTCAGAAGCTGGGGAAGTGGGTCTCTGGACATACTTACAGGGGGTTATCTTGACTGCGTTAATTAAGGTGACAAGACCATTCACTGTGCATCATTCCTTGGCTGGCATTATAGACTGTGTAAATGGAGAAGGAGAATTAAGTAGCAGTATGCATTCATTGTTCTTTGCTTCTTGACTGTAGATACAATATAGCTAGCTGCTTCAAACCCTGCTGCCTTGATTTACCTGCCTTGATGGATTGCATCACAAACTGTTGGGGTAGTTACTCATAACAGGAAATGTAGCTAAGACACCACAAAATATCATTGGTTCTGCTTTCTCAGCCATATTTACTCTTTAGATATCACTATGTAGCCCAGGCTGGCATCAAAGGTGTGATCTCCTTGTTTCTGCCTCACAAGAACTGTAATTATAGCTGTGTGCTGCCACATTCGGGTTCAAAGCATATTTATTCATGGCTTCATTTGCTCTCCTGGAAGACTAAGTTCTCAAAATCACCATATATGACTTTATATAGAGATATATTACCAGCTTGCCTATGATGGCCACCCATGCAGTTCTTCAGGGCATTTATTTTTTTTTAGGAGTGAGAAAATCACTATGATGTTCATTTAAAAAATGAACCTGGAATATAAGTAATGGTAAGTCCAGAAGTTTTTGTTTTGTTTGGGTTTTGCTTTTTAAAACATACTTCAAAATGGTATTATTACACTTTAGTGTGTGTGTGTGTGTGTGTGTGTGTGTGTGTGTGTGTGTGTGTGTGTGCTGAAGGAGTGCTGACTCTTACTCCTTCCGGAAGCTCAGCAAAGCTGGCTACCAGGAGACAGTGCAGTCTGCAGTCAGTGTGCTTGCAGTTGGTTCCTGTCGGATCTGATGGTTTGGGTAAGATTAATGGTTTGCTGAACATGTGTGTGTGTGTGTGTGTGTGTGTGTGTGTGTGTGTGTGTGTGTGTGTGTGTGTGTGTGTGTGTGTGTGTGTGTGTGTGTGTGTGTGTGTGTGTGTGTGTGTGTGTGTGTGTGTGTGTGTGTGTGTGTGTGTGTGTGTGGTGTGTGTGTGTGTGTGTGTGTGTGCACCAGCCACAGTATGTGAATGGTGATCAGAGGACAGCTTGCTGGAGTCATCAGTCTCTTACCATGCAGTTCCAGGGACTGAGAGGGCACAATGTCAGATGTCAGACTGGGCAGAAATTGCCTTTTTCCACTTGCTCAAGTTCAGAGTTTAAGAACAGACACTGGAGGGAAATCGAGATGACTCAGGAAATGGCTAAACTGGTGAAGGCGCTTGCCCAAAGCCAGACTTGAATAAGCCAGACTTGAATATGATCCTCAGACACTGTGTAGTAGAAGTAGAAGCAGAGAACTGACTTCCAAATATTGTCCTCTAATCAATCTCTCTCTCTCTCTCTCAACCTCTCTCTCTCTCTCTCTCTCTCTCCCTCACACACACACACACACACACACACATACACAACACACACAACACACACACACAGAATAAATGAAAATTAGAACAGACATTAAGAATATGCAAATAGAAATACTGTTCAATTTCTCCAACCTTTCTTTTGGAAAAGTGTTTAGACTACCAGTGTATAGTGTTGCCTGGGGACTGAGAAGTTGTTCAAGATGACCTGTGAAGGTCCCTTTCGGTAGACTTAGCCGACCCTGGAATATCTTAGTTTACACTAAAGGCTGATGTGTAGGATTGAAAAAAAAATGATGAAATCAGAAAGACACCAGATTTCCAGCCAAGCATGGAGATATACTGCTGTTATTATACCAATGAACAGGTGGATCAGGAACTCAAGGCTAGCCTGGGCTACAGAGCTAGAGCCTGTCTTAACAAAAACAAACAAGAAAACAAACAAACCTGATTATTCATTAATATAAGATTACATGGAAGACCTCAGATGAGTCTTTAAAACCATTTAGGAAATGTCAGTCATGTCCATGTCCCAGACAAACTGAAGAAGTGTTTCTACACTAACCCACATCCCAACCTCTCTTGGACATAGCCAAGTTGCCCACTCATAGCCAAAGCTCAGTTTAGGCAAATACTGCCCACATTCTTGAAGGAAGCCCATCCCTTTCTCCCAGAGAAGAAATTCCATTCAGATTACGGTTCTGGGGATATAACTCAGTGGTAGAGTAACTGATCAGATGTTCAAGGCCCTGGGTTGGAGCCTACCCCCACAACAAACAAGTTCTCAAGTTTCTTCCCATACAAGAGTCTTCATGTTCAGCAAACCATTAATCTTACCCAAACCGTCAGATCCGACAGGAACCAACCGCAAGCACACTGACTGCAGACCGCACTGTCTCCTGGTAGCCAGCTTTGCTGAGTAAGGAGTAAGACTCAGCTAGTAAGCACTCCTTCAGTGTGTGGCTAAGAAGCTATGGAGTACTTGAGCACTGTTGAAAGGCTAACCCTGTAACCTGGTGAACATTGCTGAGCAATTTGTATGAGCGAGAACTTTGGGTTTGGAAGTGGCAGAGATGTGCTTCTGCCGATTGATTCTGGAGCTACCTGCTGGGATGTGAATGTGCAGGGGAAAGAGAGGATGGAGAATGAACTGAAATCAGGGTACCCAATGCTGAGGGTGACTCTTCCAGCCCTTTGAGTCCTCAGAGCCTGTGAATGCCAAAGGGCATTGTCTAGCAGCTAAGGTCAGCTCTGTCCCTGAACACTGCAGTGTAATGCTTGAAAATGAGTGTCTCCCTTAACCAGACTCATAGGAACTGGTGTTTACAAGTCCCCCTCTCTCACTGCGTGTGAAGAATTCTGAGGCTTACTTTCTACCCTGGCTGCTAGACTCTCCCAGTAGGATTCATCTCTACTTGGCCATTTGTTTGGTAACATCATCTTGGCTTCCAAACTCTGTCTCAGCCCCCAACCTCTTCATGAAGAAAAAGTACTTTCATTTAAATTTTTCCCTGGGGTCTGTTTCTGAGAGGAACATAAATTAGACTCACAGGCAGAGAAGAGGGCCCTGAAGGTCTTCCCAGCGCATTGTTTTACACCTTGCAATACTCTGGGGCAATCAGAAAGCAGAGGAGATCTGCCAAACATTTACCCCAAGCCAGGAGGTTCAAGGGCACCTTTTCCCAGTAACAACTAAGCTCTAAGCCACTGGGAACCGCTGTCCCAGTGTCAGCTGGGGCCTCATATTACTAAACTACACAACACTATCTTCCATTATGGAATCTGAGAGCCATCAGCTCTGAAGTCCAGAGGCACAGATCTAAGTTTCAAGTCAGCTCTGACCCAGTCTGGTGGCTCTCAGCCTGGCTTTCACGTGCAGCTCTAAGTGCTGACAGAGCCTCCAAGAAAAGATTTTAACACTCACTCTGAGGTCTGAGAAGAGCCAAGTAGACACTGTGCTTGGTTCTCCTTTACAATTGGACAGGTGACACCAATGTGCAGAAAGAAACTGGTTCCTCTGTAATGAGGTTAAAGCCTTGCAAAGTTGGCACTCAAAATAGTATTGCTGCTTGTCTAGGGATGGCATGTATTAGGGGCGAGAATAAGGGATACTTTAACCGTAACAACTGTAGGCTATCCTAACCAAATTCAAGGACATCTAATTTAGTTTACAATTGCACAGAGAACAGCCAGAGTTAGGGACATCCTATCTGGACTGTCTCCGAAATGTGACTTTGGCTGTTCCTCGTGTTCATATTTCTTACCAGTTTTTAGAAACCTGGCATCTGTCCTTCTGCCCAATTCCCTTAGCAACCAGTTGTCCTTTGATTAAAGTCAGGAAGAGTTCATTTCTCCCCGTGCAACCCAGAACCTTGACTGACAGAGAAATCAATACCCCATAATAGAGGCTCTTCTGGGCTCTTGTGCAGGGAGGATGTGGGTTGTGATGGGGTCCTCTGCTAAACTGCTTAGTTTATGTTCCTGTAAAGTTCTGTGAATTCTACATGCTGTGCTGGCCAGTTGAGACTCTCAGCTAACGGAGATTTGCCAGACTTAATGGTGATGGGAGAGGATGTGGGGAAAAAAACATCCTTATAAAACCAGAGATTTGGTCCAGATAGAACCTTGTAGTGTCCTAAGTTACTATGTGTGTGAAGGAAATGGATGTACTTGGAGAACGTTGCTTTAGTGTCAAGGCCATGGTTCATATTATGCTCACAGACAACTATGTCATGCTGAAGATAACAGCAATCTAAATAGTTCTGTAATTTATTAACATAAATGTGCTGTGGGGCTTTGTGGACAGTGAGTCATTCTTCTCCATCCTTCTCATAAGCGAGGGAAAGGTCACACTGGAGCAAAATGCAGGGGGGGAAAGGTTTAAAAATTATGGCTCAGGAAATCTTTCTTGGTTGATGATAAATAAGCCAATGAATTTGGAACATGGTTTCAAAAGAGCTTTTTAGATGTAAAACTTCAAAGGTTTATTTTGCTATGTGTGTGTGTGTGTGTGTGTGTGTGTGTGTGTGTGTGTGTGTGTGTGTTTGTCTGTGTCTGTGTGTATGTGTGTATGCATGTGGGTATCTGTGTAGGCCAGAAAAGGTGGAGATTCCTAAGAGCTGGATTTACAGGTGGTTGTGAGTCGTCAGAAAGGGTGCTGGGAACTGAACCATGGTCCTCTGCAAGGACAGCCAATCCTCTTAACCACTGAGCCACCTTTCCAGTCCTCAGTACAATTTTGAGAAGGGAAGACTACTACAGCTTGAAAGATGCATCTTGAGTAATTCAACCACATGTAACCACAAATCTTAGTTTGGATCATTATTCCGATAGTGAGAAAACTGAGGAAAATTCAACATGGACCAATGATGTCAAGGAATTGACTATTTTCTTAGGAATATTAGTCACTGGTGCTGTGGTTGAACAAGGGAAAGAAACTGGGTGTGGTGGTACACACATGGAATCAGAGCACTCCAGGTAGGGTGATCAGAAGCTCAAGGATGTCTTCAGCTACATACCGAGTTTGAAGCTAGCCTGGGCTAGCATATCCCTATCCCCCTCCTCAAAAGCTTTATCCATAGGGTCCATCTGCTGGACTTGCTTGTGCAATAGAGCAATGCTGAGATTTATCACAAGCACCCTAGTGCAGGGCTGCATTGTATCCTGGTTGCTGGAGTATCTGCTTCCAGCCCCACATGAACCAGGTACTAGGTAGGCCTGTGATCCCATCCCAGCATTTGCGAAGCAGAGGTAGGAGAATCACCTTGAAATTTTGGGGCCAGCCTGGGCTTCATAGTAAGTTCCAGATCAGCTGTGGCTACATAGGGAGAGTGTTTCTAAAAACAAAACAAACAAGCAAACCAGCTGGGGAGGTCCCCAACTTGTCAATAAAGATATCAAAACACAGGGTATACACACACACACACACACATACACACACACACACACACACACATATATACATACATATATATGAATATTTTATATATATATGAATATATATATTCATATATATATATATATGAACACACATATGAATGTTTCAAGTAAAATAGCATACAGGCGCTACACAGAGCCCACATCTCACATATTCAGTGTGTAATGATTCAAGCCAAGCCTTTTGGTTTCACAAAAGAAGTTTTAGGTAAACAAGCTGTAATTTGCTGGAGTCTGAGTTTGAGAAGTTTGTATTATGTAACAAGCTCTGGTTATATAATAAACTGCTTTAGGGCATGGATCCTGTGAGATGCCTGCCCCTTCTGTCTCCATAGCACTCAACCCAGGGCTGCAGAGTAAATGATGTTTAATAAACGTGGGCTGATGGACTAAACTCAGGAAATGAATTGTTATGAAGAGCAGTTTAATTCTCCAAGCACTCAATCAATTTGGAAACCAGGCTCCCGGAACCACCCTCTTTGGAGAATTGTCATAGCATTTGGGCTTGAGGGGGATTTGGAAATGTGCTAACGTCCTCACTTGGTGGAGGCAGAGATGGGGGCCCGAGGGATTCGGGACATCCTGCTTGCTTTTGGTATGTTAGCTCACACCTGCAGTTGGGCAGTTCTTAGTGACTTTCAAAGGACACAAACCTATCTCCCGCTTGCTATTAGCTTTGAATGTCTGTAGTTTCAGCTAAGGATAGGAAGTTGTTGGCGTGCTGTGCCATGATGCTGAACAGGAGACATGAATATCAAACTCATGCCCTGACTAACTTTTGCTATGTCTGACAGGACTGGCCATCAGCAGCTTTCTTCTGGGTAAGCAACGTGCCTGAGCGAAGAGTGGAAAGCTGCCTGCCTTGTAGGACCACTGTAGCTAAGTAGTTCGGTAGAGCCCTGATGAAGGAGAAGGAACAGAACGGCTTTGGAGGTTCAGGTCCAGAAGGCATAGAAAAGCAGAGAAAGAAGCTTGGATCCAGCATGGCCTTAGGGTCATGCTTCGTCTTGATGACATTCAGAAACTTGGGAGGCCTCTGTGGGGCATGTTTTGGAAAGATCCTGTGTGTGTGTTTGGTGGCAACAGGGAAGGAGGGAGGATGAGAGAGCTGTGCCAGGGAGAACTGAAGGGGCCTTAAGCAGATAAAGATTCCAAACTGGTGGTGGCCATTGGAAGGAAAAGGCAAATGCTAGAGTTTGTGGGTTTTGTTTCGTAAAGTCCTTCCTATCCTTTATAGAAGGTTCTTTCAAAAGTGACCTCCAATGAATCATGTCTCTGTATTCATTCTCTTACATAGTCCTTTGTCACAATGCCTCTGAACTTGACCTTGTACTCTACTTTGACCCATCAGGCATTGGTAAATATGAGGTGAGTCATTAAAAAATGCTTTGTGTCATGGGAGTGGAGTATGCCCTTTCCACATGACTGTCAACAGCTGGCCCCAGTGGGTAGACTTGTGTGTAAGGTCATCTCCAAATGTCCAGCACTAATGGATCTGCCAGATGAACAAAACTACAAGATATCCACCAAATAACTGCTTAGTCAATCCTGACAGAATTTGGGGCCCTCCTCCACTCCCTTTGAGACAGGGTCTATGTAGCCCAAGTTGGTCTTGAACTCTCTACCTTCCTGCTTTAGACTCCTGAGCACGGCAATTGCTGGCAAGTAGTACCTAATGGCTGGCTCTTCACTTATTTAATGTTATTATTACTTTGTGTGTACTAGTGTGGGTACACACCTGCTGTGCCATACGAAGGGATCCGATGATCACTCTGAGGAGTGGGTTCTCTCCTCTCACCTTTATGTGGACTCCAGGGCTCGAACTTAGATCGTCAACTTGCATGGCAAGTGCTTTACCTACTGAGCCACCTCCCTGGCCGTCATCAGTTTTTTAACTTGGAATTTAAGTTTTGTTCTAAGTGCGTATCATCTGCAACTGAGAGAAACAATAGATATCCTGCATAGTCTTTACACCATTTCCATCCTCAGCTTCGTCATGCCAAGCTACAGTAGAATATCACAACTGGGATATTGCTATTGATTGCTATTGGTACATGATGTTGGTCAGAGTTTTCCAATTCATTTGTGCTTATTTGTGTACCTTCAGTCGGGTGCAATTTTCTCACATGTAGGTTCTACATCTTGGGTAGAAGAGACTGTGGAAGTTTTCAGGGTGAAACAAAGGGGTCACCCATACTTTCATGGCACCCTATAGTTTTTTTAAAGAGTTTGGGCACTATTTGCATGCATATACACTGAACATTCATTGATCTGTAGACATCTTGTGAAGCCTGGGACATAGCATTGGCCCGCTAATGTAAAGACTAGAAAACTTAGGCCCATGGATGCCTGTGCTCATGCCTGATCAAATCTCAAACCTGGGCTTTCTTGTCTTCACATTGCAATCCTTATTAGGTCATACCTACTTTCTGGGTTTAGACAATGGAAGTAGAGGGAAGAAGTGGTTAGAGAAAACTATGATTAAATGAAGGGTTGGTGGAGGACATTTATCTTAGTGGGTTAGCTGTGTACACAGGTATTTACTTGTTTGCTTATTTGAAGATATAGACATGTAACTCCATGACAGAAAATGAAATGGGGAAGATAGTAGGTTGGAGATGTTAGATGGGAGGGAGGGGCAAGCACTTTAGCATCCTTGTAGTCAGGGATAACAGCACACTTTACACCAAAATGTTCCCACAGCTCCCTTTGAGCCTTGCAGCAGGCATTGGAGGTCTCATGGGAGGGGGGTGGGACTAGCGGAGGCAACTGGAAGATTCTCACACTTTAATATGCAAGAATTACAGTGTCATGAGCTAACCCAGGGAGTTCCAGGCATCTGACAGTAGGCTCCAAGGCTGAAGAAAAGCAGGGAGTGGGCAGGGATGCTAAGTCTTGTGTCTTCTTCGAATGCACCACCCACGCCCCCGGAGACAGCAGGGAGAAAGATTTGCTTGGAATGCTTCTTGGTTTCTTGGTGAAGTCCTGTCTGTGATGCACAGCCCCCAGGAATTTAAGGATACAGAGAAAATGAGGCCAACAACACCCTTCATGCTAGCAGATGGGCCTGCCCTGGTCCTGGGAGAATGTCTTATGCCAATGTGACCTTACTCACAAGGTTGAGTTCTCCCAGGCATAGGGAAGGTAATTTCCCTCCAGGAGAAAGCAGAGTCTGAGAGAGCAGGATGCTGTAAGCGACTGAGGGAAATGGAAAGCAATACATAAGCTTGTTGAGCCCAGATGTGGCAGAAAAGACGGTTTGATGTTTGTTGAGGTTTACACAAACCTTCAACATGCTAATGAGGTTGGTCTGACCTGCTTCATTACACTTCTGCTGAAGTATTTTTTAAAGATTTATTTGTTTAATTTTGTGAGTGCACTGTTGCTCTCTTCAGTTGTTGTTTTGTGAACTGGACTGAATAGGTTAGGCATGGAGATCAAAACAGGCAGCCCCCAGTCTTTATTCTTTTGGTGAAGTGTGGAAACGTTGAAAGCACACGTTGCCTTATGTGTCTCTGGTGTGATTAGGTTCACGATGCTGAGGTAGCATATAAAGTAATTGTCCCTAATGGTTCAGGGAGGGTAAGAGAGCTATAGAAGGGATGGTCTGGAAAGGTCTCTGAGAGAGAGAGCGGGACCCTCCAAGGGGAAGTAGTTGCACATAAGAAGGCTACTGGGCACAAAGTGCAGCATCCCAGACCAGGGAGTTAAGTATGGGCCGTCTTACCCATTAGCTCCATGCTTCACTTTCCCTGTCTTTGAAACAGATGTGGTGAGAACACAACCAGGCTATCTTAAACCATGCTGGCTAAGGGGGTGACATGTGACAGAGGCCACCACCAACTGCCTCTGTTTTTCACCCATTCCTTTAAGTACAAAGGGGCTGTATACTTTCCTATTAGAGTTTCTTCCTCTCATTCTTTCCCTTTCACTGAAAATAGGTGTTTTTTTCTAACATAATATATATCTTGATTATGGTTTCCCCTCCCTTTACTTCTCCCAGCTCCTCCCCTCCCATCCAGACCAAATGGGTTTCTAATGGATAAAAATAAAATAAAACAAGATAAAACAAAAACTAACATATCAGAATTGGACAAACAATCAGAAGGAAAAGAGCCCAAGAGAAGGCTCCAGAAATACAGACCACTCATTCACATGCTCAGGAATCCCACAAAAACACTAAACTCGGAGCCATCAAAGACATGCAAAGGGCCTGGAGTGGGGAAAAGAGGAGAAAGTTAATATATAAATAAAATAACAATAAAAACAATAAAAATTTAAAAGTCCCGACACAACATTATGAGACAAAAAGCCTCCAAAGATGCCGTTGAGTTTGTTTTCTGCCGGCCATCTACTTGCCGGCCATCTACTTGCCGGCCATGTAGTTTGGCCTTAAAAGTAGTTTGCTTCCCCAGTGAGGTTCCCTTGGAAGAAATTAAATTTTCAATGGCAAGTGGTTATCATTGGAGATTACTTCCGGGTTAGGAATGGAGCCACATGTCTCTTCAGCTCGGACCACTACTCGAGCAGATTCCTGTGGCCGCTCTGCCTTAGCCTCTGAATTCAAAGGTCCATGGATCATGTAGTTCTGAGGGCCTGGGTTTTTTGGTGTCCCCCATGCCCTCTGGCCCTTACACTCTTTCTGCCTCCTCTTTCACTATGTCCCTCAATTTTTATGTGTGTGACTATGACCTCATTTTGTCTGTGTTCATAACAAAATCAGCTTAGAACTGGGTCACTTGACCTTTCGCCATCAGCCAATTCAGAATGCTCTCCTGTTTCAGAGGGCAGCTGGAACCAACCCACTCCAGCCTCACGCTATCTACTTTGTGGCTTTAGCCTTTTTTGCAGAAACAGGGAGCCACTCTGCCTCCCGTCCTAGTGCCACGTTCCCTGGCAGACGGAAACCTTGTCTTCCTCGTACCGCGCATGTCTTGTGGTCCTGCTGCCTGCCGTACTTCCTGAAGAAAGCCTATGGGTTTCAGGAGTGTTCGCTGCGTTGTAGGAGTGCTACTGACACAGAGAGAGAAAAGAGAGGAGGCTAGAAGTGGAAGGCCGTGCCTCAGCTCTTATGATGTCAGGACCGTTGAGCTTTTCTTATCTGGACTGCCCTGTGCTTTAGGACGAGCTTCTCGTGCCAGTTACAAAACCCTAACCTATAGCACCGTCCATAATTTTCACAGTGCTGTTTTCCCATTTAGGTTAATCCATAAGCAATTTATTTTTGCATGCAATCTGAGGTGCGGATCTTACCACTTATTAGATATTTAGAGAATTCACTTGAATTTTTTTAGATTTAGTTATTGTATTTTACATGTACGAGTATTTGTCGGCATATATCGATATAGATATATAGATATGCACCACATGTATGCCTGGTGCATGTGGAGGTCAGAAGACAGTGTCAGAGTCCCTGGCAGTATCTGCAGTCACTAGTAATTGTGATCCACAGTGTGGATGCTGGGAACCAAACCCAGGTCCTCTGCAACAGTAACAAGTGTTCATAATCAATGAGCCAGCTCTCCAGATCCTAGATAATTCATTCTCAACCAGTGTCAGGAAATGTTATCTTTTGTTTGTTTGTTTGTTTGAGACAGGGTTTCTCTGCATAGCCTTGACTGTCCTGGAACTCGCTCAGTAGACCAGGCTGGCCTCAAACTCAAAGATCTGCCTGCCTCTGCTTCCCTAGTGTGTATGCCATCATTGCCCGAAGAAATGCTATCTTCAAAAAATTCTCAGTCCAAAAGTATTGCAACCTATCTCCTTCCTCACTTGTTAAATCCTCAAATCATCCTCCATTGTCCTGGACTACAAAGCTACAGCTTGCTTATGAAACTCATCTATAATCTGTCATTTGGGAACCGTCCTAGGGCCACCCAGAACTTCCTCTGTCTGGATGCTTCAAGTCCATTCCAGGGTGGTTTCACACTAACTCTGCATACACTGTTCCCTATGCTGGATGTTTGGTCTCTCTGCCATGCTTTTAAAATGTCGTATTACCATCTATTAGCTACACATGACATGGGTTTCATTATGACACTTCATACAGGTACATCCTGTATTTCGGTCATGTCCAACCTTTCCCGTTACTGCCTCTTGTGCCTGTCCATCTTCCACTGATCCTGTCCCCTTCTCTATTAGCTTGCCTACGTTTTCTCTTTGCAGTCCAGGGAGGGCCATTGGGGTTATTTACAGGGCTGTGGCTAGAAACACATCAAAGAAGACACATGCATCATTTTCCTAACTTCATATTTTTGCTATTTTTCCATCTTGGTTGTATTTCTAATGACTTGCCAGAACTCTAAAAACCCCTCTATTTACATATTGTATTTTTCTTTATTTTGATCTTGTTATAACTTTAAAACTTTTCCAATCTTGTTGGAATATAGTCAAAAGGATGACCCATGGTGAACAATACTTTAGGGAACTGTAAGTGAAGCTCCAAGAAAAAAGGCAGAGGGCCTTTTATCTCAGGTGCATTTTGCTCCCTGTTCTTGGACGTGATTTCATGCCTCCTGTGACAAACATTTACATTCAGTTTATAGGACTTTTATTCTTGTTGGATGTCAGAACATAGCTACAGAACCCAACCCGGTGAAAGGGCATGCCAAGTGCTGTCCTCAGTGTGCCCTGGATATGGCCTCTGTCTTGCTTTCATGTTTTCCCAGATATAATCTATAACATGTGACAAGCAATTGTGTTTTAAACTGGTCTGTCTTGAGAAAGTTCTGGAAAACAGCTGCTCTGTCAATATTTAGTAGGTGCTAATAACATTTATTTACACGTGTTTCTGAACTCAAACAACCTTCCTTGGATCGCTACTTCCTTTGTTACATTTGTGTATAAAAAGTACACTGTAACTGAAGTAAGGTGGTCTATAGTATTAGACGATAGTCTGCCCCATTCTTTCGGGTCCTCTGATCACAGGTCCAGCAGGCAAGATCAGCATAGGTTGGCAAAAGTTGACACCACCTGAGGTTTTATGGTTTTTTTTTTAAATGTTTGCCTGTGTGTGTGTGTGTGTGTGTGTGAGAGAGAGAGAGAGAGTGTGTGTGTAGTGAGAGAGAGAGAGACAGAGACAGAGAGAGAGACAGAGAGAGAGACAGAGACAGAGCAAGAGAGAGAGAGAAGAGAGACAGAGGAGAGAGAGAGAGGAGAGAGAGAGAGAGAGAGAGAGAGAGAGAGAGAGAGAGAGAGAGAGAGAGAGAGAGAGACCATGTATATACACCAGTACAATTTCATAGGTCAGAGAACAATTTGCTGGAGTCAGTTCTCTCCTCCTGCTATGAAGCCACAGGGATCAAACCCAGACAGATCATCACACTCGATAGCAAGAACCTGTTGAATCATTCTTGCCAGACCAGAATAAAGATGGATGTTTTTAGACAAGTTCATGAAAACTTTTTTCAATGTTTAGGGTTTTACTTTTTTAGAGCAATTCTTAGAAAGATTTCTCCATTCTAAGACATCCTTCTCTCCCCATATGTGTGTGTGTACTCTTTCTATATATACTATATATATATATTATATACAGATTGCAGATCTCTCTCACATTTTTTATGATTTAAATTTTCACCATAAAACCCATCTAGAATATATTTTGATATAAGAAGTGAGATGGGGAAATCAGCCTTCTACTTTGACTCTCCTCTCCCAAAGCAGGGAGTCCATCATTCTGAAACCATTGCTGACAGCTCTGTCTTTGCCTTATGTCTTTTTTTTTCTTCCTGTGTCGATCAAACCAGGACTGTGTGCATGCCCGGTAAGTGGCCTACACCAAGCTACATCCCCAGCCATGCCTTATTTGAAATGCTACCTTTATCACAGATTCATTTGCATAGCTGCTTATACATATTTATGAGCTTATCAACTTTTATCCTTTGATGTATCTATTTTTACATTGGAACTGCTTCAATTACTAGACAGAAAACATTCTCCTATTTAATAAGGCTACTCTTGTATATTGTCTGGCCATTCGTGTATGCTTTTCTTTTTAAAATAACTTTCACTGTAGCAAAGAGAGGCAAAGGTAGCTTGAAACATGGACTATTCTGTACTTTCTAGTCCACCCTATGATTGCCCACAACCCCTCTCCTACTATAGTCTGCTATCGTCTATTCTATTGTATCTTGAACTTCAACAGTTGGGGGAGGGGAGGCCTCATCCCATATGCCTAACTTTTGATGCATATGGTGTCACCTACTCTATTATTAACTTCTACGTTTAAGTACTTATATTAAGCTAACCCAACACAGCTATGTAAAAGCATGGATTAGGTGTAGCATTTGGTTTCCCTAGCATACTGAATCGAATAGATTAGCAGTGAAAGAAATACTGTCCATGTGTTTATCCAGTTTGTGTGCTATCAGCACTTTGAGAAAACTGGTCAGTGCCAACTACTATCCTCAGCTCGCTGGACGGAACCCTCTACTTAGAAGGCACCACCAGGCTGTTGGTGACTCTTACAGCTCAAGATTTCACATGTGGGCTCACACTGTGAGAAGTATTAAGACATTCACATATATGCACCTTTGTGTGCAACTATGATCCAATATAACATTCATGTAGTGTGTAATTATTAAAAAAACACATTCATTGGGTTGGGGATTTAGCTCCGCGGTAGAGCACTTGCCTAGCAAGCGCAAGGCCCTGGGTTCGGTCCCCAGCTCTGGAAATAAAAAACAAACAAACAAACAAACAAACAAACAAACAAAAAAAAACACATTCAAAAAACCTTTACAAGCTTGAAAAGAATGGATGTTTTCTGTACTGTTTTGAAACTGCTGGTCAGTCCCATGTACCCTAAAAGAAATCATGCAGGCTTGGGTGTAACTGAGTGCAGGCTGAGCAAAGCTGAGGTCTGGATCCACTCCTGAGCTTGGGTCATCTGGAGAAACAGACCTGAGTGCAGGACAGGAACCTCGGATTCTGCTCAAAGTGCTCATCTTCGGGATTTGATGTTTCTGGAACAATGTGGCCCTCACAAAGGCTCTGCAGATCTGGAAAATGTCACTGAGGAGATTGTAAGTCCCCTCCCAACGTTCATGAGATGATAAGATGTTGCCGTGACGCTACCCTCCGTGCTGAAACAGGCGATCCTGCCAGAGGCCTGGGCTGCACTATCCTTATTGTTTAGTCTTTATTAAAGGTTCACAGAGATAAATGGAAAATGCCACCCTATCCCCACAGAGATCAAATTAAGAAGCAGAATCACAGAGAATCAAATATCTTGTACTGCCCTGTCACAAACACTTACTCCGATTTAAGTAAACACATGCCATGTTCTGTGCAGCCCCGAGGCAAGCCTGTGTTTTACTCTCCCACATCCGAAACCGTTGGCTTTCCTCTTGGTGAGCTCCTTCAGCATCGATACTGGGAAGCTTAGACGTTCTGTGATACAAAATCTCTCTTCAAAAATCAGACCTACTTCCCAACATGAAGACTCGAATAGTCTTCTTGTCTGTTTGTTTGTTTGTTTGTTTGTTTAAAAATAAGCAGAGATTCACTCTTCTGATAGCCATGGAAACGAACTGTACTTCTGTGGCGGAATAATTTCCAGTGACTCCTCAAAGGTTAAAATAATAAAACCTGGAGCCTCCGCATTTAACCTGCAGGTTTGGGTTTGCCACGGCACCAGTCTCGTGATTATTGCATGCATGGTTGAACAGGAGAGAGAGGAAAAACTGGAGCCCCATTGGTGAGCATCTCTCAAGGTCCTATTCACATTTGATTTCCTGCCACGTGGGACCCGTTCCACGGTGCTTTGACCTTTCTATGAGGGATCTCTTACCTGTGACCTTCCCTGAACTGGAAGCCTGCACACACGCCTGCTTCTTTCTCTTTAGGTTTTTTTCAAGAATGGTCCCCAGGAGACTCCCCAGTGCACCAGCTCTTAGTGTGCACTTGCCCGCTGCCCCATTTGCATAATCCACTTTCTGAAAAGCTTTGGAGCCTTATGCCAATTAAACTTCACCCTGAGTTTCTCAAAACTTAACTGCACAGCATTGCCAGCTTTTGCTATTCCTCCAAATGAGGGGAATAAGCCTTCCTCCTGATGTAATTTACTTGAAGAACTCTAGGAGCCTTCCAATTACTGTTTCGAGTTCCTGGTGCCAATTGACGTAATTCTCAAACTGAGGTACAGGATATAACCCGCAGAGTGGAGCATCTGCCAGTGCAAGCCTGAACTAGCTATTTAAAGAGCTCGCTGTCAGGCTAAGCACCTGCCTGGAGGGCAGGCACAGGTGACAGCAAAGCCCTGCTCCAGGCAAGCATTGGCACTGGGGCTCAGGATACTGGGGACAAGAGCAGGATGGGGAGGAGGGGCAATCCTTCAGAACAGGGTGGGGAGGAGGGACAACCCTTCAGAGGTGCTGCAGTGGACAGGGGCAAAAGTAACAAGGACAGGGAAAAGACGCCTGAACAAGGGATTCCTTATTCCCACTAAGCATAAATAAGAAAGGTCACACTGCCATTCTTACACATTAGGATTGTGCTCCCGCATCCTGGGGAGCTCAGCACCGTCTCCTTCCCTTCTATGCTGCAATCTAGTAGAGATGATGAAGCCCTTTGTGTGTGAATTTTAGCTTTGTAGATGGAATTCTAGCTTTGGAGAGGAGCCAAAGGTATGATTAAGATGTGACACACTGTTGGAAGTGTATTTAAATCTTTACATTGCTTTAGGCCAATCAACTGGTACTCACCTACAACTGGGTAAAATTGTTACTCTTGATTCAGCACAGAAATGTATATGCTCAAAACACTCATCCCCCAGAATCCTGTTCTCTGAGGTTTGTTCTCCCAGGAAGACTGAGTCAAGGATGCAGATACAAGAAGTTTATTAAGAAAAGGCCCTAGAACTAAACTGAAAGATCCCCGAAGAGAGAGACCCTTACTCAAGTCTTGGGAAATCTCGGACCCCAGACACAGAGAGACCATTTTGGATGTAATAAGCAAAGGCGAGGTTTATTACGGAGATCTATTACGGAGATCTCCGGGCTTTAGGGAGACAGAGGTGTCGCCGACAAAACTCAAAAAGTCAGGGGGTTTATATAGGGAAGGCTAGGGGTTTGGTGCAGTTTCACACAATTGGCAATTTCTGGCACGGCTCTAAGTGATTGGCTCATTCAAACATAGTGATTCAGCAGAAGAAATGACTGGGGCGTTCGGTTTTTAGAAGCCAAAAGGACATCTGGTTAAAGTGTGACTCTGAGTAAGCTGGGGAGGTGCCCCCTGAAAATGGTTTATGAGTCCAGTCTTGATAGCTGGGCTGGTTCCTGCATTCCTTTTCTTTATCTTTATGGTCTGTTAGTCCCTAGGAAGACTGGACTTGCTTTTCAAGGTTTAGCCTTGATCTGTGAATTTTAAACTTAAATTTTATATTTTTTAAACCTTAAATCTGTATAATTTTCCTTTCAAAACCAACAACCAACGAGTACACATGGAGGAACCCATGGCTTTAGCTGCATATGTAGCAGAGGATGGCATTATCCAGCATCAATAGGAGGGAAAGCCCTTGGTTCTGTGAAGGCTTATTTCCCCAATGTAGGGGAATGCCAGGGTGTTGAGGTTGGAGTGGGTGGATGGGAGCAGTCTCATAGTAGCAGGAGGAGGTAAGTGTTGTGGTTTGCCCTGAAGTTATCTGTATTTTGATGCTAATTCCACTGCCCAAGGACAGCTGCCTAGTCAGTACTCAGGACTCAGGTGACTTCACCAGAACCTTCTCTCCACTGAGTTTGTAAAGTACAGGTGAGGGGCAGGTACAGGATAGAAGGAGGCCTGTCATTGGAGGAGAAGGAAGGATGGGAGGGAGAGAAGTTTGAAGGAAGAGGAAGAGACAAGACAGAGGAGAAAGGAGAGAAGCCGTGGCAGGACAAGATGGCAGGTGATGTTAAGATTCTGCTCTGTGTATTTACAGGTTGTTATTAATGTTCTCAAGGGATGGATAGTACCAGGCTTTGTATGTTTAAGTGGGCAATTATATCTTACCAATTGGGTCAAAGATTATTGTGTTGTGTGTTCTTTTATGTGAGTGTTTGAGTGTAGGAAAGTGTGCGACTGGGATGTGTTTCCGCCAAGATATCTAGCAGATATCTGGGGCACTGTGGTGCGGACCTAGCAGGGTAAAAGACCAACTTTACTTTTTTATTTTTATATTTTTACAACGACAGGTATGGGAGAGGGGAAAGGAGATAACATTTGAAATGTAAATACATAAAATATTCAAGAAAAATAAAATTTAAAAAAAAGAAAAGAAAAGAAAAGGCCCTAGGGATACCAGTAGGTGAGTGGGGGAAGGGATGAACCCAATCAGGGAAGTTGATTTCCTGCCAAAGTCCCAGCTCTGGCCAGGTCACCAGGACGACACTCAAGAGCACTGACTAAGGCAAGAAGCCCGGCTAGGACTCAACCCTAGTTGAATCAGTAGCAGCCTTGGCCAAGGTGAGTAGGAGGTAGCACACCAAGGTGCTTACTGGCTCCATCATCAGGTTGCTGATGCTAGCTTCTCCCTGCAAAGCTTATAGCTAATGGCTGGAAACAGAAAGATGTGCTACGCACATCCATGGACTCTGGGGAGCAGGTGACAGCACTTTCACAACATCAGCACCAGCTATGAGTCTTTCATTATGGTCTGTTCCAAGAGAAAACGAACGACCTCTCTTGACAGTCCTGGGGTGGGCTCTTCATCATCCACAGAGCTGCCTTCTTGCTCTAGCGGGTAGAAGCGGGTTTCCCTGGAATGCCGCTGTAAGGTAGAGCAGCCATCCCGGCTGAAGATGACTCGGGCCATCTGGAAACTGCGGAGAGCATACTTTTGGCTCTCCTGGCCCTCGAGCTCAGAGATGGTCTGAGACAGGCACTGACACACGGGTGCAGAGAGCGGATCCCCAGAGCCTGGCAGTGGTTGGGCAAATGCTTCATAGAATCTATCCAGGGATTTCCGAAGTCCATCCTCCTCTTCGTTGGTCTCCACCTGGCCTTTCGAAGAAGGATCAAGCCAGAAGTTCTCAGAGTCCCAGGAGCCTTTTTGCTCAGTAGTTAGAGAATTGCTATCTGCAAGACAAAACACATTCCAATACTCAACATGGTCAGTCAAAAGTATCAGAAAGTGGGCTGGTGGGGTGTCTCAGTGGGTAAAGGTGTTTGCTACACAAACCCAATGTCCTGAGGTGAATTCCATAACCAAAGACGAGGTGGAAGGAGAAAAATGACTCCTGCAAGCTGTCCTCTTACCTCCACATGCACATGTAGCATGTATTTCCTATGATACCATACGCACATGCAGGTAAATTTTTAAGACCAGAAATCAAACCAACAGTACAAATGCCTCTCTTCATCTCAGTACACTTACTACTCCCAAGACACTGACTGTAAGCAGAATCAACTGATTTCAGAAGCATTTCCCATTGGGTTATGCCACATGCTTGCTCTTATGGAGAATATTGTCTTAGGGTTTCACTGCTGTGAAGAAACACCACGACCATGGGAACTTTTATAAAGGAAAACATTTAATTGGGGGTAGCTCACAGCTTTAGAGGTTTAGGCCATTATTATCATGGCAGAAAACAAGGCTGCATGTACGCAGACATGGTGCTAGAGAAGGAGCTGAGAGTTCTATATCTTGTTCCACAGGCAGCAGAAGGAGACTGTTAAGTCACACTGGGTATAGCTTGTGCATATCAAACCTAAAAGCCTGCCCCCATAATGACTCACTCCCTCCAACAAGGCCACACATACTAATAGTGCCGTGCCCTATTGGCCAAGCATTCAAAGACGTGAGTCTATGGGGGCCACTCCTATTCAAACCACCACAAATATCTAGCTTGCATGGATCAAGAAATCTTTTTATTTTATTTATGTGTATGGATGTTTTGCCTGCATGTATGTCTGTGCACTATGTATGTAGTATGCAGTGCCTAATGTGACCAGAGAAGGGTATGTCAGATCCCGGGACTGGAGTGTGGCGGTGTGAATGAAAATGGTCCCCATAGGCTCATAGGGAGTGTACTATTAGGAGGTGTGATCTTGTTGGAAGAAATGTGTCACTATGGGTGGGCTTTGGGGTTTCAAGTGCCCAACCCAGGCCCAGCCTCTCTTTGCTGCTACCAGCCAATCCAGATATAGAACTCTCAGCTACCTCACTCCATGTCTGCCTGTGGCCTATGATGTTTCCCACCATGATGATGATGGACTGAATCTCGGAACCTATAAGCCAGCCCCAGTTAAGTGTTTTCCTTCATAAGTCATGGCATCTCTTCAAAGCAATAAGAACCCTAACTAGGACATGGAGTTACAGATGGCCATAAGCTGCCACATGGGTACTGAAAACTGGACCCGAGTCCCCTGGAAAAGCAGCTCATGCTCTTAGCATGGACGAAGATGGCTGAGCTATTGTTTCTTTTCAGCTTGGATCAGGAGTTCCTAGCCTGGGGTTCCTGTACATAAACTCATGGAGGCTGAAAACAAGATCCTATCATTTCTACCTTCCACTGGAAATTTAGCATTTCCTTTTATGATGAGTGTCATTCATGAAGAACAGCGTTGGCTGTAGTCTCTCTGGACAAGGGAGCTGCCGAAGATGGTGGACTCTCGGCCTCCAGTATGACTGTTTAATCCACCTGCTTATGGCATTTCATATCAACCTGAACATAGCAAAGCACACTGCTTCGACACCACCAGCTACTAGCCTGATGCTAGATAATGTTCGTGCATTTATTTAAAAGCATATTTCATCACACCACTCATTTGTTCACTTAAGAGGCTTCTGGGTGGTTAGATATGGAGCATGGCAGATGCCAGTCTTTCTAGTCCAGATGTCAGAGAAACACATGGGGAGGATTTTCTCACTTGTATTTTCATAAGTAACAAGTCCATGCAGACCAAGAAAAGACTGACAACTGCAGGAGACAAGCCAACCCTGAGCAATGGGAGATTTAGAACTGGATCTCTGGGACATAAAGTACATTACTGGGACAATTGGAACACTATGAACAAGGGCACGGGTTAGACAGTCGTAAGGCATGGCTGCCGACTTTCCAATATGACAGGTTGATTGTACCATGTAAGAGAATGTCTCAGTCTGTAGGATAATCAGGAGAGATAGGCATCAGGCTGCTAGAATTTACCCTCAAACAATTCAGAGGGCTAGGGATGTCCCATGGTTGGCAGAATGCTTGCTTAGCATGCAAAAGTCCTACATTCCGTCCTCCGCTACCCTAGTCAGGTGGTACGCCCCTGTAATCCCAGCATTCAGAGGTAGAGGCAAGAATACCAGAAACTCAAGTCATCCTCAGCTTCATAGTGAGTTCAAGGTCAGCCTAGAATGTGAGAAATGCTGTCTTAGAAAAATCAAAACAACAAAAAACTTAAGCCAACAACCCCTCCCAACATGAATAATTCACAACAAAAAGTTCTTTGTATTGTATTTGCATGCATTGAACTTGAGACTGTGACAAAAAAAAAGTTTTAAAGCAAAACTCTAGAGAGAACTGCAAATACTTCCTACTTTAAACAGCTAACCAAATAAAAGCCCAGATATTAGCAAGTAAATGCCTTGTAAATGGTGTTGATATTAAAAACCAGACAAGGGGGGGGGATGGGAGCCCACAGTGGCAGAATGAGGTGTCCCTTGTTGCTGTCCCCTACACTGGGAAGGCAGGAAGAAGCAGAGACCTGTTGGTGGGAAGGAGCAAGGAGATTCCCAGAAGACACTTCCTGACACCTCCTTTCCCATGGAATGTCCTGTCAATTACTGCCAATATGCCCAGACACACAGGGTCCCCGTTCCGTGTGCACTTCATTTTATTATTAGTTACATGCATGGATTAGTGTTTTGTCTGCATGTACTGTCTGTGTATTCGGGTGTGCTTGGAGCCTGATGAAGGCAGAAGAGGGAATGGGATCCGCTGGGTCTGGAGTTACAGAGTCATGAACTAGTAGGTTCTATTACCAGACAACAGACAATTCACAATGTCCATCTCTCACCAGATTCTACTATCCACTGGGCCAGAGCCCTTATGAGCTAACTGTCTCTGGAAATGTTCTCATAGACACAGCCAGAGGTGTCTCTTATTACAGAGGTGTGCTTTATGACTGTGGTGGTTTGAATGAGAAATGTCTCCATAGGCTCATATGTTTAAACACTTGATCCCCTTGGTGGCACTGTTTGGGGAAGGTTATAGAACTTTTAGGGAGTACAGCCTTGCTGGAAGTTGGTATGAGAAATATCATTGTTTAATCAAAGGTGGTTAGTCTGGCAAGGACTCAAGTTTACTGACCCTGAATCCCACCCCACCCCACCCCACTCACCGCCCACCATGTATCTACTAGCCAATCAAAACAGATTGTAAAGTCAAGCTCCTGCCAATGGGATGAGGGGCATTCTCCACCTATGTTGTGAGTGTCTCTGTGACCACCACACTCAGCACAGTAACTATCTGTGGAAGGCCAGAAGGCAGTTCTGTTAAACACTACTCCGTCTACTCAGTAGCCGGTGTTGGTTCAAATTTCAAGAGGCTGACCTCAATTAGGTTGTTTCAGGCATATTTAAGCACAGCATAATTTGGAAAAACATTTCCTGATGATAAGTAATGCAATCCCATGTGCACAACAAAACTTAAGACGTGGCTACATTGAAAGTCTTTGTTAAGTTCAAGTGATATTGTCCATAAAGATGGGTTCCGTAAAATGAGAAAACAGGCTCAAGATAAGGTCTGAGGAAAAGCCAGTAATCCAGTGCCACACAGATGACAAAATGGCCACCAGGCTGCTAACCAGACCCGCTCCAGACACTGGCACAGAAATCAGATTGTATATCTTCCCTTTGAAGACACAACCCCATGTTTTTAACATTCCTGGTTCCCTTTGTGCTTCTCTGTGAGCACAAGGACCTACAGCCTCCTGCACTGTCGGGGATAAAGGGTAAGCCACACTGCCCAGGGTGCTGCTCTGTTTGGATACCAGTTTTCAAGGTGAGTCACCTTGCTCAGACACTTTCCCTGGGAATGTTTCTCTGTGCAGCATGGAGATTGTTTATTCTTTGTTTCTAACGATGGGCTTTGAGTTTATAGTCTCTCCCTTCTTCCGACTCACTCTCTCAGCTTCCTGCTCAGCTACTCTTCCTGCTACCAAGTGTCCCACCACGGTGGACTTATTCCTCTGGAACCATAGACCAAAATAAGTGCTCTGGTCTCTAAGTTACTTTTGGTCATGGTGCTTGATCACAGTAACCAAAGAGTACCTGACGCAGGTGCTCTCTTCCCTAAGCTTCTTTTAGGTGTCAAGATTTACTATTCTAGAACACAACATGATTTCTTCACATGTATGTGTGCTTGGTTCCTACAGCAGTTTTTCTGTGTCTCTTTTCAGATATGAATTTCTCACCTAGTTTTCAGTATCAGCCAGAATGGGTTATGTTTTGCAACATAACAAGTGTTACTAGACTTAGGGATCATAGCCTGCACTCTAACAAGCCATGTTTAGTCACTCATCCTCAATAAGCCAGTTAAAGGAGTCGAATTAATAGTGAAAAGCAGAAAAGAGATTCAGTCAATGTGGCTACCCCACTCTCAAGTCTAGCTCTATGGCCCTGACAAGGGGGTAGGGTTTAAATAAAAGCAAGAAGTATTCATAACTGAGAAGTCCTGTCACTGCCTATGCTCTGAGCTGTGTACAAGGTCAGTCTTGTTAATTTCTTCAGGAGACAAATTCCTCTTCTGGATGATCCCCCAGATGTCAGGCATTTCTCAGCAGGAGGTTCCTAGGTAAATTTCTGGGGTTCATTCTTTCAACAGTCAGGCGAAGAAGGGGTTAAAGTGTCCCTCTAAAATATATTCATTCCTGCTAGACAGGCTGTCACATAAGCAAGCACCAAAGTTCAGAGGTGTAAAACAGCAAAAACGTTAGCTCTCGGGTCTGTGGGATGTGTCACATGAAGAGTATACACACATATAAGCAGATCTGCTCGTCTGACCCTTACTCCAGAACCCAGTCTGACAGACCAGTTACCTTAATGTAACTGACTATGAAGCCGGTAAGAACATGATGAAGCACTGTGCCCAGGAAGCCTGTTACTTCGGTTTGTATTTCATTGACCAAGCCTGATTTCAGATGGATGTGTGGGAAACTATTGTGTAGGGTCAGGCAGAGAATCCTGGTGAACGGTGACTCAGCAGACACCTTCCCACAGCATATTATTTAAAACCACATTTCCCAATTTAACAAGAGCCAAAATGAATGCAAAAGTGTCAATTGTTCCAGGAACATTGACCACTGAGGAACCCAGCAGGCACCTAGAGCATGACTTAGCTTGATTTGCAGAGGCTTGGGTCCAAACTAATGCTTTGTAAAAGCCCAGCTCCAACCAAGAACTGTTTACAGCTTTTATAGGTTGGATAAGTGTTGAAACTCTATGGGACCATCTGAAGATGGAATTTCCATCACCATTTAGACATGACTGCAGGAACAAATATTGCAGGAAACAGTTCAAACATCCCTTCTTAGCAAACAGGATCTGTGGGTTGACCAGATAGCGGTAGTAATCATTTCTTAAGGCCATTTCTTGCAAGCATTTTGCTTTAGTTACTATTAAATTATTGTGAAAAGACACCACCATGACCAAGGCAACTCTTAAAGCATTTAATTGGGAGCTTGCTAATAACATTATTAGAGTTATTCCATAATCATCAGGCAGGGAAGACAGACATGGTGCTGAAGCAGTAGATGAGAGCTTTACATCCTCATCTGCAGGAAGCAGGCACAGAAAAAGATATTGGGCCTGACATGACACGGACTTTTGAAACCTCAAAGTTCACTCCCCACCCCCACCCCCCACCCCCGGCCATGATACACTTCCTCCCATAAGGCCATACCTTCTCCAACAAGGCCACACCTCTTAATCCTTCCCAAACAGTTCAGCCAACTGGGGACTGAGCATTTAAATATATGTGCCTGCGGGTGCCATTCTCATTTAATCCATCACACATTAACCTTCCCAAGATAAGAGGTAGGGGTTTTAGGAAGCTAACAGAACTCAGCATATTTAACTCTTTCAGAAGTAAAACTTTAAATCCTTCTATTTCTATACAGTCCTATAGTTTCTAGGCAAGGAATGTTAATAGGCTGTCATAATACAGTGTAGGAATGTGATTTTGTTGTACAGACATAAGGTTCACTAACATGTATGTATGTATGTATGTATGTATGCATGTATGAGTGTATGTATGCGTGCATGTATGGCGCCCACAGACAGCTTTCTGCGGGAATTTGTTGGGTTGGGGTCTCTCTCACTGAACTCCAGACAGGCCTCCTTCTTTCCCCTTTTTACAGTGGGCAGCTCTTCTGCTCCCGTGCTGTTCTTCTGGAAAATGCTGGAGGGGATGACCCCTTGTCATCCTGTGAGCATCGTGAGTCCCCTTTCTGATTTGTTCCTTTCTTCCCCCGTATAACACCACCGCCTGCACTGGAATTCTAAAGCAACTTACATCCTATTAATGTTATTCAAATGAATCATAAAACGTGAATAAGTCTGAGCCTCCTTCATGCCTAGCAACCCTGCCACCCACAGTCTATGTTCCTTAAAAACCAAAATCACAAAGAGGGTGTGTGGATGCCAAGCTATGAATTCAAATGAACAAGGAGGATGGCTGCCTCTGGGTCAGGAGCTTTTGAAGCTAGGCAGTCTCTGCGGGACCTGTTTACATCGGAAAGCCAAAGCTGGATGAATCATGCAGAGGGAAGTGGCATCTGCTGCTGCCACCCTTCATCTTGATGACCAGATGCACTGCTCAAAGGACAGAGCCCAGTGACAGAGCCGCTGCTGAGGAGGAAAGTGGGAGCCAGAAAAGGGCAAAGACATGTATGGAGACAAAGCCCCACATGAGGGCCAAGGCAACCGAATCCCACCAGTGTTCTGAATTGTAAATTATCTTACAAAACTGTATGTTAATCTTAAGGAATTAAAATGTTCCAGGGTGGGGTTGGGGATTTAGCTCAGTGGTAGAGCCCTTGCCTAGAAGGCAAGGCCCTGGGTTGATCCTCAGCTCCAAAAAAAAAAAAAAAAAAAGAAAGAAAGAAAGAAAATGTTCCAGGGCTGTAGAGATGTTTCAGTGTCTAGAAGTGTGTGCTGTATAAACCTGATGGCCTGATTTTTTTTTTTTTTTTTTTTTCGGAGCTGGGGATTGAACCCAGGGCCTTGCGCTTCCTAGGCAAGCGCTCTACCCCTGAGCTAAATCCCCAACCCCTGATGGCCTGATTTTGATCCCTGGATCCTATGGTGGAAGGAGATACACTGCTCCTGAAAAGTATCCATTCAACTCCACACACATGTACATATGTGTATCCATGAACACATGCATACACATGCATGTTTGTACCTGTAAGAAATGAGTTTTGTTTGTTTTTGCAAATATAGTTAGCTCAGCAAGGAGTCCCTGAAAAATGCAATCTTAGCCGAATGTGGTAGAGCACTGAAACCCTGTCTCAAAAAAAAAAAGCTCTCGCAAATAGTTCATAAACGTTCACTTCAGGGCAGAAGGGATGGCTCAGCAGTTAACAACACTGGCTGTGCTACGGGGTCCTAGTTCAGCTTCCAGCACCCACAGGGTGACTCACAAGCGTCTGTAGCTCAGTTCTAGAAAATCTGAAGCCTTCCTCTAGCCTCTGTCAGTACTGCAAGGACATGCTATAGACATTACATACACACAGGCAGAACAACCAGACACTGCAAGCACATGCTATAGACATTACATACATGCACGCAGAACAACCAGACACATAAAATAAAATCTTCAAACTTTCAATTCAGCATGTTGCTCAAATCCCACAGTAAGGAGCCCTTGTGAGAAGGAAAGAAAAGCAAGTTATTGGGATCCTAGGTTTCTTGTGTGAGACACGTTCTCATAGTGCCTAGCATGTACCACTGTGCGTGGTTTATCCTGTGCTGGGGTTTAATCCAAGGCTTCTTGCATGCAAGGTAAGCACTCTGCCAAATGAACTTCATCTGCAGCTCCGACACTGCTACTCTGACTGTGAGTTTTCCTCAGCAGAGTGGGTTAAATGTGAGCTGCCAATTAAGTTGATGCCTGAGCTTTAACCTTAATTATAAAATGAATATAAGCATCTCAAAAGGATTGTTTTACTTTTACTCATGTGTATATATGTGTGTCTGTGCAGGTATATGCGTATGAGCACAGGTGGCTGTGGAGCCAGACAGACGGCTTTAGATTCCCTAGAACTGGAGTTATAGGCCGTTATGAACCACCTAGTATGGGTGCTGGGAATTGAATTTGGGTTCTCTGCAAAGGCACTATGGGCTCTTAGCTACTACTTGAGAGCCAGCAAGATTGCTCAGTGGGTGAAGGCACTGAGTTTGATCTCCAGGGTCCGTATAGTGGAAGGAGAGAACAAATCCCCACGAGCCCTGACCTTCATAAATGCCATGGCATGCACGTGTGTACACAGCCACAATAAGTAGATTAAAACTTTACATCAGAAACAGCCTGCTCGTAGGCTCCTCTGAGATCTTCAGAAGAAGCATGTCCCACTGTGCTTCCCAGGTCTGACTTTTCTTAGAGCCTTCACCATGCCAATTGTAGTGCCGGGACCAAAATCCTCAGACTAAAATCCATGCTGTCTGCCCAGTCTGACTGCTCATGGCTTTAATAAGTCTTCTAATAAACTGCTTACCCCCAAAGACAATCTGTCTCAGTGGAACCCCTGGAGCCTGCACCCAAGACCTTTCCCTCTCCACCTGAGATTGCTATTTTATACAGATGCAAGACAGACTAAAAGCACGGGTATGGCTTCTCAGAGAAGAGCTGTGACCGTAAGTCACATCCAAGTATGAGATGGGTTCTTCAAGGGAGAGCGTCAGATCGTCTTTGTCTAACAGTTATTTTTACAATCATCATATATTGTGGGTTTTGTGGGGTTTAAAGCTACTATCTTTGAAGAATTGCTAAGAAATGTAAATAGGCTCACAGAATGATTCCTTAGGGCCCTAGACCAGAGATCACAGTTGATGAACTGCCCAGTATTCAGGGAGGTAGGACTTCTCTAATATAAACAAAGTCAATAGCATTTAAGTCAATAGTCTTGGCATTTCCAGGAAATGCCTGAGAAAGGAATAAGGCCGTGTAAATCATCATATACACTCAGGCCACCGGCCTGGGTCACTTGAACATCCAATACAAAAGGCATTATCATCTCTGTGTCAGCAGCCTTACAGCACATGGTAACTGTGCTGGAATTCTTGTTTCTCAGCTGTAAGAGGCTCAACCAGACTCCCAGAGTGAGGGGCTCCTTGCCTTTCCCATGTCTCCATAATTTCTCTTCTTTCCATATTGCTTCAGGTCTGGAGGCACAGATTTAACTGTGAACAAATGGGCTCTAATGCATGTACAAAAGAGCCCAGGGCCCTCCTCAAAGTCAGCGCCCAGTCATCCATGCTCTTATTTCTAAGACTCTGACACTGCTCCGAATTGTCAAAAATTGTCTTCAGTCCTAGAATCTTTCGGGTGTCCTCACTAGTCACAAACCACAGACCCAGGGGATGGCACTGCCCTTTTAGAAATGGTCATGAGGCATCGGTGTTGAGATCTGGTAAATACTGTAGATGACCAGGAAGACAGCATGGCCTGTGGTGAGAAGCAAGGAGTTGCCACAGAAAGGAAAGGGCAGTTTAATACTTCAAAGGCTAATTTAAAAAGCAGTCCTCACAATATCGGTTGTGCGCAATGCCAGGCAGCAATGTGGACAGACTTCTAAATGATTATCTTGTAAGGTGGATTTCAGTTCTGGCCTTGTAAAAGTTAGTTCATGGTCAAAGATCTGAAACCAGAATGTCTTTGTCTTGACAGAAGAAATGCTGGTAAATCTAGGAGAGGAGCCATGTGACCTTGGGCAAATTACTCAACACCTATGAATCTCAAGTTTCCATCTATAATGGCAGCTTATAATCTAGACAGCAGGGCTGCTCTAAGCACTGAGTGAGCTATTAACACAAAGCCTAATACATATCAAGTGCTCAAGGAGTAAACGATACTTCGTAATTATTGATATAGTAACAAGAGCAGAAGCCACAGTAGATTTGTTACGAGTTTGTCACTTAACATCTAGGACTTGAAAAGATAACTTGCACATGCTCCTGAGTGTCTCCTAGGCTGACAGAGGCTATGGTAAGGAAACATTTCCTTGTAGCTGCTGGCCCATGCTGGGAAGGGATGAGTCACAGGGAACATTACCAAGCTCCAGGCAGAGGTCCCCAGAGCACCCATTGCAAAACAATCGTGATCCCAGTGTGGGTGGAAACAGCAGGTGCCGTAGTGTGTGGGAGAGTCACACACTGAAGCTCGGGATGGCAGAGCCCTCCCGTTGTCCCCAAGCCACTTCCCCCACAAGACCCCAGGAAGACAGCACCGGGGTGGGTGAGATTGAAATGGTTATGGGGAAGTTTCCTCTGTTTCAACCCCAGCAGTGAGCTCTGAACCCTGAATTTGTGCTCCCAAGAATTCGTATGGGGTATAGTCCAGGCAGGGAGGAGTTAATTAGAGCCGGTGAGGAAGCTCCTTAGAAAGGGAGTGGGCTCAGTGGATAAGAGTTCAGAGGAGCTGAGTTCTGTTCCCTGCAACTATTTGAGCAGATCACAGCAGCCTGTAACTTCAGTTCCAGAGGATCTGGTGCCCCCTCTGGCCTCAGAGGGCAGACAGGCAGACACACAGTCAGGACATACATACATACACACATACATACATACATACACACACATACATACCATACATACATACATACCATACATACATACCATACATACATACATACCATACATACCATACATACATAAAAACATAAACAGGAGAAGAGTGGGTTGAGCGGAGAGACAACTGTCATATTGGCAAGTGTAATAGTTAATACTGACAACTTGACAGGACCAAGGAGGCAAACCTTGGGACATGCCGTGAGGTTAATTTTTAAGTGTATGAATGTTTGCCTGTATATATATATATGTATATATATATATACATATATATATATATATATGTAGGCATGGGTGTGCCTCCTGGTGCCTACAGAGGTCAGAAGGGGGCATCAAAATCCCTGAAACTGGATTAGAGATGGTTATAAGCCAGGTGTGGGTGCTGGGAACTGAACCTGAGGTCTGTGGAGCCATCCTGCCAGCCCTGTGAAGGATTATGTTGATTGGGTAGCAGCATTTCCGGGGCCAGGGTCTGATACTTTGCTAAAAAGGAGGGAGCTGTCATCTTCAAATGGGAGCAGCTGTTTAAAGCTCCTGCTTCCTTGACTTGTGGTGATGGGTTGTGCCCCAGACACTTTCCTTCCTGCAGATGTTTATGTAGGAGTATCTTGTCACAGCAACAGTTAAGTAACCAGGGCAGCAGGACCAGGGCTTGTTCCAGCTCCCTGTGGCCCCTTCCCCTCCCCCATGAAGGGGGGAAAAAAAACCCTCCAGCATTGACAGAAGGCCTGCTGGTGAGTCAGAACAGTGGAGAGTTAAATTTAAAGATGCTCTAAAGGCAGACTCTCCTCAGTCCCTCCTCCCCCCACTCACCTGCAAAACTGAGGAAGCTTTGAACCTCCTTTCTGCACCACAGAAGCTTCGGGAAAGCCCCAAACAGAATTAAAACTTACTTAACTCAACCTAGGAAGAAAGCATCGTGGGTAGCAGAAGTAGAGAAGTACTAAGCTGAGGCTGACTAAATGACAGGACACAGGCAAGCCACAAGGGGACCTATGTGGAGCTGGGATGAACGTGTGTTAAAAATGTTTCTGACACTTTTTTTTTAATGTTGTAGTTTGTTTTAAAGAGGTCTTCTGCATTGCAAAAGCTGGTCTCACACTCACTGGCTGGAGTTCTTGTCCTGCCTCAGCCTAAAACAACAGATGAGAGCCACTTTAACTTTACATTGATATGATGTGTGTACACACAAACACACACACACACACACACACACACACACACGGCTGATGTAAAGTGTCTTACTCTATCACTCTACACCTTATTTTTTGAGGCAAAGTAGCTCACTGACTATGGAATTCATTGATTTTGCTAGGCTTGTGGGACAATGATCTCAAAGGAGCCACTTGTCTATTCTCCCCACACTAGGTAGGGGGTGACAGCCATCATAGTACACAGCTTTTTACATGGCTGCTGTGGATCATGCATGCCTGGAAGGAGAGAATCAACTCATTTTTAACGTTGTCCTCTACATATGCATTGTGGCACATGTGTGTGAGTATGTGCTTGTACTCACAAAATAAACAAGAAGCGTTAAAAATGAGTAGGTAAGTGAGAAAAGAGCAACGAATGTGTCTAATTATAGAAAAATTACAACAAATACTTCAGCAAATAGATAAAGCAGGCAACTAGTCGGAACTTGAAGGAGAATTTGAAAATTGAAATCCAGATTGAGGGGTTGGGGATTTAGCTCAGTGGTAGAGCGCTTGCCTAAGAAGCGCAAGGCCCTGGGTTCAGTCCCCAGCTCCAAAAAAAAGAACCAAAAAAAAAAAAAAAAAGTAAAAAGAAATCCAGATTGAAGATGTTACCTACCTCCTCTTGGCTCCACGTCTAAAGAATGTCTGCTTCCCGACCCACTCTATCTCTCCCTCTCTGGTCACTGAATCAGTGTTAACAGAGAGTCAAACGTCTCTTGAGTGTGGATAATATTTGAATATTGTCACATGCTATTCTACTTTATTAAAACAGCCTGCCCTCTCCAGACCCAAGCATGCTTGTTTAAAAGTTCCCTCTAAGATCTCTGTCCTGGGACAATGGGCCACTCAACTCTGAGACCAGAAGAAGGAGAAGACAACAGCCCAGGGAAGAAGCAAAGGATCCCTGGTGGAGTTGCTGCTGCTTGTCTGTTCTTCCTCCTCTTCTTCCTTCTCCTCTTCTTCCTCCTCCTCCTCCTCCCTCCCCCCCCTTCCTGATTTTATTCAACTCTCTAAAACTTTCCTTCCCTTGTATCTCTAGGACTTTGCTAGGGTATGAGCTTTGTCTCAAGATCTGTGAGACTATCACGTAAATTTTCTGTGCCTCAGGATTTGTAAGTTCATTGGGTAAAGTTAAAATTTTTATAAAATCTGTAAAAAGAAAGTTAACAAAACTTTAAATGAAGGGTCGATAGTTAAATATCTACAACATGCTTATAGGTAACTTGGATTCAATCCTTGTTTGGGAAAACAAATTTTTTTTTAAATTTTATTTTTCTTGGATTTACATTTCAAACTGTATCCCTTTTCCCCCTCTCCCATACCCCCTTCCCCGTCCCCCTGCTTCTATGAAGATGCTCTCACTGCCACCCTCCCACTCCTCAACGCCCTGGCATTCCCCTACACTGGGGAAACGAGCCTTCACAGGACCAAGGGCTTTTCCTCCTATTGACGCTGGACAATGCCACCCTCTGCCACATATTTGGCTGGAGTCATGGGTCCCTCCATGTGTACTCATTGGTTGGTGGTTTAGTCCCTGGGAGCTCTGGTGGGGGCGGGGTTGGTTGGTTGATACTGAAAACAGATTTTTTTAGAAGGGGGTGTACAAACCCGATAGACTCACTTCGAAGTAAATGGCAATAAAGTGGCTTGCCACTGTCTTGGCTGATGACCTCATCAGGATGGAGGCAACCATGTGGCTGCTGACCATCTTTACTATGGTTATAAAGAGGACTTGACATGTGACTCACCATCATCATAATATGACCACGTGGCATAACCAAATAAAGCGACATCCATAAAGAGCCTTAGTCCTTCCGAGCTCTCTGATTCTATCTCCTTTTTAGACTAAGGAGGCAACAGCAGACCTCCGGGATATTTTGGATTAGGATGGATTTTTGTATGATGATTTTTGTCCTGAGAGTAAAAATAACAGATGAGGATAAAACCACAAACAAGGTTTTTGAGAAAGAGGACATTAAAACACTATATGTGGATGAATAAGTTATTAAAGCGGCATACACATGCAAGGATTTAAAAAAACAAAAATGCAAAGCTTTGAGGTGGGGGAATGTTGGCAACTCTCTCTTTTACCTTTGTAATGGTCTTGGATATAATGCCTGAGCAACCAGGAAAATTTGGGGACCAACCCTGAAGAGACTGTGGCAATTAAAGATGTAAATTAAAAGATGTAACAATGTTTAGTGACTTTTATTGTCAATCAAGGCAACATAAATGAAGCTTTGTTTATGTTGTTCACTAACTTTTTTGCTCTTTTTGAAAAAGGCTGAGTTACTGAGAGAAGCACAGAAATAAAAAGTATATATGTCTTTTAAGGCAGCCAAGGAAATAGTTACGCAAATATTTATGTAATTACGGAAATATTTAGTCAATCTATCTAGGTCAATGAATGGTTTCCCAGCAGGAAAAATCATTATTGTTCTTATGAGATGCCAGTGTGCATAACAGGTCTTCTGGAGGTCAGCTTTATCTCAGAATAGTGTCATGGACTGAACCAGAATATTGTCCTTGAATGCCCTCAAAATGCAGAGTCTGCAAATGTCACTGGTTTGATATATGCCAAGATTCTTCAAATAATTTTGCCAATTCTAGTTTTCAATATAAGTAGAGGACTGTGGCCAGATATATCTCTGAGCTAACAGAATGCACCAGCTCAAGACCCAGAGGACTAGGCCTGAGGAATCTATTTAAAAGATCGGGGGAGGTAATCCCAGTTCTTGGGAGGCAGAAGCAGGCAGATCTCTGAGTTTCAGGACAGCCAGGTCTACTGAGTGAGTTCCAAGATAGCCAGGGCTACACAGAGGAGCCCTGTCTCAAAAAAAACAACAAACAAACAAACAAGCAAACAAACAAAAAAACCCAACCAAACAACCAACAACAAAAACAAACGGTCAAGGCAGGAAGAGCTACCAAAGCAAAACCATGAGAGAAATTCTCACAGGTCACCTCCAGGAAAGCAGGGACAGACTGGCTAATCACATAATTAGAAAGTCAAAGGGGTCAGGCTGGGCTTCTCTGTATTTCCGGGGGCATGGAAGGAGCCCACAAAGAGCCTGAGGTTGATGGTTTGGAGTTGTGTCCGGGATTCTTGTGGCGCAGGCGGCCACCTCCACACTGTGTTTAAAACAGAAACGCATTTAACCACATGGATTCCTGGTCATTCACAGGTGCCTCTGTGCCGGTTAGGAGAACAGAGAAGAGCAGGAAATAGAGATCCTTTAATTTAACAGCTTCACTTTTAAAAAAAGAATTCCTCCTCCTTCCTTCCCCCATGTGTGTTTCTTCTTTCTTCTTTTGTGCATCAGACAAGAAGGCCTTTCTGGTGGGGACAGGGTGGACCTCAGATGAGCCAATTCTGCCTCCTGGCTGCTTGCCTCAGCCAGGTTTTGATGCCAAGCTGTCAGTTACTAGCAGGGACTGGCACCCTTAGTTGGGTCTTCTGATTAAAACCATGCCTTAGGGAAGACCAGCAGAGGTTTAACTCATGAACTGGGATCTGGCCAGGGTTTCGGACAGACTGAGATGGCAGAGAGTATAGAATTCTCCATGAAGGATAGGAGAGGCTCAAAGAGCCGGTGAATGGTCCAGGATGAGGAGGGATAAAGGAGAGTTAGGAATACAGGGAGGGAGGAGAAAGGCTAGGGAGTTAGGGCCACAGCTGTGAACATCAGAAACTTACTGTTTCAGCCCAGGAGACACTGCGACTGGAAACACTGAAGTGTTCCTAGCTTGTAGTGCAGCGAGACAGTAGCTCAAGCAGCCTGGCAGGAGGCTACAGACCAGTGGTTCTCTTCCTTCCTAATTGTAACCCTTCCACATAGTTCCTCATGCTGTGGCCACTCTCAACCATAAAATTTTCATTGTTACTTCAGAACTGTAAGTGTGCTACTGCAATGAATTGTAATGGGAATATCTGATACACCACACCTGTGAAACGGTCATTCAGCCCCCAAAAGGGTCAAAATCCAGAGGCTGAGAACCACTGCTGTGGATGATCTCTCCTTATCTAAGGTCTACCCAAGTTAGAAATTGACTTGAAGATGCATGTCTAACCACTTATGTTAAAGATGATACACACTATTAAGGTTTCAAATGCTCAGAGTCTTAACATACTAATCAACGGAATTCTGATAATGTATCAATCTAGCCTTGGAAAAGCACTGGCTACAGTTATCATGGTCACAGGCTCCAAATTTTAAAATTCCTTTGGTCATTTTCTAAATGTAGATTTAAAGGTGCTTCTCATTGTGCTGAAAACATTTGTATCATATAGATGTATAAATATGGATATAGATAGAAATATAGATGTATTTCTAGGCCTCTGAACAGAGAAAGGGTGTTCATACCTTTAACCCTTTGGGGTCTTCAAGCTTTTGTGATGGCTCAAGGATATGACTCTATTCCAGCTGTTTACAGACACTTGTTCACAGCTTTTTCTACACTGAGAATTTCAGCTCAGGTTACATATCATACGCTACAGATCTAAAACTTTTATCTCCTTTAAACTCCTGTAAACTTTAAAAAAAAAATTATGTGAGCCTTAGGAGTCATGACTTAGATCTACTTGTCACAGGTCAAATGGACTCCACATAAGTACACCTGTCAGTCAACAGCTTAAGTTTTCCTCCCTACTGTCCCTAAAAGGGTGAACTCTTTCCTTCCCTTAAACTCCTTAGCTTTACCTTCTGTCCCTAGTCTATATCTGTCCCAGCAGATTTCTAATCAGCTGACAGACGCCACCCAGGAATCAATTGTGGCATGCAAACTGCTCAAAAAAGGCCTGCAACACAGCAGCCCCCAAGTGGCTTTGAGGAACCAGAGGGCCCTGGACTAAAAGCAGATAGAAACCAGTCCAGCCAATGTGACTGCGCTGTCTCTTCAGGCTGTGTCACTAGACCACACACACCTCACCCCTATTGCCTGAATCCCTTCCTTCCCACCTCTGACAGGCAGGCTAGCCTTCCTGGGCCCAGACAATGATGTCCTAATTTCAGCTGAGAAGCAGTTACAGAAGAGACTACATCACCCCTTATCATCAACAAAAAGCTGAAATATTAGGTCCAAAGGAAACTGTTCCCCTCCAATGAAAGGAGTCACTTTCCTTATCTCTGGCAGAAGGGACAAATGGATACCTGTGGTGCCTATTAGCAAACCAAAGCGCATGCTGACTTCCAGGCTCTTTCAGAATCACAAGTGCTTGTTAAAAATCAGAGTTACAAAAACTTGCAGAAAGGGCTACTCAAGATGGAAGCTGGGATGTGATTGAATAGCTTACTTCATGGTGACTGAATTTTACCTGGGAAAATCAAAATCGGTGTTTACTTTTCTGTCTTGTTATTTGATGCATCCTAATGCTCATTTGTGGATGTCAATGTTCTATTCTTTTGTAGATACCAAGGGCCCTAAAATTAACTCCCTAGAATATGAGTCAATGGTTTGACCCATTCTCCTAGATCTCCTACTGAACTATAGATATGCTATCTTGTGAAAATATTCGTAAGAATAGTTTAAATACTAAAACTATTGTGGGTAAACTGGTCTCTAGTCACTTAAACCAACCATACATTTCCATAAATTCCTAGAGTAAACCAGTCTCTAGACCAGCCATAAACTCCTATGTAGTGTCCCTAACCTAACAGTTATAAGGACTGCTTGGCTACTTAACTGCTATCTTTCCACTTCTGTAAACAATGCTTGCTTGCTGCAGAAGCCCAGGGCTACCTTTCTATACACGTCACAATTGCATTTTTTTTTTCTTTTAAAAACTCGAACAGATTGAAGGTTGAGGCTAATTCCTGCTACCCTCCCTGGAACAGCCCCATTGGAGATAGAGTCCTTATTCAGACATCTTAAGGATTTTTCTTTTCAGATACCCCATAACAGGTCAAGAGTTGAGATCTCAACTGTTCCTGCATATCTTTTCTCTGTCATCATGGACTCTAAGCCTCTAAAACCATAAGCTCAATTAAATACTTTCTTTTATAAGTTGCTTTGGACACAACACTTTGTCATTGCAATAGAAAAGTAGCTATATAGAAGTTGATACCAGGGACTGGGCTATAGCTGTGAAAGACCCGACCATGTGGTTTTGTGAAGGACTGTGAAGAACTGTGAAGGACTGTGGAAAGACTTTATGACTTTAAACTAGAAAAGCATCTAAATGCTATAAGCAGAGATTAAGGGGCCATCCTAGTCAGATCTTAGAAGAGAGTAGTGCTGAGAGCCATATGGACCATAGAGGCCTAGCTCAAGAGGTTTCAGAAAGGAACAACACTAACAACTGAGCTAGAGACCATTTGACAAAATATATGGCTGCCTTCTGCCATTTTCTTAAGAATTTTGCTGAGGCTAAATTGAAAAGTAATGGATTAATTTCTTTGGCAGAGGAGATTTCAAGACCAACTAATAATGACTCTGCCATGTGGATATTAGTGATCACTCTTATGCAGATCTACAATGAAAAATGGGGCAAAATATAAAATGTACAGTCTGAGGAGCTATACAGCACCAGGATATTTAATATTAGAGCCAAGGCTTGTGTTGAAAGAGATAAGAAAATTAAGGAGATGCCTGATCTTAAATGGGATAAAGGGTGGGGTGACCTCAGGGCAAGACCCCATCCAATTAAGCTTCCAACTAGTGAAAGGAAAAGGCCTGAGGAATGTTCTGCTCCTAAAAACAACAAATGAGCTAAGCGTAGCAGCACACACCTTTACCCCAGCACGTGGGAAGCAGAGGCAGGCACATCTCTGTGCATGAAAGGCTAGCCTGTATGTATAGTGAGTTCCAGAATAGTCAGGACTGAACAGTGAGACCCTGTTTTAAAACAACAAAACCTAACAAACAAAGGCTGCTACAAGTGTGGTTCAGGGCAGGGGAGCCAGGCTCTATCCCAGGTGGGCAGCAGAACTTGGCCGTGTAGTCCATGTGGGACAGGCTTTAGGATCGTGAAGGATACACTAGTAAAGGGGTTCTAGAATCTTCCTCTAGTTAAGGAGAACCACTGAGAGTAGGTGTGTGGCAGGGGAGTCCCTGCACAGAAGCCCAAAGAGGCCATCAAATGAAGCTGTGAAACCTGAATTGCAGTGGGGTCCTGGAGATGCTGCAGATGCCAGAGCCGTGGGATATCTGCCAAGAAGAGCTGCACACAGGGTGTGGAACCACCCTAAAAGAGAGGAGTGTGTTGTAGGTAGAAAAGCTGGAAGGGGAGAGCCATCTGAACCCTCTGATGTCAGACATGGATTTAGAGTTTGCCCTGACAAATTCCCATCTTGTTTTGGTCCAATATTGCTCACTATGCCCCTCATTCTTCCCTTCTGAAATAGTCATGTATATATCTGTAGCTTGCTTCTTTATTTTACTGGGGATTACAATTAAGAGATTGTCTTGAGTCTCAGAAGATACTTAGACTTTTAAGTCAGTGTTGAGCTGGAAAGACTATGAGAACTTCTGAAGTTGGACTAAATGCATTTTGCCACAAATATATAGCCACAAGCCTATGGGGGCCAGGGAGTGGAATGTAGTGGTTTGAATGAGAGTGGTCCCTAAAGCCCCTTTTGCTAGAACTCTTTGGGAAGGATTAGGAGATGTGGCCTTGTTAGAGGAAGGTGTCACTGGTAGCAGGCTTGAGATTTCAAAAGACTAATGACATTCCCAGTATATTCTCAGTGTATTTCCTCTCTGCCTCCTTCTTGTGGACCAAGATGTAAGCTATCAGCTATTCCATGCCTTTGGCCTGTCATCATGAATTCTATTCCTCTGAAATTGTAAGCCCAATTAAACACACTATTTTATAAGTTGTTGGGTCATGGTTTTTTGCTACATCAACAGAAATATAACAAATGCATATGTAGACAGTACAAATTGGACTAGATGGGTTATGATAAAATGAAATTGAGAGGGAGTTAGGGGAGGAATATATCTATGAGGAGACATGGGAAAGAGGAAGTAAGACCAAAATGCATGATATGAAAGTCTCGACTAATAAAAATATTATATTGTTAAAAATAAATACATTTATTTAGTTGCTACAGAGTACAGTTGGTTTGAATGAAAATGGTCTTCAAGTCTCATAGGGAGTGGCACTTTTGGGAGGTGTGACCTTGTTGAAGGAAGTGTGTCACTGGGTGTGGGCTTTGAGGTTTCAAATGCTCAAGCCAGGCCCAGTATCTCTGTCTTCTTGCTGCCTGCTGATCAGGATGGAGAACTCTCAGGTGTCTCTCTAGCACCATGGCTGCCTCTGTGTTACCATGCTTCTCAAAATGATAATGGACTAAACCTCTGAACTGTAAGCCAGCCCCAATTAAATGTTTTCCTTTATAAGAGCTGCTATGGTCATGCTGTCTCTTCACAGCAATAGAAACCCTACAATAGCTACTTAGTGGTGGATCACTTGTTTGCAAGCATAAGGTCTTGGGTTCAACGCCCAATACCACAAACAAACAAATAAACAAACAAACACTTGTTTGAAGACATGAGGGTTGTAAGCCTTACAGCTAGGGTTTAAACAGAAAAGACCAAACAAAGAGAACAATATTAGAGAACATAGGTAAGCTCACAGGTTCCAGCACAGCACACAAAGTTCTGCTCAAAGACATCAACTATCTTCATGGTACTCAATACTGATATCACCGCTAGGAATTCAGACTTGCACTCTCTCATCTTCAAAGTTCAAAAGTAATGATTTACTTAATGATTTTTGGTTTTGGTCTAAAAGTGGTTTCAGATGTCTTGGAGGCAGCAGATAGGGGAGTGGGAGGAAGTGTTAAAACGCCATTATATCACACCAAGGCTGTGCTCAGTACAAATTATAATTACCACAGGTTCTTCTTTTCTTTCTTTCTTTTTTTGAAGGGGGGGGGTGTTGCAGGGCAGGAAGGTGGGGCTAGCGATTGAACTCTGGGCCTTCAAAATGCTAAGAGGGTACTTTACCAAGCTATATCCCATCCCGTTATTGTAGGTCATTCTAATGGAGCTCCTTACTGATCCTACATTTATCAGTTAGTTTGGTAAACTATGCTGGACTCGAGAGAAAGACCATTATTTAGAACCTGCTCAGAAAGATAACCACAATGTAGATCTCAGGGATGGAGAAAACTTGAGAGACTAATGCCTGCCATGTATTCTGTTATCTGAAACACAGCCCTATTGTCGTTTGCTCTCCAGCCTTCTCTCTGTCTCTCTCCATCTCTCTATCTATCTGCCTACCTGTATTCATCCATCAATACCATCCATGTCTTTATGACAAAACTGTCAGACTAAAACAAGCGGAGTTTAAATAAACTCGTTGGCTATAGACTAAGGTTGTGTCCTGGTTGAATGAGAAACATCTCTCATAGTCTTAAGCATTTGAACACTTAGGGGAGGTTTAGCAGTGTGCAGTCTTGCTAGAGGAAGTGTCTCACTGGCTTTGAGATTGAAAGTCTTGGACTCTGCTTCCTGCTTGCCACAGAGGGTTGAGACCCTCAGCTCACTATTCCCACTGTCGTGTCTCGCTTCCCTGCCATGGCCGACATGGCCTCCCTATGGAACCACAAGCCAAAGTGGACCCTTCTATAGGTTGCCTTTGGTCATGGTGTTTTTATCACAGCAACAGAAAAATAGCCAAGCAACGGCGAGGAATAGTAAGGCTGAGTTTGTATGTAGAGGATGCAAATGCCGGGCGCTCCACACACGGTGGAGCACAGCAACTATTTTAAAAGACAGTTTGGAACAGAGATCCTTACAGAGGCACGGAAAAGGAAAATGTTTGATTAGACATGAAAAGTTATAAATTATAAATCTGCCAGTTGGGAAAGTAAATGTTTGCTGAAGATTAGATATGTGGAAAAGACACGTCATCAAATCTAAAGTAATTAAAAAAAACCCAATTTAATATAATACAGCTTTACTCAGTTTTAATAAACCTCTCCGTGGTGCAGAAGGAAATGAGTTTGTGCCTTTGGTATGACTCCAGTGAGGTGAAGCTGAGTTAATTATCCCCATGGTAAACATAGACTTGGCTCAGTCAACGAGCCTGCCTGGCCCACAAGTTCATTTCCACCTGCTGGAGAGACTCCCTAGTGACCAGACATGCACCACACTGTTACAGCGACAGTGTCCGTAAGGAGGGTGTCCAAAGGTGTACTTTGTTCATGACTGATGTTTACTTTTATTGACATAGTAATTGCTTATAACTTTGAAAGAAGAGACCGATGAGTCTTATTCTGAAACGCAATGGCTCCCCATCCCTTCTGCATCCCCACAGCCCACCACTTCAACTTACTGCTTTCATTCTTCAGATCTTTGGGTCTATCTAACCCATGTTTTCAAGGCAGCGCACCAGTTTTCTACACCACATGCTCCACATGCTCGTCCCCTACGCAGCAGGGGAGAATTTGAGCCTCCGGCAGAGGGGAGCTTTCCCTTCCCCATTCTCTCAGTATGGTTATATGGATCACAGTGAAGCAGTATTCAGTGCTTACATTATTACAACTACACAAAACCTCATCACTTGTATATACTTGTTTCTTTTCTGTGTCTGTTTGCTGTGATTTTAGATGGGGTCTCACTCTGAATTCCCAGCTAACCTGGAACTCACTGTGTAGACCAGGATGGCCTAGAACGCTCATAGATCTACGTCCCTCTGCCTCCAAGTGCTGGGATTAAGGGTCTTTGTGCCAGGTTTATATGCTGTGTTTATAGCTAACTAAATTTTACCCCAATCCTGTAATAGTGTCTTAATACAATTTTCCTACATTAGGCACCTGGGACAAATCCTCGCTTTCTCAGCCCTTGCCACACTCCAGGATCTTCCACCCGTGGCTGGATTTTCTGCCCCATTCTGGTTTTGGTGTTTTGTTTTTCAGATTTTTCTGTCTTCTTAGTTGTCTCTGCTTCTCCCAAGTTCCTATTTCTCACTACTGTTGAAATTTTTAGTACCTATTTCTCTCTGTGTTCTCTAAGAATCCTTACAGAGGATTTCCTTGAATGGTCGAGTCAGTATTTTGGGGGAAGGGTTATCAAAATGCTAATTGGAAAGTCCCATATGAACAGAACTCACGGATAGACCCTCCCTCCCACCTGGGCAGCCAGACAGGAAGGTTCAGGGTCCTCTTTCTGGAGAGAGCACTTAGCCAGAGACACTACGGAGAGGCCAGGCAAAGGCATTGTGTTCTCAAGAGGCCTCAGGTAGGAGAGATCAGGTAGGAGAGATAAGGGAGGAGCAATGCAAAGGACAGGGTACAGACAGGGGGACAGCAAAGAACAGGGTACAGACAGGGGGACAGCAAAGAACAGGGTACAGACAGGGGGACAGCAAAGGACAGGGGTACAGAGGGACAGCAAAGAACAGGGTACACACAGAGGGACAGAAAGGGGTACACAAAAAAGGACAGGGTACAGACAGGGGACAGCAAAGAACAGGGGAGGGACAGACAGACACACAGGGGACAGCAAAGAACAGGGTACACACAGGGGGACAGCAAAGGACAGGGTACACACAGAGGGACAGCAAAGGACAGGGTACACACAGGGGGACAGCAAAGAACAGGGTACACACAGAGGGACAGCAAAGGACAGGGTACACACAGGGGGACAGCAAAGGACAGGGTACACACAGAGGGACAGCAAAGGACAGGGTACACACAGAGGGACAGCAAAGAACAGGGTACACACAGAGGGACAGCAAAGGACAGGGTACACACAGAGGGACAGCAAAGGACAGGGTACACACAGGGGGACAGCAAAGAACAGGGTACACACAGAGAGACGGCAAAGAACTGTTCCTGAGGTGGGAACCAGTGGGCAAAGAGGGAAAGCAGGCTCTATAACCAGAGCCATGGGGACAAGGTGGGGACAAGGATGAGCAGGAGGGAGGGAAGACACATCTGGATTATGCAAAGCAGTTTTTACAGACCTTGTCAGAGACATTTACAGAGTCAAACATTAAAATCTTTTGTAACATTTTATCAAATGGATCCAAATTATCTTTACAATATCTTCATCACACATAGAAAAACCACCTCTGATTTCCTTCTGGTGAATCACAGGGTAACATTTTCTACAGTGTTCATTTAACCTTATGAAGAGCCTGGGGGGAAATGGTGCTTTATAAACACACTGGAAACTCCCTGAATGAGCTGTAAGTCTCCACAGGCAGGCCTCAGCTACACACCAGGGAAGCAGTTCACACCGCTGAGAGAAAAACAAACAAACAGACAGGAAGAGGCAGGCCCAGCAATATGAGTTTGAGGCCAGCCTGGTCTACACAACAAGCTCTAGACTAGCCAAGGCTACATAAGACTGTCTCAAAGCCAAACCAAACCACAAACCCCCTAAACCAGCTCGTTGCTGGAATGAGGAGGGGGCTTGAGAATGAGTCAAGTTTTCAGCCCTATCAGGCCCCAAAGGTGGTCCATTTAACCCTCACCTTCACTTTAGCATATTGGATAAATGCAGAACCACACTATAGGGCTGGGCCTCTGCTTGTCCTAAAAGGCCACAGAAGAGGAGAAAAGTGAATCCCGTGGTTTACAAGCTATGGTGTGGGAACTACTTCATTCAGATAAGATTCACAGCTTTCCCTGCTCAACACTGAATGGTTATAAGGGACAAGAGGGGCTCCAGAGCCACCTCCCTGGATGTCTGTAATTTCAAGTGACTCCGAATTGGCTCTAAGAGACATCTGCGCCCCTCCTCCACTGCCACCCTGATGAAAGTCCAGTACGTGTACACTGCCAGCCATGTTCCCTACTTAGCCTTTCCTTCTCGGTGCTACTTGGGAACACAGGCCTGTGCACAGCCTCTGGGCAGCCATCCTCAGTTCAGCAGGGCTAGCTTGTCCCCTCCAGCCCCCTGTAGTCAGTGCTTCAATTCAGATTCATCGAGGTATTTTGTTTGTATTTCTCTGGTTGACATTTCCTGGAAGCAGAGACCCTGTCCTGCTTTTAGGGAGTAGTTTAGGGAGTGAGGAAGAATGGATGAGGGCCCTGGTTTTCAATGCTAAAGGGTAACCCCAAATAACCATCACACAAGCTGGTAGTGGGGTGAGACTGAGGTCTGGTTCCACCTCAGTCCCTAGTTAGTGCTCTGGCTTCGGATCCTGCCTCCCTTCACAAAGGAACACGCCTGTGTTCTCTTGCACACACAGGAAGGGGGATTTGGGTTTCTAAGTTTGACAATAAAAATCAGGATGCTTGGGTCTCAGATGTGTGCCTCCTCAAGCCCATATGTTGAAATCCTACCCAAGGGGATGGTGCTACAAGTGGGGCCTTTGGGAAGGGATTAAGTCATAGGGGAGGAGTCCTTATGAGTGACTTATTAGTGACTTTATAAAGGAGAGCTTAGACAGCCCTCTCCACTGCTTAAGGACACAGCTAGTAGGTACCATCTATGAGCCAGGTACCAAGTCCTCATCACACACCACATCTGCTGGCCCCTGACCTTGGACTTGCCAGCCCACAGAACTGTAAGCAACAGACTTCTTTTATTTACAAGCTATTTAGTCTATAGTGTTTTGTTATAACCTTCCAAACAGACTACAGCATGCAGGGGAGCACATTCAACTGATTTAGAGCAGATTTCTGCCCACAGGGTTAGAAGAGGATGGGCTGGAGTGAAGAAAAGAAAGCTACTGAGGACTGGCTAACTGTGAACTCTAGGGACTTTGTTTTTTGGTTTTTGGTTTTGTTTCAACAGTTTCATGTAGTTCAGATTGGTCTTGAGCATGCTATGTAGCCAAGACTAGCCTTGAACTCTTGACCTTTCTGCTGGGATTACAGGCATGTTTCACTCTAGCTCTGATCTGTGGTTTTGCTTTGTTTTGTTTTCATCATCATCATCATCATCACCACCACCACCACCACCATCATCCTCCCTACCATACTCCATAGATATTTTTTTTCATAAATTTTTTAAAGAGAGAAAGCTAGTTCATTAAAAAATACTAAGCAAATTAGAAGGCAATCCGTCACGGTGAGCTTGGGATACCTTGTGCCTGTATCAGTAGACACTAGGTCTCTTTCCTAGTTCTCTGATCAAAGTTCCAAATTGTTAATTAAAAAAATACTAATGGCTGGGAGGGCAAAGGCTCTTCCTATGCAAGCATAAGGACCTGAGTTTGAATCCCAGCATCATGTAAGAAACTATACAAAAAAATCAGCTGGCGTGGCTTTCACAACTGTGACCTGAGTGTTGGTAGGCAGTTAGGGAGTCGGCGAGCCTCAGGTAGAGAGCCAGTCTCACGATAATATGGTGGAGAGTGGTAGAGGCTCTGCATTTTCTGAGAAACTCCTTCTCCCTCACGCAGGTCAGGCACACGCCATCATACCACCTGACGTTTAGCGGACTCTGTTCAGGACGCACAGTAGCGTATACAGTTAGGCAGGGGCTCTGAAACAGTGACAATATCACACTGCCCTAAACCAGAACAGAACAGACAACACAATGCACCCATTAAGGTTCAAGAGAGACACTCTATCAGTGCTGAGGGCTCCTTAGGGAGCCTAAAGAGTAAGGTGAAGCTCAGAGGGGTCTGGTAAGAAAAACCTGAAGTAGTCAAGGAAAGAACCCTAAGAGCCTGAATTAGAACTGGTTTAGCAGCCCATTTTTAGGAGGCAAAACCAAGAGTTCAAATATAGTAGGTTGTGTGTGTCTGAGAACACACAGGTTGGAAACACCACGGCAGCAGGGTGAGGCCACATTAGTCAAACTATGGCAGCAGCTACTGTGATTCCAAAAACATGACGGTCACCACAACTACCCAGAAATTCAGGCAGAATCTGAAAGGGCAAATCTTAAGATCCAAGGTCAAGAAAACAAGAAGCATGAGGTTTTAAAAGGTGAAAGTTGTTGAGATGTACACACAGACACACAGACACACACACATACACAGACACATAAGACACACACACACATATACACAGACAGACACACAAACACACTCACACAGACACACATACAAACACACACACAATCACACACAGACACACACAGACACACACACACATACACAGACACATAAGACACACAGACACACAAACACACACTCACAGACACACACAAACACACACTCACACAGACACACACACACAATCACACACAGACAAACACACACAGAGAGACACACAGACACATAGATACACAGACACACACATACACACACACTCACACTCACTCACACAGACACACACAACACATACACACACACTCACAGACAGACACACACACGCGTGCGCACACACACACACACACACACACACACACAAGTATACAGTATATATGCTTCCACTAAGGTGAAGTAAAGGAAGCAGCTACTGAGGGTAGAAGAAAGGTCTAAATCATGATGGCAGAAGGTGATATTTGGGGGAGGTAGTAGTCCAACAAGAAGAAGAAAGGAGGACAGATGGGGGAAGGGACATACAAGCAAGCTATGATGACATACATGTATGAAAATGTCACAATGAAACTCCTATTCTACACACTAAAAATATTTAAAAACAAGACACCAATATGGGACCAGGGATGGATGTATAGCTCGGTGGTTTGCCTGGCACACTAAGGTATGTGATGACATCTAGCACTGACTGAGGGAAGAGCTACTGGCTCCATGGCTGCTTCCGAGAAGACAGGAGATGAGATTTAGGATGGAAACAGTAGCAGGCAGTTCTGTTCAGAGGAATTAGTCCTTTTGCTTTCCACATTTATTTACTTATTTATTTAGACATGTGTGCATATTTCATGACCCTCATGTGCATGCATAGTACAGCTTGTGGGTGTCGGTTCTCTCCTTCTCCCACACGGGTTCCTGAGTCTGAGCCCAGGCACTCAGGATTGACAACAAGGACCACTGAGTTATCCTGCCAGTCCCCTGTCCTTTTCTTTTTTTAATTAGGAGAATGTAGTAGACACCAGCCAAGATAATCTCAAGAATGTAAGCAGCCAGGCAGTGGTGGCTCACAGCTTTAGTCCCAGCACTTGGAAGGCAGAGGCAGGCAGATCTCTGAGTTCGAGGCCAGACTGGCCTATGGAGTGAGTTCCAGGATAGCCAGGGCTATACAGAGAAACCCTGTCTCAACATCCCCGCCAAAGAAAACCTCAAACAAACAAGCAAATAAAAGAAGAGGAGGAAGAGGAAAAGAAAGAAGAAAAAAAAGTCGGGCATATGTAGCAGAGGCCTGTAATTCCAGAAGCCAGGAGGCAACAGTGAGAAGATTCTGAGTTTAAAGCTAGCCTGAGCTACTTTGGAAACACACACACACACACACACACACACACACACACACACACACACACGTGGACAGAGGGACTATAGCAATGGTATAATAGGAATTGAAAAAGAAGAAAACACAACACAACACAGCAAAAATTCCCCACTGTGTAGAAAGATTTTTTTTTTTTTTAAAAAGATTCATTCATTATATATGAGTACACTGTAGCTGTCTTCAGACTCACCAGAAGAGGGCATCAGATCTACTTACAGATGGTTGTGAGCCACCATGTGGTTGCTGGGAATTGAACTCAGGACCTCTGGAAGAGCAGGCAGTACTCTTAACCGCTGAGCCATCTCTCCAGCCCAAGGGTGTTTTTTTTTCCTGTTTGAGCTTTTGTATATTTCCTGATCTTTTACAATGAGCATGCAAACCAGAAAACTTGGAAAGAGAGCATCTGATTGACTGACTCACACAGAGAAGTTTCGAGGGGATTATTCAAATGCAGACTGAGCAAGGGCAGCAACAGAACCTCAAAGTCCACAGTCAATCACTTGTCAGAAGCTCAGACACCCATAATACCCGACCTTAGGTGGAGAATGACACAGAGTTGGGTGCATTCGCAGGGCTCTCAAAGAGTCACATGGTCTCTTACTCTAAGCAAAAAGTTCCATTTGGAGACACTGTAAACTTTAAATGGCCACTGAGCTGCTGGGACTGGCTTTACCTTGTGAAGCAGCACTAAGGACCTGGAGTCAAGCAACCACTCTTCTTTAAATGACCGCAATGTCACATTTTCACATTGATTTTTAAAATTTTCCATTAAATTACAAAATACAGATGTACAAAGTCATCACACTCTTATTGGTTCCCATGAACAGAACACATCTAGAACAATTAGCTTGGAGGCCAGGAACTCCAGAACCCCAGGCCTTCGTCCTGCACCCTCCATGATGTGTTAGCAGTTACAGCCATTCTGACACCCATCACCTACATCGCTGTGTCTTTTTCAAAAGTATTTTTATTTTCCTTTACCTGTGTGTGTTTATATGCCACATGGAATGGGCGGTTGGGAGGCAGGCATGGGGAGGTGCCCACAGAGGCCGGAAGAGGTCGTCACAGTCCCTGGAGCTGGAGTTACAGGTGGCTGTGAGCCTCTGGATGTGGGTGCTTGGGCGGGAACTTGGTCCTCTGTCAGAGTAGCAGGTGCTCCTAACCCAGAGCCGCCACTCCAGGCTGCTGTCTTTCTGACTTACAAACAGAAAGTCGCACAGGATGTGCTCTTTGGGGTCTGGGTTCTTTCACCTGTCACTGGGTTGTGACAGTCATTCATGTGTACTGTGACAACCTGTATATTTTCAGGGATGAACCTACACTGTGACCGTCCATTCCAGTAGTGGCAGCTTACGGGTGGTTTCTTGTTATCATTAGCATTGGTGCTGCCGACAGTCAATGGATGTGGGCGTGTTCCTTCTGGGATGTACCTGGAAGTACACGTGCTATGCTCCAGGGCACACACATGCTCAGCTTTGAGACACTGCACACAGGAGGCCAGCTTCTCTGTGAACCGAGGCCTGGCTGTTCTGCTTGCATCCTAACGATGGCATCTTATGCCAGGGCTTGAGCAAAGCTGACCTTTCATCGCAGAGGACTGAAAGCGCCCAGAACATTTACCTTAAGAGTGTGACCTGGAAGGCCTGAGAGACCTGGCTTCATTCTTTGGAGCCCATGTGAAAGCAGGACTCTGACCTCCACAAGCATGTCACGTGTCACGTGTGTGTTCCCCCATGCTCCACGCCCCCCCCACCTCAGCCCTACACACTAAAGTCAAGCTGAGGTACAGAGACCACCAAGAGTCCAGGACCAGCTTGGGCTACTGAGTTGCAAGTCAACCTGGGCTTCAGCAAGATGTTGCCTCAGAACAATCCGCAAAAGTTACCTTCACAGATATTCCTTAAGCTTTTTTTTTTTAAACTCCTGAAAAAGAAGCTATTTATCAAGAAGGGCAGAAGAAAATGCTACAGTTAAAAGCAAATTATATCGCCGAGCCGAGGACACGCTGCTGAGTAAAGCAGAGCACAATTAAACACGATTAAAACAAAACACAATTAAATCAAAATCAATCAAACAGTCCACATAAACCCAAGCACTAACTGGTGAGCTAATGAAGGAAATTGGACAGAATCGTGCTTTTAATAGCGTCTGCTCCAAACACCACAGCTCCGGCTTAGGTGACCAGGCAGACAAGAGGCAATTAGTTCTCACAGACGGGCAGAGTTACTCTTCCCGGTTCATTAGGACCATCTGCTCGCTCGCTCTCCCACACTTTCCTCCCTTCAAGCTAACTGCCTGCCGCTTTTATATTTGATCGGTATCTTTTCCTAATATGCTCGGTTTATGAGCCTCATCGGGCTCTGTTATCTTAAAGTGCATGTTCAATTTCCTTCCCAGAAGCTTTTTTCAGAATATTAGGCCTGGGGAGGAAATGACAGATGAAAAGATTATTGGGCCATGCAGGGCTTACATAAATTGAGGTTTCAAGGCTATGTTGTAGCTTCCTGTTTCCAAAGGCAATTTTTTTTCAGGTTATTAAATATTATTTGTGACCTTTAAAAAGAATTGCCAGTCATTAATAATAAAATCTGTCACAATAGTAAGTAACATAAAATGTCAATTCTCAATAAGACTTAAAGCCTATTTGCATATATTCAAAATTCTACATAGGCTCTCTCTCTCTCCATATATATATATTAGACATAATTATAGCGGAATATATTTTACTTAGCACCACATATTAAGAAACTATAAATAAAGCTAGGCATGGTGGCACAAAACTTTAATCCCAGCACTTGGGAGGCAGAGACAGTTGAATCTCTGAGTTCAAGGCCAGCCCCATCTACAGAGGTAGACGGACAGCCAGAGCTACCCAGAGAAACTGTCTCAAAAAAGAAACTAATTACAAAGACAATGATCACTGGTGAGATGGCTCGTGAGTACAGGTGCTTCTTGGGAAAGCCTAGTGACCTGAGTTCAATCCCTGGAACCCACAGAAAGGTAAAAACAGAAAGGTGAAAAGAGAGGACCAACTCCAAACGTTGTCCTTTGATCTTTACACGTGTCACAGAACACACACACACACACACACACACACACACACTAAAGAAAATACTTTTGTAAAAGAGAAGAAATATCAATGAAAATACCTATGAATGACATGTTATGTTCCATATGCTGTTCTAAGACCTGGAGATTCCATGACAAGAAATGAGAAAATGGCCTCTGCCCCATGCCGTCTGGAAAGATCTAGAGGGGACATTTAGAAATTAAATGTGGGTTTTAGGGAGGGAAACAAAGAATAGTCTGTCTACACAGGACACGATAAAAAGTGACAGAATGATAAGAAGTGATAAGAAAAAGGCCGGGACTCCACTGTTCATAGTGAGCGTTCTTAGCAGTAAAGAGTGCCTGCTATGTGTGAACCTTCTTGAAGTTTGGAAAGACACAGGTAACTTTAGGGGATTGTCAGAGAATGTAGAGAAGCATGGTTGTCTGTCCATAAGTGGATGATCTAAGGTAGCAGTTCCCAGAAGGAGCAACAAGGTCGACACACGAACCACACCCAGTGAGGTAATAAAAAGCCATTCAGCTCTCATGGTGCCTGACTAGAGGCAGGGGAGAACACAGACTAGGTGGGTTCGTTATTTCCAGCATTTCTCCAGGTAAGGAATTCTGGGAAAGGAAACAGCAGGAAAGGTGAAGGGATACCGAGGTCATGGTGTGGTGGGTGAGCAGCCCATAGAGCAGCAGAGATGTAGGAGAGGTGTAGGTTCCCTAAAACAACCTGGCTGCTTGCTACCTGTGTGGGCTGTTAAAGTGAAGTCACCTGGGAGGATCTTGCTCTCCTATACAAACCCCACCTCAGAGCCAAGAAATAACTGTACACAGACAGCTGAATAGCAGTCATGCTCAACTAATGACCATATCCAAGTAAGCTGCTGGAGGCAGGAGGATGGAGGGTTCTAAGTCATCCTTGGCTACAAAGAGAGTTCAAGGCCTCAGCTTTGTGAAACCTCTGTCCAAACAGACGGATAAGCAAATGATGATTAGTTCTGGTGTAAACCCATGGTTGTGTTCCTAAGGAACTCACGACACTAAGAAACATTAAAAAATAGCTAGTCAACATAGAAAAGGAGAGCTGAGGCTACAGATCATGCTGGGTGATTCTTCCTGTAGTAGTCCAACAATGAAGAGTTGAATTTTGTCACTAGCCACAAATGATAAAGGGCTGGACCACAGACCAACAAGAGACTCGGAAGAAATAACCTAGACAGCAGGAAAAAGTAACCTGCAGCCAGTTCACAGCCACAAACAGCACAGAAAATCCTCCTTGCTGCCAGGGGGGTCTCTGGCCTCCTCCTTCACCCTCCTAGGTGTGCCCAGGCCATGAGTAGCCTTCTTTCTTCTAGTCCTGGGCTCGCTCCGCGTGCCCCTTCAAGTCCTAAGGGTGCAGAAAGCCTCCGCTCAGTCGGTTCATAACAGCCAGTACTTTCCATGCAAATTTCTGAAAGGCTAATTAGCAATTTGTTTAAGGTCTCCTGCAGCAGATAAGATCATGAAAACAGCACTCTGCTAAATGAGGACTGCTTGTGATGTAATGGCCCCGTGGCACATCCTGCTACTTGTTTTAAATGGCACTGTGCCATCTTAATCCAGGCAGTCTTTGAGCTCAGCCAGTATGCCTATTAATATCAGAAATAACTTCCCCAGCAAGCACTTCCTCCCCTGAAGGAGAAAGACAGGAAGGGAAAATGCTCCCCGGTCAGACCTAGCTCTTTCCCATTTGCACCATGGGCTGCCAAATGTGCCAGCTCAGCCAAGACTGTAATGAGGAATCCAGTGATGAGCTTGTAGAAGCGTCGTCAGGGGCCTTTGCTTCCGAGAGGGGTGAGAGCAGTGCTGGGTGTACTGACAGGCTGACCTAATGGCGCTCTCTCCTAGAGAGCACAGCAGACAGGAGTGGAGGGAATGGTCCACTTCTGCCTTGTTCACTCACTATGGAAGGCAGGTTACCATGACTACAGGACCGCTCGGCTTTTCTGGGTAAGAGGGCAGCTGGCAGGTTACACTCACTTGTCACTCAGTGGTGACCCACACGTGCACTTTAACAGGAGCCAAGGAAAACGGGTGCACTCTTTTCGTTTGTTTCAAAGGAATATGCCTTCTTTAGGTGCAAGACAAGGAGGGAATCAATGTGGTATTGTTGAAGGCAGTGATTTAGGCAACCATTTTGTGATTTGCAAGGAAGGCTAAGGTCTCTGGTGATTACAGAGCCATCTACACAATCTACAAGAAAAAAATCATTGCAGATATGAAAAAAACAATATCAATGCAAGGGCCCAGAAAGGCCAGCAAAATTTTAGCATCCCAAAATAAACCAGAGAAAGCAAACGTTAAAGGCTATGGTTGAAAGCTGGGCGTTTGCAGGTCGGGAGAGGGGCTCAGCAGTTAAGAGTGGTTCCTGCTCAACTCCGAAGGCTGGAACTCAGGTCCAGCACCATGGGCAGCTCACAGAAAACTAGACAACCTGGGCTAGGGTGGTGGCTCATGCTTTAATCCTGGCATTCGGCATTCCAGCAGCAGAGACAGGCTGGTCTCCGTGGGTTCTGAGCCAGCCTGATCTACATGGTGAGTACGGGATAGCCAAGCTACATAGTGAAACCCTGCCTAAAAAAAAAAAAAAAAACAAACAAACAAATAAATAAATAAAACAAACAAGAGCTTTGTCTTCTGATGGCAAGGTGGGCATCCAGGAAGTCTGCTTGGCGGTCTGTTGCTCCATACTGACTGTACCAGGCAGCTCAGGCTGGTGGGCCTTCTGAAGTCTTCCATTATGGTTGGTGGAGAGGACAGGAGACATTTATATCTTGCTCTATCTACCACAACAAGCACTAGTTCTGAGATAGTTTCCCTAGACACATTCCACTATGTGTCCTTTAACAAACAGCTAGACAGTATTTCCAGTCAAGGGTGCCCCTCCCCACCACGTCTTCTCCTCTGACATGTGCTCCTGAAAGCCATAGTCCATGGAAAATAGCTTGCCCACTTCTCCATGTTCTTTGTTGTTTTTATTTCTCGAATAATGACAAGGCCCAGGAGTTATGGAAGGAACCTGGGTCCCCAAGGGACTGCTTGGAGGAAAGCCCCCCTTGTTGACCTGACCACCTGCCTAGAAGGTGTATGCAGACAAGGAAAATATTTCTATTATCTGCTTTTAAAGACAAAACAAACAAACAAACAAACAAAAAACTTGGATAGTGTGTGCTTGAGGGATGTTTCAGTGGTTAAGAACATTTGTTGCTCTTCAAAGGGCCAGAGGCCAGAGATTCGTTACAAGCACCCGTATCGGGCAGCTCAAAATTGCTTGTAACTCTAGTTCCAGGGGAGCTGACACCCTCTTCTGGCCTCTGTGAATACTTTTTTTTTTTTTTTTTTCGTTCCAAGCACCCGTATTGGGCAGCTCAAAATTGCTTGTAACTCTAGTTCCAGGGGAGCTGACACCCTCTTCTGGCCTCTGTGAATACTTTCATATACATCACATTGATTCAAGGGCAAGCGCGTGTGTGTGTGTGTGTGTGTGTGTGTGTGTGTGTGTGTGTGCGCGCACACACACACACTGAAGTATGATATTTAAATTCTATTCCTAGAAAATGTATTGTCTTAGTTACTGTTCTATTGCTGTGAAAAGGCACCATGACCAAGGTAGTGTACAGAGGAAAGTATTCCACTGGGAGCTTGGGCACACAGTTTCAGAGGGTTCGCCCATGATCAAAATGGCAGGAGCGTGGGCAATCATGACACTGAAGCAGTAGCCGAGAGCTCACATCTGACCCACAAGTTTCAGACAGAGTGAGACCAGACCTACTTGCCTCAAAATCCACCCCTCCTCCTCCAATAAAGACAAACCTCCCAATCCTTTCCAACAGCTGCACTAACTGGAGACCAAGCATTCAAACGGATGAGCCTAAGGGGGCCTTTCTCACCACAGAATTAGCAAGGAGCAATAAAACATGTCATCTAAAACAGCTGGCAAACGACAGCTCAGAATCTACTAACAGGGCTGGGGAGACAGTTCAGTCAGCACTGGCTTGCCTTACAGTCACGAGGACCTGATTAGAATCCCCTGAACTCATTCAAAGATGCTGGGCACAAGCACACACTTGGACTCCCGTGCTTCGGAAACGGAGACAGAAGGAGTGCTGGGGCTCACTGGCCGGCCAATCTAAATAGTGAGCTCCAGGCCCATGAGAGACCCTGCCTCAAAGGGCTTGGACAACATTTCTAAGAAGCTTATCCAAGGCTGTCTAGTGTGGCCACGTGTATGTGCACACTCATGTCTATATACTCATCCACATACATGAATATACACATTCAAGTTTTTAATCTACTGTTTCTCTGAATGTACATTCTAGAAAAAGACAAACTGTAGGAACAGTAAAAAGAAAAATGTTAAAAAAAAAAACCTTCAGCTTGAGACTGAACTTGAGGGAAAGGACAGAAGGGTGAGTAGGCAAAGGAGAGGTTTTGAGGTGATAAAGCTATTCTGTGTGGCCTGGCTGTGCTCCGATGTGAGGTTCCTCCTACAGGCCCTCTTATCAAATGCCTGGTCCTCCACTGGTAGCAAGGGCTGTCCTAGATGGTTGTGGGTTCTTAGGGTGTGACTCAGTTGGGAGAAACAGTTCCTGGGGGAGTCACTGGCCTTGAAAGGTTGTCCTTGGCCCCTGGCTCTCCTCTCTCTCTCTGCCCCACCCTATTCTCTGGAGGAACAGCCTTCCCCATAGTGTCCTGCTTTCTGAGAATCTAATCAAGCCCACGGGTCCAAGAAACCATGACAGAAACCTTGTAAATCATGAGCCACAATAAATTCTTCCTCTTTTAAGTTTTTTTTAAAAATGAATATTTGGTCACAGTAATAAGAAAGCTAACCAACATAATAACACAGTGGTCAATAGAAACAACTTTACATGTGTCCAAGTCCAGAGGTTGTACCACACCTAGTGAACACACCTGTGACCTATGTACTTTGCTGACAGCAATAAGCATGTCACTGTGGTGGGGAGAACTGTGCATACATGAGAGAGGATGTATATGGGGAATCCCTGTGCTTCCAATTGTGTTATGAACTTAAAAATGCTCTGAAAAGGAAGTGCTTTTATTTTTACATTTTATATTCATTAAATACTAGAAGGAGAAGAGCTGAATAAGTCTTATAAAAGCTGTTAGGCTGTTAGAAAAGTTCGTTTCTGATTCCTTTATTAAAACAGGCCTTTCCATGATGGGGATGTTCTTCACGAGTCACCTAACATGGAGGTCACTCTTTAGCACTTGAAATAGGACCACCATGACTTAGGTCCATGGGTTTTAGAGGTACATGGCCTTATATAACTGCTGGTGCCATATTGGAAAGACTGCTCCAGAACCTCATGGTTCTCCAGCTCAGAATGGAAACTGGTTGACCCAAATTCTATTTCTGAGAGCTGGCACACAGCGTATCATCTGCATTTCCAAGCTCTAAACTTCAGGAAAGAGGCACCATTTGGTACTTCGGCGTCTTCTGTCCCAAATAACCCAGCCTCCGGTGAACCCCAGTGGAAGAGTTCCTACTTGCACATGACTAGAAATGTCCTGGTGTAGACTGATGTGGCGTAAAATAAAATAACTATGCGTATGGCTATTTAGGCGTGCATGCATTTCAGAGAAAATTTCTTAAATGCCACCCAAATAGCTTTACCATTTAGTGGCACCACGGTGTGTGAGGATGCCCCTGACATGGAAGCACACAAAATGGCCGAAGTCACTTTAACTCCCAGCGGGTCGTGGCAGGCAGTGGCAATACTGTGCTTGACAAAGGTCCCCTGTGCTGACATCTGTACTGCAGAACGCTTATTATTTTACCAGATGAGATATTTTTGAAACAAAAAATGTCAAGGGGTAAAAAAAAAAAATTAATGCAGCCGTAAAGTGAAGCACTCACTTTCATATTTAAAATAAGGACTGTTTCATTACTTTGCACGTCATTCATGACATTCGCGCATCATCCTGGTGCAGGGGCCATCCTAATCCTCTCGGGATCACTCCAATTTTAGGATATGTGCTGCCGACGCAAACACTAACTTAGCTAGCGAGCTGGCTAAGCAGGCTGAGGAACCTGCAGACACCCCGATGACCTGGGATCGATACCCGAAACCCACACGGTGGGAGGCAAGAAGTGACTTTCCTAAGCTGTCTTTGGAACACACACACACACACACACACACACACACACACATCATAATTTCTAAAATGATAATTTCAAAAAATTAGATTGCAGGTTTTTGGTAAGAAGTCAAAATATGGTAACGCATATAAATGAGAAAACTCGGGGCTGGAGATGGCTCAGCAGTCAGGAGCACAGGCTGCTCTTCCAGAGAACCTGTGTTCACAAAACCTGTACTGGGTGGCTTACGACCGTCTATAACTCCAGTCACGGGGGATCCAATGCCTCTTCTGGCCTCTGTGGGCAAAGAGATACAAGCAGGAAAACATTCATATACATCTAAGTAAATATTAAAAGGAAGGAGGACTCTAGGCCAGCCAGGGATATTTGAGACTCAAAAACCTAACAACAGGGGTTGGGGACTTAGCTCAGTGGCAGAGTGTTTGCCTAGCAAGCGCAAGGCCCGGGTTCGGTCCCCAGCTCCGAAAAAAAGAAAACAAAATAAAACAAAACAAAAAAAACTAACAACAACAACAACAAAAACCAATCGCAAACCTTGAGTCAACCAGTAGGGGCTGAGGAGGGAACTGAGGTGCGATGTTGGTGACAAGGAGGCTGGGAAGAGGACTGTGTGACAGGAACAAAGACCCACTCACTGTGAGGGCTGGGGGCAGATAGGCCAGGTGGCAGGGGAGGAGAAAGCTGCTTCTTTTTTCTCAGTAAACTGAGGAGGAAGCAGAACCCTTGGAAGCAGATAACATCACTTCCTAAACCGACAAAAGCCAGCCTCGGATTTGGACAGGAGGGGGCGCCAAAGCGCAACGTGCAGCCCAACCCACAGCCTGAGACCTGGTCAGGTCACAGCCTGAGGGAGACAGAGGCCTCATCTACAGAGACTGGTAGCAGTGGGTCAGTCACCTCCACTCGCATGCTTGCCACGCTGCAGGACTCTGAGGATGGGAACTGCAGCTTCCCCATAGCAACTAATGATCCCCATGTCTGCTGTTGCTGTTCGTGTCCTGGGAACTTCTCTTCCATGGTGCATGGAGACCAGTGTTGGTCTCCGGCTCACACAATATGGCAGAAGTGATGCCCAGGTCCTCATGCTCATATTCTCTCTCTCTCTCTCTCTCTCTCTCTCTCTCTCTCTCTCTCTCTCTCTCTCTCTCTCTCTCTCTCTCTCTCTCTCTCCTCCCCCTCCCTCCCCCCTGTCATATTTTGAGGACATTCTGATGCCCAAAAAAGGGGGTTTCTAGAGAAGAACAGAGATTTGAGCTTCTCAGAAGCAGGCTCTCCACCTCTGCCTAGGCTTCAACTTCACCACCGAGGCAGAAGCAGCTAAGCTAAGCCCTCCTGGGTTTCTGGCCTCCAAAACTGGGAAAGGATCAAGACGTGCAACTTTCGTCCGTTCAGTTTGGGGTACTCCCCGCAGGTAGCCAAAACCCCTAGCCCTCCGTACACACTTCACATCTTACACTGCAATGACCTTTACCAAACTGTACCTTACAGGCTGAATAACAGTGTCAGTCATAGGTCTCCACACAGTTTTTAAGCCCTCGTAATTAGTATACAATGGGCATTATACATCTGTGATCAATTTTCTCAGGGGATGTAACTCAGACGGTGAAAGACTTCAAAAGACCATACAGAGCGATGACATCATCGTGTATCTCAGCAGTACACCAGGCTGGCTTTTCCCTCGCTAGGCTCTTTGCCCAAGTTACCCCTGGAGATGAAAGGAAGGGGAGTAAAAGCTTCTGCTGTGAGAAGGTGGAGCCTGTAGGCTAAGCCGTCAAAGTGAAGGTGACAGAAGTAAAAGCTTGTGCTAAGGCACGGACAGCAGGTTATCATCACGTAAAGTTCTCCACGCTTTATAAACGTGCTCACATTTTTCATTTTGCTTTTAAAATTCTTTTCAAGTAAACACAGCTTCTATTATGAATATTTTATACTCTGTTTTCCTGGTTATTCATCTCCCAAATGGGGAAGGCTGCCTTTAACTCATACTTCATCCCCAGGAGACAGCACGGTGCCGGCATAAGTGCTCTCTAACATCTGCTAAATGAGGACACGGAGCCTGTCCAGTGGGCTGGTCAAAGAACGCCTGTTGAGTGCCCATGCGTAGCAAAAGCTGCCGAGTCTGTAAAACTTAACACGATCTACGCTTACATGGACTCACCCCAACACCTCTGGTTTGTGGCTTTCCTGTGTTTTACTAAATTTGAGTTTAAAAAAATTATTTTAAGATAGGGTTTCTCTATGTAGACTCGGCTGGCCTTGAATTTATAGAGATCCACCTGCCTCTGCCTCTGCCTTCTGAGTACTGGGACTAAAGGCATATGCCACCAAATCCAGCCTGAATTTTAAAAATCACAGTACCTGTGCAAACACTTTACAAAGAGCGCAGCTACACAAACACTCACAAGCCCTCATCTCATGTTCTCTCCTTTCTGTCATCTTTCGGGCATAACCACAAAGGTTTAAACAGCGCTTGTAGTTTCTGAGGCATCTGAAGTCAAGAAGGCTTCACTGGATGCTTACCATACTCCACAAGGTCAACGCGATGACCAAGATGGACACTGTGGTTAAGCAAAAATGGGTTTGGAAAGAATTATCTTCAATATCGTCAAATTCTTCTATCATCAGAATAGGTTTGCTTTCAAATGGTGTGTACAGATTTTAAAATTGGAAGAAAATAATAGAGTTCCTATCGGGGAGGAGTGCCGCTCTTATAAGGAAGGAAAGCCTGGGCTGATCCAGTCGGGAACAATGAGTGCAGAGGCGCGCAGGCCACCGTGCGCAGGCGCACAGCTGTGCTCTGCAGCCGGATTCAGAAGGACGCTCTGCTGCGCTCTCTCTGGGTCTCTGCACAAAAAGCTATGCCTCTGAACCCTGTTTCCTGATCTGTAAAATACTGACACGGTCTGGAGATGGGGGGTCCTCTTTTGGAAGAGGGGGAAGATTATATGAGATACATTGTCCTTGGCTATAGAGCAAGTTCAAGGTCAAGCTTTGTACATGAAAGCTTTTCTTAAAAAAGACATTCCCAGAGCTGAAGGGTGGCTCCGTGGTTTTGAGCACTTGCTGCTCCAGCCGCGGACCTGGGTTCAGTTTCCAGGGCCCACAGCACACCTGGAACGGCTTAACTCCAGTTCCAAGAGATCAGTGTCCGCGTTCACTTTCTCCTTATGCACAGAAAACTGGCATTTTAGTAACAGAGCTCACTTGATAAGCAAAAGAAAATATACTAGTTTACTTTTTTTTTTTCTTTTTTTCGGAGCTGGGGACTGAACCTAGGGCCTTGCGCTTGCTAGGCAAGCGCTCTACCACTGAGCTAAATCCCCAACTCTACTTTCTTGTTTTCTTAACATTTATTTATTTTGTGTGTGAGGTCAGAGAACAATGCTGTGCCAGTTTTGGGCACTGAACTCCAATTGTCAGGCTTAGTTACAAGCACCTTTCCCTGCTTGGGCCATCTCCCTGGTCCTGTAATACCAGACAGACTGTCCAGATTGTACAAGCATATCACATTATCAGAGGCCTTTGCTGGTCATCTTATATGAATTGACTGCCCCCTCTTCTCAAATGCTGCTTATGAATTGGCCCCAGCCCATCTCTAATACCGTTTATAAATTGGCCCCCTCGCCATCTCTAATACTGTTCATGGATTGGTCCCCCATCTCTAATACTGTTTATGAATTGATCCCTCCCCATCTCTAATGCTGTTTATGAATTGGCCCCCTCCCCATCTCTAATTCTGCTTTTCTTTTCCTCATAACACATCTGATATACATGTCTTTGTTTAATTGTCGATCTCCCTCTTCCACGTAGAATCTGAAAGCCTCCTGGAATGGTTTGAATTCATATTTTATCCACTGTCTCCCCAGTGCCATGTACAGGGCCTGGAGTCTCACTGATGCCCAATAGCCATTTCTTAACAACCAGATGAACACCATCTACTGCACTGTAAGAAATCCAGTCAGCAGGGGTCAGGTAATGCCCCAATATAACATGAAAATAACTCTGTACGTTTGTAGTTGGTGTCTATATGCAGGTGAGGGCAGGCACAAGATAAGGCAAGGCCTGTGATTGGGCAGTGAAAAGGGAAGATGGGCACAGAGTTTTAGAGAGAGGAGAAAGGGACAGAAGAACCAAGATGGAGGCGGAGAAGGATGACCCAGATCTGTGTGGCCTTAAAGGGCCACAGGGAGTAATGAATATTTCTTAAAGGGATGGATTTTCATAGGACAATTTGACTTATCTAGGTGGGCAGATTATATCATTATCAATTCGTTGTGAGTTTATTGTGCGGACGTTCTGTGGAATGAGAATTTAACATATAAATCTAAATGCTAAATTACAAGCTTATTGAGCTTTGATCTTAACAGGTTACTGAGATTGTGACTATAACCACAGGGGGCAGATGCTGGGAATGTGAACAGAGTCTGCAGTAAGAGAGCCACAAGACAGGCGGTTTCCGTATGGAACTGGCGTGGGAACTAGATAGACGGTGAGATCACTGCAGGGCCCAGAGAGTAGCCGGCAGCAGCGTGAGATGGAGATTGGGAGCTTAGCGGTTGAGACACTTTGCTGATTAAGATGAAAATACCCCATAGATGCCATGTGGCCCTATTGGTAGATTCCTTTTTTTTATTATTTACTGCTGCATACACTAGCAATAAGTAATATCCAGTGATGATAATAATTCACACAGCAAAACCAAAGCTCACTATCCCGCTGGCCAGTTTTATAAAAAGCAGGGAGACCATGTTACTGAGTATTTCAGATCCAACAAACATGACCCATAAAACTTTATGGAAACCCCCTCCGGGGTGGGAGGGAGGGACAGCCTTGGTTGTTTTCCAGAGTCCACTCAACACTGACAGTTCAAAGACTTCTAGACTCTAAGCAACAGTTATCCATTTTCTTTATATCCTCCATCTTGGCTGATAAGCGCCCAGCACAAGAAGCAGCTCACTATGCTAGCTCCCTCAGAATCCCTCCAGCCGCTGGCCTGTAGACAGGTGCTCACCAGCTAGCACCAAGTGAGAAAAGCAGGGACTACAGAAGGCTGAATTTTGTTTTGGGATTTTTCATTTTAGATATGCAAATATCAATTCTTCCAGAAATAGTGATAGGTTTGCAAAGAGAGTGATATTTTAAAGCTCTTTCCTTTAGAAAATAAAAATAGTACAGCAATCTATACAGATCTTTAAATTTAAAAAAAAAAAAAGGGTTGGGGATTTAGCTCAGTGGTAGAGAGCTTGCCTAGCAAGCGCAAGGCCCTGGGTTCAGTCCTCAGCTCCGGAAAAAAAAAAAAAGACAAAAAAAGATGTATGTTTCTTTTAGGGGTTGGGGATTTGGCTCAGCGGTAGAGCGCTTGCCTAGCAACCGCAAGGCCCTGGGTTTTCTCCCCAGCTCTGAAAAAAAAAAAAAAAAAAAAAAAAAAAAAAAAAAAAAAAAGGTTAGATGTGCATTGTCTCAACCCTCATAGCAACTAAGTATCAGTATCATTCTACTGATGAGAAAAGTATGCGTGAGAACTATCTACCATGGGTCACAGGCAAAGAGAGGCAAGAGAATTTAATGCAAGCTCCCAGACATAATCTATTTATCAGTTATTCTATTGCTAGTGAGGTCTCAGCTCAGCATCAATACAGTCATGTCAGAGATACCAGCTCAGCATCAATACCCCTAAAATCAGAGATAACAGCATCAGTACCCCCAATATCAGAGATAACAACCCAGCATCAGTACCCCAATATCAGAGATAACAACTCAGCATCAGTACCCTCAGTGTCAGAGATTACAACTCAGCATCAGTACCCTCTGTGTCAGAGATACCAGCTCAGCATCAATACCCCGTGTGTCAGAGATAACAACTCAGCATCAGTATCCTCTGTGTCAGAGATACCAGCTCAGCATTAGTACCCCGTGTGTCAGAGATAACAACTCAGCATCAGTACCCTCAGTGTCAAAGATATCAGCTCAGCATCAGTATCCCCAATATCAGAGATTACAACTCAGCATCAGTACCCCAATATCAGAGATACAACTCAGCATCAGTACCCCAATATCAGAGATACCAGCTCAGCATCAGTACCCCAATATCAGAGATACCAGCTCAGCATCAGTACCCTGTGTCGGAGATACCAGCTCAGCATCAGTATCCTCTGTGTCAGAGATAACAGCTCAGCATCAGTATCCTGTGTCAGAGATACCAGCTCAGCATCAGTACCCTCAGTCAGAGATATCAGCTCAGCATCAGTATCCCCAATATCAGAGATAACAACTCAGCATCAGTAGTTCCCCAATATCGGAGATTACAACTCAGCATCAGTACCCCAATATCAGAGATAACAACTCAGCATCAGTACCCTCTATGTCAGAGATACCAGCTCAGCATCAGTACCCTCAGTGTCAGAGATATCAGCTCAGCATCCGTATCCCCAATATCAGAGATTACAACTCAGCATCAGTACCCCAATATCAGATATTACAACTCAGCATCAGTACCCCAATATCAGAGATACAAGCTCAGCATCAGTACCCCAATATAAGAGATACCAGCTCAGCATCAGTACCCTCTGTGTTGGAGATACCAGCTCAGCATCAGTACCCCAATATCAGAGATAACACTCAGCATCAGTACCCTCAGTGTCAGAGATACCAGCTCAGCATCAGTACCCTCAGTGTCAGAGATATCAGCTCAGCATCAGTATCCCCAATATCAGAGATAACAACTCAGCATCAGTTCCCCAATATCGGAGATTACAACTCAGCATCAGTACCCCAATATCAGAGATAACAACTCAGCATCAGTACCCTCTGTGTCAGAGATACCAGCTCAGCATCAGTACCCTCAGTATCAGAGATATCAGCTCAGCATCCGTATCCCCAATATCAGAGATTACAACTCAGCATCAGTACCCCAATATCAGAGATTACAACTCAGCATCAGTACCCCAATATCAGAGATACCAGCTCAGCATCAGTACCCCAATATCAGAGATTGCAACTCAGCATCAGTACCCTCTGTGTCAGAGATAACTCAGCATCAGTACCCAATATCAGAGATAATAACTCAGCATCAGTACCCTCTGTGTCAGAGATTACAACTCAGCATCAGTACCCTCTGTGTCAGAGATACCAGCTCAGCATCAGTACCCTGTGTCAGAGATACCAGCTCAGCATCAGTACCCTCAGTGTCAGAGATACCAGCTCAGCATAGTATCCTGTGTCAGAGATACCAACTCAGCATCAGTACCCCAATATCAGAGATAACAACTCAGCATCAGTACCCCAATATCAGAGATAATAACTCGGCATCAGTACCCTCTGTGTCAGAGATAACAACTCAGCATCAGTATCCCAATATCAGCAATAACAACTCAGCATCAGTACCCCAATATCAGAGATACCAGCTCAGCATTAGTACCCCAATGTCAGAGATACCAGCTCAGCATCAGTACCCTCTGTGTCGGAGATACCAGCTCAGCATCAGTACCCTGTGTCAGAGAAGATTGCTTGCAGGAGGAGTTTACAATGGCTGGGTTTTTGTCCAGTTTGAGGCAAGAAGCCTTTAAAGAAAAAGCATTCTAGTTAGTTCATGTCAGCTGGACACATGCCAGGGTCATCTGGGAAGAGGTAAGTTCAGTGAGAAAATGCCTCCATCAGACTGGCCTATAGGCAAACCCGCGAGACATTTTCTTGACTTATGAGTATGTGGTATTTCTTGTTTAATGACTGATGTGGGATGGTCTCGAACACTGTGCAGTGACACCCCTTGGCAAGTAGTCCTGGAGGATATAAGAAAGCAGGCTGAGTAAGCCATGAGGAGCAAGCCACTAAGCAGCACCCCTTCATGGCCTCTGCTTCTGTTGTTGCCTTTAGTTCCTGCCCTGACTCCCCTCAGAGGTGCAGTGTGACCTAGAAGTTGTAATAAACCCAGATGAAACAACCCCTTTCCCCTACAGGCTATTTTAGCCATGGTGTTTATCACAGCAACATGATTTCTATGTAGTTAGCTCAGACCTCCACTCCCTTATCCAGTGACCTGCTGATACCACAGGAGGAACATACTCTGAGAGTAAGGGGAACTATGAAGACCTCTGTCCCTAAACTGTCACGTCCCATGCCTGGAACATTTCTCTAAGCTCTGATCTCCATATCTTTAATTAGAGGAGAAGAGGCCCTGTATAGCTCTCTTCCTGCTGTGAGTGGACCAGAGGTCAGTAAGTGTTTATCTGAGCTATATGTGCAAATGAAGGGATGCTGACTGGCTACTGCTGAAGTGACAGTGGTGGCTGGGGCAATCTTATCAATTAATTTGGAGCTTGGAGCCAGATGTCCAGATTCAAAGTATAAGATGGTCCTAAATGCCAGGGCATCTGCAGAGCTGGCCAAGTATTTGATGATTGATAGATAGATGAAGGATATGTGTCTGGTGCTCCAAAAGCACGAGTTGAACAGAACATCTGTATGTGCCTACTGCCAACCTCTCCTGACCCCCCGAGCACATCTGCAGTGGCAGTGATGCAATAGCTTAAGACTTACAGTCACCACAGAATGTGGGCAAATGCCCTCATTCACATGCTCACACAAAATAACGCAAAATTACACATGCATATGTATGTAACAATAACTAGTGAAAAAAAGAGGCCATGAATTTGAAAGGGAGCAAGGATGGGTATACGGGAGCGTTTGGAGAGAGGAAAAGGAAGGAAGAAATGACATAATTATATTATCATCACAAGAAATAAAATACTTCAAAAACTGTAGTACAGATAAAAGTTTATGGAGTTACCCTGCTGTAAAAATATACTAGTTTCCATAAACAGATAATTTTAAGGATTGAACCACAAGGCTAGAAGGCAGATTTTTGATGACAGAGGGCAGTGTTGCAAGCCTCAGAAAATTATGCCCGGTCTTTGGATATTTAATAAAATTTGACTTGCTGGATTTATTAAAAAAAAAAAAAAAAAGCAAAATAATTATGTAACTCCCCAGAAGTCCTGCAGCTACTCAGAACAGCTATCTGCTAATTGCCATCCAGCTCAGTGTCAGCCTCCTCCACCATAGCATCTGTTCCCTTGGTTACTCTGCATCTAGGGCAGCCTCTTACTGAATAATACATCTTTGACACAAGCACAATACAGACAAAAATAGGCAATAAACAAACAACAAAACAAAGAAACAAAACCAGAGTGACGGTGAGGCCTCAGTGTGAACAGCCAGTGGGAAAGCCACCCCGAACACTGACGAACCTGTACCCACCAGATGCCAGTCGGACGCTCAGGTTCTAACAGTCCTAAGTATTGAATCCTGCTGTGCCTTCTGGGAGGCGAGACTGCCCCCAGTTGAGTTACTTTCATAGCCCACAAGGTTGTTGTAAAACGTAGGGTCACAGGGAAACCATCCCCCTGCAGCTGCCGAGGGTCGGATGAACTGGGCCATTCCCAGTGGTAGAAGAGAAGTGCAGTAGGGAGCAAGTTGGACTATGACCTTGTGACCTTGTGACCACCATACTTTACCTGATGGTGTTACTTGGCTATCTAACAGTAAAACGGTGATATAAAGGAATGTAGGGAACCTAGCTGTGAGCTCAGGGTAAGTCGATGCTAAAGATTTCCTTAATGACACCATGTAGACAGGATGCTCTCAGGAAGGACTCTAAATTGTGGTTCTCAGGTTTCCTAATGCCGTGACCTTTAATACAATTCCTCATGGTTTAGTAATCCTAACTACAACACTATTTAGCCGCTACTTCCTAACTGTAATTTTGTTACTGTTATAAATTATAATGTAGATATGATAGGCAGGACATCTGATATGTGACCCCCCAAGGGCTGGAGAACCACAGGTTGAGAGCCACTGCTCTAAACTGTGGTCCTATTCATCTCATGGAACTGCGTGGGTTTCCGGCTTTTGTACAGACATGTACAACCAGATCCTGTCTGCTTAGCTACATCGTTCAGTAATGTTTAAAAGCTGTCATCACTTATAAATACGATTTTGGAAAGAGACGACCGCCCAGCACTTCTCACCTCCTCCTAGGAGTGACTCTTGCACCTCCACCTCTGCAAGTGTCACCGAGTGTGTCACAACTCTGTCCCCGTATCACAGCAACTCAAAAAAAACAACAAAAAAAAAAGAAAAAAAAAAACCAAAACAAAAAAAAGCCGCCCCTAAGTTCCTGGGTGGGGTGTTAATTGGATGTTCTAAAACAAAATTTCCACCAAGATGAGCTCCTAGCAAAACTGAATTCTAAATACACACACATGTGGGATATGCACGTGTTCATGCGGGTGTACACGAATGTGCACGTGGGTACATGTACACATGTGCATGCGTGTAAAAGCCAGAGGCCAGCACTGGATCTTTTCTTCCATCGTTCCCCAGCCTACTTCAACTTTATTATTTTCAGTTATGTGTATGTGTTTAGGTGTGTAGAGGCGCCCATGGCCAGAACGGCATCCTGTTTGGAGCTGCAGGCCCAGGTTCTGACTGACCAACATGGGGGTCCTGGGAACTGACTCCAGTTCTCTGCAAGAGCAGCAAGTGTTAAACTTAAATGCTAAGCCATCCCTCCTGCCGCATACCTCATGCTTTCCTACCACATTTCTAGCCAAATGTGGAGCTCAACAATTCTGCTACACTTGCTGGCTAATGAGCTCCTGGGATTCACCTGTGACCCCCAAGCACTGGGAGGACGACCGTGTTCTACCGCAGCCGGCTTTTATCTGGGTATTAGGGATCAGAACTTGGGCTCTCCCATCTTTCTTAGCAAGAACTTTATAGAGTGAGCCATCTCCCTACTGCTACTCCTTCCTCATTTCAAGATAACTCATTCTATAGTTCAGGCAGACCTAGAACTCATGGCAATCCTCCTGCTTCAGCCTTTCTTTTTTTTTTTTTTTTTTTTTTCGGAAGAATTATTTGTTTGTTTCATGTTTGTTTCATGTGAGTACACTGTAGCTGTCTTCAGACACACCAGAAGAGGGCATCAGATCCCATTACAGATGGTTGTGAGCCACCATGTGGTTGCTGGGAATTGAACTCAGGACCTCTGGAAGAGCAGTCAGTGCTCTTAACCACTGAGCCATCTCTTCAGGCCCTGCTTCAGCCTTTCAAGTGCTTTTACCCCCCCCCCCCAAGTATGTTTATGGCACAGTTTTGAGAAGATCTTTTGTTAGTTATTGGACTTATATTTTTGGATAAAATCTGCTAAACTGGTAATATTTGGCATATTTGACATAGAGCTTCCAGGTTTGAGTCTATCGATGAGAACATTTATTCACCAAATGCACTGAGATACATGTATAAGGAGATCCGAGACTGTCAGTGACAGCGAAGAGCTGGGCAACTAAACATCCATCCTGTATCATTCACCACATCAGATAAATCGTGATCGAACATACACTGAAATGCTGTGCAGCCATGAAAACAGGAGCACTGTACACACACTAGTGTGACGAGATGCCCTGTCTCGGTAAATGAGAAGGACGCGGTACAGTGGTATCATGGGACCCATTCTTTCTGGCAGTACTCAAACTCAGGACCTCATACATAGTGGACAAGTGCTCTCCCACTGAGCCTCAGCCCAGAGCTACCCCCTATGCTTTTAAAACCTGATGTGCTGTTCATGCATCTGAACACTCAGGTACCTGAGTATCTGTTTGTATGAAGACACTTACAGATGCAGGGAAGCAGCTGAGAGGACTTACAAAGTTGTTTACGGAGACGCTTCGTAGGTGGCTCTGTGTAAATCCTAATTATTTCATACATTTCACACAGAACTTGCTCTGTATATGTAGACCAGCTGGCTTTGAACTTATGCAATCCCTGTGGCTACTAGTGCTGCAATTATATCCTGCCTTATGTTTGATTTTATATTTTGCTGTAATGTTTACTTTTTTATTTCTGTTTTTTAAAAGAATGAAGTAAAACTTTATTACTAGAAGCTGCTGTGGGACTAGAGCTGGCTCAGTGGCTAAGAGCGCTGGCTGCTCTTGCAGAAGCCTGGTTTGGTTTCCAAGACTCACAGAGTGGCTGATAATTATCTCTAACTCCAGTTATAGGGAATCCAATGCCCTCTCTGTCCTCTGAGGATACTAGGTGTACACACAGTGCATATGCATACATGCAGAAAAACATTCATATATATGCAGATATACATATACATACATACTTACATTCAATATTTATATAACCAAACCTAAAACACATGCACACACAAAGCTGCCAGGCGTAGTGGGCAGGGCTGAAGTAGGGAGATTGCTGTGAATTTAAGGCCAGCTTGATTATCTAGTGAGATCCCATCTAAACACAAACAGGGCTGTTGAGATAGCCTGGTAGGTAAATAAAGCCTGATGACCTGTTTTTGATCACTGGGATCCACATGTTGGAAAGAGAGAAACAACTCCTATAACTTGCCTCTGATCTCCACATTCCCACCTCACCCCACACATTAAACAAACAAATAATCAAATGTATTTTAAAAGCAAACAAAATAAACTAACTTGGGCTGGCAATATAGTTCAGTGGCACAGTGCTTGCCTAGTGTACATAACACAGACAGACAGACAGACAGACAGACAGACAGACACACACACACACACACACACACACACACACACACACACCAAACGAAACCAGACTAACCTTATCCTAAGTAAAGGCCTCTCTCCCAAATCTAGCAGAAGTAGTTCTACAAGAAGACTTCGGATATGCTCTTACACAGCTTACTGTCTGAACTCATTTCTACCTTTTAAGAAGCACAAGTCTTGGGGGCTGCAGAGATGGCTCAGTGGTTAAGAGCACTGTCTGCTCTTCCAGAGGTCCTGAGTTCAATTCCCAGCAACCACATGGTGGCTCACAGCCATCTGTAATGAGATCTGATGTGCCTGAAGATAGCAACACTGTACTCACATACATAAAATAAAAAAAAAAAAAAAAAAAATAAAATTGGGTAAAAGCGGAGTGGACCATCGGCTTTAATCCCTCCTTCTTCTTCTTCTTCTTCTTCTTCTTCTTCTTCTTCTTCTTCTTCTTCTTCTTCTTCTTCTTCTTCTTCTTCTTCTTCTTCTTCTTCTTCTTCCTCTTCTTCTAAGCCCTTCCAACCACCTCCCCCCCCTCTCCTCTTCCTCCTCCTCCTCCTCTTCCTCCTCCTCCTCCTCCTCCTCCTCCTCCTCCTCCTCCTCCTCCTCCTCCTCCTCCTCCCTCCTCCTCCTCCTCCTCTTCTTCCTGTCTATTGTTTTTTGTGGTGCTGGGAAAATCAAGCCAGCAACCCAGCACACATGATAGGCAAGCACTGTACTGCTGAGTTGCACCCCACAGCTTGGAAGCACGTGGTCTAAGGCTTGAGCTAGATTCCCCTAAGGGAACTTGAAGGAGCATCCTTCCAACACTGTTAAAATAATCCTTGGAACCACGACTTGGGACAATCAGGAGCATCCCACAGAAACAGCACAGAAGAAATGGAGTACAGAGTATTTTCAGAACTCAGGAATGTGTATTACACTTCCAAATTTAATTTCATTGTTTTTCGAGATAGTGTCCCACTATGTAGGTTGGGCTGTCCTGAACCAAATTTAATTAAAAACAAAACAAAGCAACATCACTGTGCCAACTTTAAATCATAATTAGATATAACAATGTGGCCAAGAGTTGTCTGCAGCCCAATACAGGAGGGTGCACAAGGCAAAGGCCAGGAAGCGGCTCGACCCTGCAGAGCTGCAGCTGAACGTGGAGAGTTCTGTGCTGGCACAAGACCACCAGCCAACTAACCCTCTGGATGATGTAATCGTAAATGAAACAATTCAGGGAAGAAAAAGGCAAAGGTCTGCAGACCAGTCATTTACTATAAGTACAAAACTCAAGTCTTTAACGACACCATGTTGTTTTACTGGAGACAGAAGGCTGGCAGCCACTACGACCACCACCCTGAATTTTCCCTTGGCCTGGATTTTCCAGTTCATACCCACTGAACACACAGAAACAAAACCTCATACTTAAGAAGGAAATACTGGTGTCTTAGCTGATCTTCACACCATAATCAGGCACGATGGCTGAAGTCCATTTCCCCGTCACTCTGCAATGACACAGTAATGCTGTGTCCATGACTAGAAACAGGGGAGAGTACTGGGAGCCAGCATGGTGGATCGTGCCTGTGATCCTAGCCCTCAGCAGGCGTAGGCAGGAGGATTACAGCAAATTCAAGGCCAGCCTCCACTACAAAGTGAGTTACAGCTCAGCTGGTGCTATAGAAATGAGATCTTGTCTCCAAAACCAGGAGAAAACGAAAGTCCCTGGGCCCACACTGTTATTCTATCACAATTCCACTGTTGGGGCTGGAGAGGGGGCTCATGGTTAAAAGCACTGGCTCCTCTCCAAGGACCCCAATCAATCCCCAATAGCCATAGACACTCACAAACAAGTCTCAGGGTATACAACACCCTCTTCTGGCCTTCCCAGACATTGCATTCATACATCACAATGACATTCGTTCTAGAAACACACACATATCATTCACTCGCTCTCTTTCCATATATATACTTTATACAATTATATATAGAAGAAAAATATACCTTTATATATGGAATAATTTAGCTTCAAAGAAACAAAACAGTAGAAATATATATTCTTTCTCTACATAATTATATGTATATATAGAGAGAATGTACATCTACATGTATTGGTTTCTTTGAAGCTAAATTTAATTCCTTCATACAGAAGGTAGTTTGTCAAAACTGATACCTGACTCAAGGTTGGAATAGACTCCGAGTCATCCTTTTCCATGCTTTCAGACATCTCTTCTCTCAGAACCCCTCTCCATGCTGAGGGTGGTCCTTAGCACCTGTCCTAGACAGTACAGACCATCTTGGTGGGTCAGACTTGGTGAGGTAGGTCAGTCAGTGGTTGAGCCTGCAGCTCCTGACACTGCAATCAGGAAGCAGGGCGGGCTCAGGCTGAGGTGGGCTTAGACTGTAAGTCTTTCA